>NC_058371.1:40793229-41101250 GCF_018350175.1 Felis catus | reverse complement strand
GGGTCTCCTGACACCCACGTGCAGTGGTACAGAACTGTATCTCCTTTGGGAGTTTCAGCCACCCTTGCAGATCATGTACAGAAAATTAAAATGAAGAAATCTTAGGCTCCTCCCCTCCCCCTAAAAACCGGAGCCAAACAGAAGCTGAAAGGTAAGGCCGCTGCTGCCGCCACTACCATAGAGAAAACAAGGCGCAAGAGGACACTTTTCCTTCCACTCTCCGCTCCTTCAAATTATTTGTACTTTTGTATCCTTTCCGGGGCTCATCACGGTTAATCCACTAAGCCAGCAGCCTGGTGGGACCCCCTCGGCAGGGCCAGGGTTAACACTGTGACCTCCTTAAGCTGCTGAGAAGTCAGGTCTAATTTTATCCTATAACTGGATCCGTAGTCCTCTTTTTTTGCCCAAGTGCTGAGGTGTGTTGGGAAGCCCAGAGCCAGCACTTCTGGCGGCTTGGGAGGCAGTGGCCCTGCTTTTTGCTGAATGCAGAAAGCCAGAGCCTGCTTTCCTCTTGGCCCAGAGCCACCACACCCTGGGGGTTGAAATGGCAAGAGGCTGGTTAGGGCTGTGCTGGGGCCAGAACGCTTCCTTGCTTCCTGCCGACTCCCACCCCGATGCATCCTGTACTGAGCTGCCCCGAGCTGGGCACAGCAAACGGCCTCGGGGCAGCTCAGTACAGGATCCCTCAGGGAGGACGGAGGTCAGAGCTGGCCGCTGAAGCCCCCAGCACCGCACGGGCCCACTGGAGAGCCTTTGCTGCAGCGTCTTCACGGCCCTCCCTCATTGCAAATCACCGCACACCCCTGCTCCTCGGCCACGCATGCTCACGCACGCCATGCACCCATCCCTGACAGCCCTCCTAACTGGCTGGGAGATCGCCATCCACCCCCTGGGCCTGTTTGCTTCACCCTTTCCTAGAAAGCAACAGAGCGACGTGTCTCAAGAAACATCACAGAGAACTGGTGCCTTGGGTTCACAGGACTTTTGACGGGTTCCAGGTTCAAGAGTCAGTGTTGTTCTAGGTCTATCACTGCTGGAGCTCTTCCTGCAGACTTGCGTTGAAATGGCATAGCCTAGGCAGACTCTGCTGTGCTCCCCAAGACCTGTCCCCCCTCCTCCAGATCCCCATAGCTTGGCTTTCAGGATAATATCAGCTACTGAGATTTACTGGGTGCTTTCACTCATCAAGGCATTTTTTTCAAATCTGTATTTTTTGCACCCCCAGAGAGGTAATCAGCAGATGGTATTGTTTGCTGTTTTCTTGAGGAGGACAGGGATTCAGAGACACAGTTAGTAGGTTGGGAAACGAGAATCTGTGTCTCAAGGCCACAGCACCACTGTTCCTCCTGCATCATGCTGGGGGTGGCCGAGGGGTGAGCTCCCCTGCTGAAGGGGGAGACATGAGCAAGTGAGCAGCCATTCTCAGGACCAGCCACTCCACGAGGACCAGGCCATGCAGAAAGGATGCAGAAAGACGGTGTTACCTCCAAAGAGGCCATTTGAGGGGAGGGGCTAGAGATCACTGCTTGCCCCTTTTCAGGCTGGCCCGCTTCACTATCTGAGCCCCCTTCCTGCTGTCTATCAGGTCCGGCTGCAGGCTACTCCCTCTCAGCTCCACCTGGAGACAGCAGCAGAGACAGAACGCAGGACAGATCACACAGAGAGACAGGCAGAAAGTAGACATGAGAACGACAGCACTTCCGGCAGCCGTGGAAACCCTGCCTGCCATGGAGGACAGAGGCACAGGGGAGACCAGAGGAGGTGAGCATGGTGCAGACTGGAGCCCAGAGAGGGCGGGTGCACAGGTGAGCAGTTGGGAGAGGTGACAGGCGCTCAGAAGGGCGAGAGCCTCTGGGAGGCTGCAGCCGCCGCAGTACCTTGGCATGTGTCATAAAGTAATCAATATCAGCTTCCATCTCACTAGGGTCCTCCAGGGGCCCCTCAGCAATCACCTCCTCATGCTCCTGGGTGTCATCAGCACCAGATGAGTCTATCTGCCGAACAACTTTGCGAATGATCTGGAAGAGAGAGGGAAGGGAGAAAAGGCCCGTGAAGCCATTGAAACAGAGGATGAGAAGAGCAGGTCCCCGGGAGTGAGATCTGGGGGACAGGCAGCCTTTGTCCTTTGTCCTAAGGTGCCCTTCCATGAGTGGCCAAGAATGGGGACTGGTCTGTGACCACCCCCCCCCCATCACTGTGTGGAAAACAGGCTCTGGGCAGCCTCAGAGGGGCTAGAATTTGCAAATGGGTCTTAGCTGATTTCATTAATGATCAGAGTTTGCCTCTTCATATTGTTGGAAGGTCACTCTGTCTTCCGTGCATTGTGAGCTCCTGAGGGCAAAGCGTATTTCCTTTTCATCTATGGTATTCCATGCAATTACGTTCCCTTATTCAGTCACCTGAATATTCCAACACTGTTTCCTCTGCACCTCCCATGTACTGGGACTGGGAGATGAAAACAAAATAAGACACAGTCCCTGTCTGCATGAAGCACACTTTGTAAGAGGAAAGATGGCCACCTGAGTGGTCTTGCTTCAATAGCGGGAGCAGCACCACAGTGGAAACCCATACAAGGTCTTCCCTTTGCTCCTCCTCTCCCTTCTGCCCATGCCTATTACGGTGCCCAAAACCTGACAGGCAAAATCAGGTCTACTGAACTAAAATCTGCTACCCATTCAATGCACCTCCACAGCCCTTTTGGTTTCGCAGGCCCATGGTAGTTCGGGGGCCACCACCTTTCTGTCTTACAGCTGTTTTCAGGGCTAGACGTTGCTGGACTAGGTTTGGGCTGTTCCATGGAGCCTGGTCCTTCTGGAACAAGTAGCAGGAGCTGAATTCAGGCTGAATCAGTAAAGTAGCTTTGAGGAATGTCATGCCGGACCTCAGAAGACCAGAGCTCCTGGCACCTGAACCTGTCTCTTTGTAGCCATGTTTACCCTCTGTTAGGGTAGCAGCGAGAAGCTGGGAGGTGAGTCCAGCACCATCTAGCCCCCCTGTGTCTCTCCAGCTCAGGAGGACTCTGTGCACCCACCTTCTTGGTGACAATGTTGCCCTGCTCATCTGTGAACTGTTCTTCTGTCACCTGCTCCCCTGGAATACTCTGAAACTCATTCCCCTAGGATTGGAGAAAAGGAGAAAATTCAGTATTAGTAAGCGGGTAGTCTGGGAAAGAGGTGGCGGATGAAGAAAAGAGTGGGAGCCAGCAGCCACAGACGGACAAATCCCCACCGCGGCAGGAAACTCCAACTCAGTAAGTCGTGGCACACAAACCGAGAGCTCCAAGCGCGAGCGGTGCCCCTGGGGGCCGTGGGGCCCGAAGATGGGATGGAGCCCCAAGCTTTCGAGATTGATACCCTCAACAGGGAGCAGGCAAAACTGGGCTGGTTACATAAGTTTTACAGAGGAGGCCCTGAGGTGGGAAGCGAGGCACCTAATTTCGATTTCGACAGCACTTTCCGGTGTAGAAAGCCCTTCCACAGACACTGAGGCCGGGAGTGTGGCCTCCCAAGTCCCGGAGCTGAGCCTCCAGTGCAACCGCAGCGCAGTGGGCTGTGCAGAATCTGCACCCGTCCCCTGACGTGGGGTCCCGCACCGCCCCCCAGCTGCTGCCCGCACACATGGCAGTGCCGTGCCCTCAGCCCTGCCTCCTGCCTGGTGGTTACCTTCAGGAAAACCCGACGCCGGACCACCCTGGTGGAGATGGTCTCCTCGTCGTCACTCACGCCCTCGCTCTCCCCCAGCTCCTTGTCCAGCTCCTGGTGGATGTGCTTCAGCACAAAGCACAGGGAGCCCTTGACAATGTGCATCACGTTCTGACAGCTGACCAGAAAGAAGCCCAGGAGCACTAGGGTGACCAGGAGCTGGGTGATGAAAGTCCACATCCTCACCTCCTCAGCAGCTGGGCCCTCCAGGGACTAGCAGGACTAGGGGTCCGGCCGCTGTGGGGGTCCAGTCTCTCATTCTCTTCTGGGACTCCTGAGTGCCCCTGGGGCCCCTTCCATTCTCTCTCCGCAGGAGACTGGACGGCCCCTCACCACAACTGCCCCGCTGAGTGCCCTCCCGCTGAGCTGCCCTAGGCTCTGCCCTCACGCCTGGGTGACATCAGGCCTCGATAATTTTAGCTCTCCAAACCAGCTGCTGGGGCTGTCCAACTGGGCTAGAAGGGAGCTGGCAGGTGCGCCTGTCCTGGGCATTGAAAGCGCATGTCAAAGTCACTCTGTGAGTGACTGGTGCCCCGCCCTGTGCTCTTGCCCTCCAGGCCTATGCGAACTACAGGCAGTGCTGCCCAGGAACATGTTCCCTTTCGGGGACTCCAGGAAAGCTGTTCGAGAATGTGGCTACTTGTGTGTTTCCCTGGGCTGTTACTGCCGTGATGAGAATGGAGTTCACCCCCATGCGCAGGGGTGGGACTGGCTAATACCCTGGACAGTTAGGGGTTTCTTTCAAAAATAGCCCTGGGATGAGTGATTTGCTCAGGCCTAGCCAAATTAGCCCAGTGGGGTCCACACTGGTGGTGGGGCCCCCTGGAAGCCCTTGCAGTTCCCATCAGCCCCGAGGGCCCTCTGCACTCCCCGCCCCCTTTACCGGGCACAGCAACCCTAAACGTAAGCGTGTAACTGGTGTGTCTATTTAAGGCCTGTCCTCAAAGGCTCTTCCCATGCCGGGCTGTCAACGCCCACGAGCAGGAACCATGCGCTTTAAGCTTGTCTTTACAGAGCTGATTCACAAATGCAGCGGGCAGCAGCTGCCGCAGAAAGGAATTTCACTTTCAGGATCAAGCTGTTCCTCTTTGAGTAACAGGGAACAAAGATCTGGGACACAGCCAGCTGACCCTGCAACTCACTCACTGTAAGGGCTTGGGAAACCTAGGTACCTTCTCTGGGCCTCAGTTTCCTCCTTCTGTAAAACAGGGACGACTAGGAGTGAGTACTGCTGGCAGGCAGGATTCTACGTGCATTTCATACACTAACCCAGTTAAGCCTTCCGACGACCCTGCCATTTTTCCATTTTACACAGAGGAAATAGAGGCACAGAGAGGTTAAATAACTTGCCTGGTCAAAGAGTAAGGAAATGACTCAAGTTTCAAACTCTCATCACTACACAATACTGCCTTGTTTCAACAAGGAAGCACCTGGAAAAAATAAAAGCCCATGGCACATGCAAAGGAGCTGGGCACTGGAGAGCATTCACTGTTAGCCCAGATAAGAGTCCAACTTCAGATATTTCCATCTGGGGTCTCAGAGGAGAATGTCCTATAGTCATCTCAGGCTTGCCTTCCTGGCTCCAAATTGGAGGGCATCTCTCTGTCAGTGTTTCCAGAGACTTACTGGAAATACTAGTAAATGGGCTCTTTGGAAACCCTTGCCTTCAATGGGCCTCATTATCATCTCCGGGGTCCCATCAGATGACGAGGACAACAGCTCACCCACAACATCCAATCCTGTCCTAGATTTGGAAGGCATCAGGCCTGGGGGCCCTTCATAGCCACTCATTCCGACTGGGAAACGGGATCCGGACTCCCCTGGCCCTGACACTGGTTCACTGTGTGACCCTGGAGAAGCTTCTCTGGAACCTCAGTTTCCTCAATGATAAATGAGGCAGTTGGACCCTATGACCTAGAAGGTTTCTCTCATGATCCCCTAGAGTGCCCTTGCTTTTTCCCCAGTCCTCCCATGACCAAAGCCTGACTGCAGAGGGGCCATGCACAAGAAGGCTCCTGGCGTCCTTCTCTTTCCCAAGGATTCAGGATCATAGACCTGGTTAAGAGCACCCATGCTCTCAGCCCAGTGTTTGCTATTAGGAGCAGTAGAAGTGCCAAAGGCTAGCCTCATGGCCAAGAATGCACAGGGTGGTCTGGGGTTAAAAATGGACACAGCTGCCTATCTTGTCCAAGTCACATACTTGGAGGGAAGTATCTAAATAAAACCATATTGGATTCCTAGCAGTTCTTTGCAGCCAGCAGCCCAGCACTATCGTGCAGCTAACCTGGTCGTGGGGGCCCCAAGGTGCCTGCTAGGGCTCAGGTTCAGGTAGGGCAGAGAGAGAAGAGAAAGCAGCAGAGGGGAGAGAGAAGAGGAAAGGGCTCCCAAATGAGGAAACAGTGCTGACTGAACCATAAGAAACCAAATGAGACGCAGAACATATCATTTATGCACACGCTAAAAACGCATATACACGGAATGGCCATGCAGATTTTATAAAAGAGCATACATTAAAAAGGCACAGCTTAATAAGGTGTCTGGGTATTTTGTTTCAAAATAATACGTTGGGGGAGAGAAAAGTGGAGAAGGTATAGATGAAACAAGATTGGCCATAACTGGGTAACTGTACAGCCTGGGTGGAGTGTGCATGGAAATTAATATGCTATTCTTTATTTGCAATTTTTCAAAATAAAAAATTTTTCCAAAAACACATTAAAATGGATGTCTACGGGAGTGGGAATGTTGGGGGGCAAGAGAATGTGAAAGGGGAGTGAAGCTAAAGCAAACAGATAGTAAGTACAGCAGGGCAAACCCAAACAGAGGAGGGAGGCCTGAGGTAGGCAGAGACCAGAAGTCAGGAGCGAGGCCAGCAGGCCTCTCCTGGTCCACCTGCGGAGCCCCCCACAGGATCACAGAACTCCTGAGCCAGTGCACCTTGGTGGTAATCCATTTACTCCTCTTTTACCAATGAGGAAACCCAGATGCCGAGAAGAGAGTGGCTTGTCCGTGGCCACACTGACCATGGTGGGACCAGAGTCAGTCTAACACTCAGGTCTCTCTGCTCTACACCCTTCCTAAAACACACCACGGAAAAAGAAAACAAAAACCATGGCTTGGGAATCAGCCAGACCTAACTGCAAAGCCTGCCTCTCATCCTGTGACCTTGGACAAGCAGCTCGACCGTCAGCTGCCACATGGGAATGACAACAGAGACTCGAGGCAGTGTGAGCATGACATCATAGGCTGTGTGCCTGGGATGCCCCGTGAATGTTACTTCCTTCCCTCAGCAGAGACCGGGGCTTTGTATCCTTGCTTCTAGAGAAAGTGAAGTCACAGCCACAACTTTTAAAGAAAGGAAGCATGCTTGGCCCGGGGCTTGATGGAATGAGAGGCTGCCCTGGGCCTCAGGCCCCTCCAGTGCTGGCAGGCATCAGCAGGTGCCTCTGTGGGCGTCTCACCTCTGCCATCTGGGAGAAAGTGCTCCGAGCCTCCTGCACCCACTCCTGGTGGCTTTGTCGTCTCCGTTCCCTGTCGGCCTGCAGGCTCTCAGCCTCTGGTTGCTCCTCCCAAATGTGCTCAGTTGCAGACATCAGGACCTTCTCATACTCCTGAGATCCACTGGGCTCCAGCTCTTTGATGGTGGTGACCGTACTCTGGAATGAGTGTGGGCCATGTACGACCTCCTCTTGCCAGGAACTTTGTGCAGCATCTTGTAGGTATGAGACAATGGAGCCTTCTTCCTCCCAGTCCTGCAATCTGGGGTCCAGGAAGAGAGAAAGGGCACTGGGTCGCCCTTCAGTCTCTGGCCGCTCAAATACCCTCCCCCTCCAGAGCGCTGGCTCCACATCCCATACTGCACGCCCAAGGGACGGGACTGCATGAGCAATTACACATGGTCAGCACATAGCTGACTGCCCTGTCCAGAGAGGCACAAGTGGCCCATTCCTGCTGTCCAGGTGGAGAGGGCCACGGGTACCAGTGCCACTGGCCCATCCCTTTAAGTGGCTGGCTCTTCACCCTGGGCTCCTGAGGCACTTGGCTCACACTGATGGCTGTCACCCAGGTCTCCATGCCCATCACCTCCTCTGCCTCCCTCCAGCCCTCCAGGCCACCTGCACTCCACAGTCCTTATCCCAGTGCTCATCCAATAAGGCGACCACTCTCTCCCCATGGAAACACAATCTTCTATGGCTTCTGGATACCACATTTGCCTGGTTTTCCCCTCTCTCTGGCTACCACTTCTCAGTGTCCTTTGTCAGTTTCTCCTAATTTCTCTGACTTCTGAGCACTGGGCCACCTCAGGGCTCAGTTCTCAGACCTCATCTCTACCTACATCTACTTCCTAAGTGAGCTCGTTCAATCCATGGCTTCACATCCCACCTGTGTCCTCATGATGCCCAGGTGTGCACACAGAATCTCTTCCTCAAGCTGCAGATGTATATGCCCAGCTGCCTCCTGAACATCTTTGCTCTGGGGGGCTCTAACAGGCATCTCAGGGATAGCACGATCAAATCCATAGTCCTGACTTCCCCCCCACCCTGTTCTGCCCAGTCTTCCCCACCCTGCACTACATAGCCTCTTCATCCTTCCAGTTGTCAGGTCAAGGACACTAGGGAACTCTTAGACTTCTCTCTCTCACACTCCATGTCTTATTTGTCAGCAAACCTCTTGTTTGTTCAACTTTCAAGCATATAACCTGAACACAATCATTTCTTACCACCAGCACTGCCGCCATCTTGGTCCATACTAGTAGCAACTCTTACCTCCTGGCTCATCTCCCTGCCTCTGCCTGACCCCTGGCCCTGTCAGGCTGTTCTCAAGGCAGCTGCCACATCACCTCACTCCCTCTGCTCCAAACCCTCCAGTGGCTCACCATCCCACCCAATGAATGCCAAAGTCTTTCTAGGAACTCAAGGCTGGACGTGTCTGGCCCCATTAGCTCCTTCCATCACTCTGCTGTGATCAGTGACCTTCTCACTGGTCCTCGACTAGGCCATGCATGTTCTACCACAAGACCTTTGCACTGGCTGGGTCTTCTGCTGGATATGTCCCCTCTGGTATTCATATGGTTCACCCCTTAATTCCTTCTGGTCTTCACTCCAACGTCACAGACTCAGGCCTCCCCTGCTACCCAATCCCTCATTTTGGCCATCCCCTCTCCACACAGGTATGCATCCCACACTCTTCCCTCCTTTATTTTCCTTTTTAGCACTATCATCTAACTTTTCCCTTTTAAATACTTTCCATTTATTTGGCTTTATCTCATTTATTGTCCATTTCCTCACTAGACCACTCACTCTCTGCAGATGGGAGACTTTTCTGTGTTTTGTTCAATGCCACATCTCCAGCACCGAGGCACGTTTATAGGTGCCTGGCACACAGTAGGCACGCAATACATACTGTTGGGTGAGTGAATGACATTCATCTGTCCCCACCGGAGGGCTGACCAAGGACAGAGAGCCAAGCTGTACCACACCCCGCACTGGCACCAGGCCTTCCGGTTCCCCATTTGGTGGCCCTGCTGGGACAGTGGTGCAGCGGCTGGCACATAGTGTGCCCTCAATGCCTGCTGAATGAATGGTTACCACAGGTTGTTGGGTGATGGCCTCTGTCACAGGCATGCCAGTATTTCACTCTACTCAGTCTGTCCAATTCTCCCCACTAAACAAAGGATTCGTTTAGGAAACAAAACCCAAACAAAATAAATCCCTGCTGTCTCCTTTTGTAAATGGCTTTCTCTTCCCTCCTACGTCGGTACTTGGGTCACACTGAATGGACCCGGTCAGACTGGGCTTCTGAGAGGGTCTGAGGGGGGATGTGGGTGGGAAGAGGAAGTGAGAACAGATTTCCCACGGCCTGGCCAGACCTGAGCAACCTGGGTGTGCTGGCTGTGCACAGCCTTCAGGGAGCATGTGAACTCTCTCCTTGCTTTAGGGAAAATCTAGGAAGTAATATGGAGGAAAGGGCCACTGTGGCCCAGTTCCTATGCCAGTCCAGGAAGGCCAAAGTGACCCTCCACATTCTGCCCAGCCCTAGGGTATGGTGGGCCCACTGCCATGGACGTGAGTCAGGCCTGTGGCTGCTACAGCATCTGCAGAAGGCCCTTCTGCCTGAACCATCCAAGCTGCTGTCCCGCTATAGGCACAGGAGCAGCCCAGGAGAATCACCCATCTCTCAGTAGATGAAAGCTCTGTCCTGCCCCAATAAGCCCACCAGCCTCACACTTTCAAAGGGGGACAGTTTCAAAGGGGGCGCCATTATCAGCTCGGTCACACGCAGGGTGTGAGACTGCCTGAATAACTTCCCTGGGCCCTGCTGCTTCTGGGTTTCTAAATATGGTCTTCAACAGCAAGCACCCAACAGAAAGGGCCCAGGGCACCTACCCTCAGCTGCACTTTGGAGAGGTGGCTCTACCAAGCCTTACAATCTCTCTCTCCTAGCACCCTTCCCTGTCCCAACGCCCCGGCCTCTCCCCTGCTGGCCACACCCAGGGGCATCCTGGGCGAGGACTGGCCTTTACAGATCACTGCTCCACTCCTACAGGACAGAGGGCTGGATGACTTCACAGGCCAGCCGGCGCCACGCTGAGCTGCTTTGCTCCTGGGCAGTTAGAGCGCAGGGTCAAGGTCAGCGGCAGCACCTGAGCATTCCCTCTGTACTCACTGTCAGGCACCATCTCACCCGAAGCCCAGGAAGACGAAACATATCCTGTCATGGCAGCCCGGCCCTTACCTGTCCTGGCTGGTCTCCATCACCCGACTCACGCTGGGGGATTCTGTGATGTGGGCTTGCACCCTCTGCTGGCCTGAAACAAGAGACACTTCATTCTCTGAGTCTTGACCTACACCTGTGGAGTCCTCCTGACTCTTATGACCTGGCAGCTTCTCTTCTGACCTCTGACCTTCTTCCTGGTCAAGCAAATCGATAAGGCCATTTGTGGCATCTGAATCCACTGTGTCATCCTCCACAAGGTCCAGAGAGCCCAGCATGGGGCCCTGGGGTCCCTCGGAGAGCACCCCTTCCAGCTTCCACTCATGGCCGGTGGCGTCAGAGTCCTCGGCCTTGCTGCACTCCAGAGAGGAGTC
This sequence comes from Felis catus, assembly GCF_018350175.1. Taxonomy (NCBI): domain Eukaryota; kingdom Metazoa; phylum Chordata; class Mammalia; order Carnivora; family Felidae; genus Felis; species Felis catus. The sequence continues at coordinate 41,090,464 of NC_058371.1, read as the reverse complement.
CTCAGCAGTGACCAGGGAGGGTGTGAGGCCCGCAGACCACACCTGCATGTCAGACATCTCCAGCATGGTGTCATGCTCCGTGGCCGCCAATGGGATGGCATCTATGACAGCCACCTCGTTCCAGTACTGGTCTGCACGCAGCGGAGAGGGAAGTGCGTACTGCAGGGAGGCAGGGGACAGCAGCTCGTCCTGCAGCGAGGAGTAACCTGGATGGGCAGACAGAGGGCAACATGCTCCAGAAGCGATTTTTGTCACACACACTTACGTGCAAATCCACACACACGCACACGCCTGTGCGTGTGCGCGCGCGCACACACACACACACACACACACACACACAGGCACAGCCATTGAAAATGCATGCACATTCCGGGGAGGGGGCTTTCCAAGCTCCGTGTCCAATGCTCAGGCTTGTGGCTGCTGCCCGGGGCACCAGGGCAGGAGAAACAAGGCTCTGTGGGGGACAGCCAGGAAGTAGGGGGTGGAGACGAGGGATCCTTTGCTGAATGGCAAAGAGAAGAGATTGGAATTCTTTCTTGTCCAGTTCAGAGCGCTAGATCAAGAAGCCTTGAGTCAAAGGATTTGTGCTCCAATCTGTCTAACCAGAGGAAAGCCCACTTCTTGATGTCTGGGCAGAAAGAAATGTTGCTCTTTCTTTGCTTGAAACATTCCTTTAGCACAGTCCTTGGGGTATCAGTCAGGAATGTACCTTCAAGGGAGGGTACTGCCCACCCAGGTCTGGGGGCAATAACCAAGCTGCCTTGGGAGGGTCTAACGGGGTGCACCGAACACCCACCCTCCGAGCGCTGGTCAAATGGCAAACCATTTGGTTACAGATGAAGTAACTTTTCCTCAAGTTGCAGACTGGTTCTGGAAATGCTGAGTGCTCTAAAGTGGCACAAGGGAGAGTTCTAAGCATTCAAAATAGGAGGCCAGGTCAGAGGGCAGCAGGAGGCCCCGGCACATCTGCCCTGATGCTCCTGGCCCTGCTCAGTTCACACCAGCTCCAGGTCAGCAGTCAGCCAGCTCAGGCCGCTGCATGCATGGCCCGAGGGTCACCACAGCCTGTTCCTCTGGCTGCTCCTTGAGACTGGCTCAGACAAGAGGCCCTGCTAGTCTTCTGGTTGGCTCTGGCACTGGCTCCCTGACGTTCAGCAGCAACTAGGAGCCTGGGTGAGTGGCACGTGTACGTGTATGAGGAATCTGAGTGCGAGCTGAAAGGGCACGTTCTGTCAGTTGGCCCCTCTGCTCTCCTCCAGCCAGGAGTGGGGGTCCATGGATAAGGCAAAGAGGGCCTCTGCCTCCCCTTCAGAGCTGGTACCCATCTGTGGGTGGGAGAAGGGACCGGAACACAAGCTTCTCCAGTCAGCTCAGCCCGTCTGGGGAACCGGGGTTTAGAGCAGGACCCCTGGGGATGGGCGAGGCCGCCCCTACAGCATCTCTAAGGACCTCCCTGTGCCAGAGAGGCCCCTAACCTGACTCTCCATCCCGCCATTCACCCCTCACCACCCCACATCCAGCTCTTCCCAGGGCCTGGCCTTTCTTCCGGCCACATGGACCCTCCTATCCCAAGTCTGGAACTCAGCTCCTGCTCTCCCAGTTCTTCTCTACTTGACACAATACCATCTGCTGCTCTCCTCATTAACTCACTTGTTCAGCCAAAAGGTGTGAACTGAGGCCCGCTTACGTGCCAGGTACCGTGTGAAGGGCTGAGGATTACAAACACACCAACGCACACAAACAAGACAGGCTCCCGTCATCCTCTTTTTTCATGACGTTTTCCCTGAGACTTCAGCTCACCTTGTTTTGGCAATCTCTGAGCCCATCCTAGGTTCCCTCACTGAGCTGGGTCATGGGACTGTACACCCTTTGAGGGCAGGGGTGGTGTCTCCCTCCTCCTCCCACTTTCTTAGAACAGGATTGGGAATCCGTTGGCCAGAGCGCTCCAGAGTGTGAGGAGGGTACAGGAGCCACAACCACAACTGCTGACTTAAAGATGTGTTCCAGGAGCCAGGAGCCATGCTGTGTGATTGACATACAGCCTCCCTTAATCTTCCCAGGAGAGTTCTCTCGCTGACTGATCTCTACAAGTCTATGTGATTCCAGGTCCCAAAATGAGAAGGAGGACGAAGAGACCATCAGGTGGTGGGGTGGCTGGAAGGGCAGGGCTGCGTTTGCCAAGACTAAAGGACTCCCCTTTCAGCTCTGGCCAAAAGAGGAGGAACAAAGAGGAGGTGGGAAAGTAGGAAAAATGGGCAGAACAGATCTTCCCATGTTAAGTCAAAGTGACTGTATGTGAAACCATGACCCATTGGGAAACCAGGGCCAAGGGCCTTCAAACCATCCACAATAGTCTCTCTGGAATATATGTGAGCCGAACATTTTAGAGTCAAGTGATTATTCTCTTCTTATTCTTGAAGGCATTATCGTATTATTGCAGTTACTAATTGAGCATCCATTTTGTATAGAACATACCAAATATGTTATTTTTAATGGTCACAACAACCCTACGAGTAAGGCAATATCACTCCTACTTTATAGATTAGGGAACTAGAGGTACAGCAACTAGCTCAGGGCACATAGTAAGAGTGGTCTGGTCTACTAGATTTTGCCATTAGTATCTTTTAAAATTGCTTTATTGAGGTATAGTTGACATACAGTAAGAGCACATATTTAAAGCAGATAATTTGATGAGTTTCATGAAACCATCACCACAATGAAAAGAGGGATATTCATCACCCTTGAAAGGTGTCTTCATGCTTTATAATCCTTCCTTCTGTGTCCGTGTTCCCAGGTAACCACTGATCTGCTTTCTGACACTATACGTTAGTTTGCATTTCCCAGAACTTTACATAAATGGAATTAGACAGTATGTACTTTTTTTTTTAATCTGGCTTCTTTCACTTGGCCTATTTGGGTATCATCCTTGCTGTTGGATGTATTGATGATTTATCCATTGTTACTGCTGAGCTGTATTCCATTAGATGCACCACAGTTTATCCATTTACCTATTAATCGACATTTGAGTTGCTTCCAGTCCGGGGCTGTTACAAATAAAGCTGCTTGTCTATGTGAACATATGCTTTGTTTCTTTAGGATACACACCTAGGAGTAGCGTGGCTGGATCATATGATAGGTGTACTTTAACGTCTTAAGAAACAAAAGTGCTTTCCAAATTGGCTGTTTCATTTTACATTCCCACCAGCAATGTTATGAGAGTGCCAGTTCCTCCCTATCCTCAGTGACACCTGGTATGATCAACCTTTTTCATTTTAGCCATTCTGACAGGGGTGTAGTGGTATCTCCTTGTATTTCCCTAATGGGTATTAGTGTTGAACACCTTTTTATGTGTTTCTTTGCCATCTTTGTATCTTCGGGGTTAACTGTTCAAATCTGCTCTGCTAAAAACTGGGTTGTTTGTTTTCTTATTATTGAGTTTTGAGAGTTCTTTACATATTCTGGATACAAGTCTTATATCAGATGATTATTTCCAGTATTTTTTCCCAAACCGTAGCTTATCTTTTCACTTTCACAATAGTGTATTTTGAAAAGCAGGTTTTTGTTTCTGATGAAGCCCAATTTACCAATTTGTTCTTTTACAGATTGTACTTATGGAGTTGGGGCTAAGAAATCTTTGCCTTACCCGAGATTTCTAAGGTTTTCTTTCATGTTTTCTTCTAGAAGTTTTATAGTTCTATGTTTATTTCTAGAAGTTTTTATGTTCAGTTGTACATTTAGTCTACCATCCCTTTTGAGTTAAATTTTGTATATGCTGATGCAAGGTAGGAACCCAAGTTCATTTTTGCTTATGAATATCCAATTGTTCCAGCCCCACTTGTAAAAATTATCCTTTATCCACCAAACTGCCTTTGTACTTTTGTTGAAAATCAGTTGTTCATATACATATATATATGGATCTGTTTCTGGACTCCATTCTGTTCCACTAATTCATTCATCTTTATGACAGTACCACAACTGTAATAATTACTGTAGCTTTGTAATGAGTCTTGAAGTCAGGTAGTGTGAGTCCTCCAATTTTGTTCATTTTCAAAGTTGTCTTGGATATTCTAGGTCCTTTACATACGAATTTTAGAACGACTTTGTTTACAAAAAAAGCCTACAGGGGTTTTGATCGGGATTGCATCAAACATACAGATCCGTTAAAGGAGAACTGACAATATCAAGTCTTCTGACCCATTAACAAGGTGCACCTCTACATGTATTTAGGTCTTCTTCAACTGCTTTCAGCAATGTTTTGTAGTTTCCAATGCATAAGTCTTTCATTTTATCAGATTTTTCTCCAAGTATTTCAATGTTTTCAATGTTATTGTAAATGATATTCTTTTCAAAATTTCAATTTAAAATTGTTCACTGCTAGGATAAAGAATATAGAAATTCAATTGATTTTAGATACTGAACTTGTATCCTGCAACCTTACTAAACACACTTATTAATCACTTTGTAGATTCCATTAGATTTTTTATATTGGTGATCTTATTGTCTGTGAATAGAGACAGTTTACTTCTATCTTTCCAATCTGGTTGCTTTATATTTCTCTTGCTTATTGTACTGGCTAGCATCTGTATTTTTTTTTTAATTTTACTTAAATCCAAGTTAGTTAACATATAGTGCAATAATGGTTTCAGGAGTAGAATTTAGTGATTCATTGCTTGCATATAATACCTAGTGCTCATCTCAACAAATGCCCTCCTTAATGTCCATCACCCATTTATCTCATCCCCCCACCCAACACCCCTCAAGCAACCCTCAGTTTGTTCTTTGTATTTTAAGAGTCTCCTATGGTTTGCCTCCTTGTTTTTATATTATTTTTCCTTTCCTTCCCCTATGTTCATCTATTTTGTTTCTTAAATTCCACATATATTTATTTTTGTCTGAAAAATACAATTTCTCTGAATCATATATTTATCTTTCTCTGACTTGTTTTGTTTAACATAATACATTCTAGCTCTATCCACATTGTTGCAAATGGCAAGATTTCATTTTTTTCATCACCGAATAATATTCGTGTGTGTGTGTGTGTGTGTACCACATCTTCTTTATCCATTCATCAGTCGATGGAAATTTGGGCTTTTTCCATAATTTGGCTATTGTTGATGGTACTGCTATAAACATTGGGATGCATATGACCCTTCAATTCAGCATTTTTGTATCTTTTGGATAAAAACCCGGTAGTGCAATTTCTGAGTCATAGGGAAGCTCTATTTTTAATTTTTTGAGAAACCTCCATACCGTTTTCCAGAGTGGCTGCACCAGATTGCATTCCCACCAGCAGTGCAAAAGTGTTCCTCTTTCTCTGCATCCTTGCCAACATCTGTTGTTTCCTGAGTTGTTAATTTTAGCCATTCTGACAGGTGTGAGGTGGTATCTCATTGTGGTTTTGATTTGTATTTTCCTGATGATGAGTGATGTTGAGCATCTTTTCATGTGTCTGTGAGCCATCTGGATGTCTTCTTTGGAAAAGTGTCTGTTCCCGTCTTTTGCTCATTTCTTCACTGGATTATTTGTTTTTTCAGGTGTGAGTTTGATAAGTTCTATATAGATTTTGGATACTAACCCTTTATCTGATATGTCATTTGCAAATATCATCTCCCATTTCCATTTGGTTGCCTTTTAGCTCTGTTGGTTATTTCCTTTGCTATGCAGAAGTTTTTATCTTGAGGAGGTCCCAATAGTTCATGTTTGCTTTTATTTCCCTTGCCTCTGGAGACATATCTAGTAAGAAGTTGCTGTGGCTGAGGCCAAAGAGGTTAGCATCCCTAATGTTGAACAAAAGCAGTGAGAGTAGGCATCATTGTCTTGTTACTACTTAACATTCAGTTCATCAATTCATAATCATTGAGTCTCTTACCATTAATGTAATGTTAGCTTTAGGTTTTTTTATAGATATGATTTATCAGGTTGAATGAATTCCTTTCTATTCCTACTTTGCTAGGAGCTTTTTGTTTTCTAACAAGGAATGGATGTTGGAATTGTTAAATACTTTTTCTGCATCTATTGTGGTAATCATACGCTTTTTCTTTTTTAGTTTATTAATCTGATGAATTACATTGATTTGTCATTTATATTCTTTTAAATTTGTTAAGGTGTGTTTTATGGCCCAGATTATGGCCTACTTTGGTGAATGTACCATGTGAGCTTGAGGAGAATGTGTATTCTGCTGTTGTTGGATGAAGTAGTCTACAGATGCCAGTTACATCCAGCTGATGATGGTGGTGTTGACCAATTTTCTGCCTACTGGGTCTGTCCATTTCTGATACAGGGTTGTTGAAGTTTCCAACTCTGATAGTGGATTCATCTATTTCTCCTTCTTGGTCTCTCAGTTTTTGCCTCTCATAGTTTGATGCTCTGTTGTTAGGCACATACATGTTAAGGATTATTAGGTCTTCTTGGAGAATTGATCCCTTTATCATTATGTAATGCTCCTCATTATCTCTGATAATTTTCTTTGCTTTGAAGTCTGCTCTGTATGAAATTAATCTAGCTTCTCCTACACTCTTTTGATTGGTGTTAACATGATGTATTTTTGTCCATGTATTTACTTTTAATCTACATGTGTCTTTATATTTAAAGTGGGTTTCATGTAGACAAGATGTATTTTTTGATCCATTCTCACAGTCTTTTAATTGGTACACTTAGACCACTGACTCTCAAAGTGTTTACTGATAGTTGGATTAATATCTATCATATTACTGTTTTCTATTTGTTGCCCTTGTTCTTTGTTCCTATTTTTGTCTTCTACTCTTTTTCTGCCTTTTGTGGTTTTAATTGAGCATTTTATATTATTCTATCTTTTCTCCTTTCTTAGCATATTATTTATGCTTCTTTAAAAAATTTTTTAGTGGTTGTCCTAGAATTTGCAATATACACTTCTATAGTCCACTTTCAAATAGCAGTATAGCACAGGTAGTGTGAGTTCCTTACAACAAAATGATCTTAATTCCTCCCTCTCATCCCTTCTACCATTGCTGTGCTATCACTTGTTCATTTCACTTATGTATAAGCACATATATATGTGCGTGTGTGTATGTGTACATGCATAAGATACGTACAGAAGCATACATAATTGAATACATTATTGCTATTAAACAAACTGTAGATCAACTAAGAGCAAGAAAACTTAAATTTTTATTTAATTTTCACTTAATCTTTCTTTGATGCTCTTCCTAACTTTATGTACGTTCAGGTTTCTCACCTATATTGTTTTCCTTCTCTCTAAAGAACTTCTTTTAATACTTTTTGCAAGGCAGGTCTGCTGGCAACAAATTCCCTCAATTTTTGGTTGTCTGGGAAGTCTATTTCTCTTTCACTTTTGAAGTATAATTTTATAGGATACAGAATTCTATGTTGGTGTTTTTTCCTCTCAACACTAAATATTTCACTCCACTGTCTTCTTGTCCGCATGGCTTCTAGGAGAAGTCAGATGTAATATTATCTTTGTTCCTTTATAGGTAAGGTGGTTTTTTTCACTATCCTCCCCTCCCCCCCCCCTCAGAATTTTTTTCCTTTCTCTTTGACTTTGTGTGATTTGAAAATGAGGTTGAAAAGTATAGTTTTGGGCATTTATCCTACTGTATTCTCTGAGCTTTCTGGATCTGTGGGTTGGTGTCTGATACTAATTTGGGGTAAATTCTCAGTCATTATTATTTTTTCAAATATTTATTCATTCCTTTCTTTCTTCCCCATCTGGTATTGCCATTATACATATGTTATACCTTCTGTAGTTGCCCCAAACTCCTTGTATATTCTATTCTTTTTTTTTTTTTGTCTTTGTTCTCTTTACTTTTTGGTTTTGGAGGTTCCTGTTGACAGAGCCTCAAGCTCGGAGATCCTTTCCTCAGCTGTGTCCAGTGCACTAGTAAGCCCATCAAAGGCATTCTTCATTTCTGTTACAGTGCTATCTCTAGTATTTCTTGCTGGTTCTTTTTTAGGATTTCCATCATTCAGCCCATCTGTTCCTACATGCTCTCTACTTTACCCATTAGAGCTCTAGCATATTCATCACAGGGGTTTTTCCTATTTTTTAAAATGTTTATTTATTTTTTTTGAGAGAGAGATAGAGCATGAGCAGGGAGGGCAGAGAGAAAGGGAGACACAGAATGTGAAGCAGGTTCCTAGCTCTGAGCTGTCTGCCCAGAGCCTGACACAGGGTTTGAACTCACGTACCATAAGATCATGACCTGAGCCAAAGTCAGACACTTAATCGACTGAGCCACCCAGGCACCCCAATCATAGTTGTTTTAAATTCCCAGTCTGGTAATTCCAACACCCCTTGCCATGTCTGGTTCTAACGCTTGCTCTGTCTCTTCAAACTGTGGTTTTTTTTTGCCTTTTAGTACATCTTATACCTTTTCCTTGAAATCCAGATATGATATCCTGGATAAAGGAACTGCTGTAAATAGGCCTTTAGTGATGCAGTGGTGAAGTGTGGGGGAAGGGGAAGCATTCTATAGTCCTATGATTAAGTCTCAGACCTTTAGTAAGCCTATGCCTCTGGACTGTGAACTTGACAAGTATTACAAAAATTTCCCTTTACTTTAGATGGGAAAAGATGGCTAGCATGGGCTGGAGTTAGGTATTTTATTTTCTTTCTCCCAAGAGGAAGGCTAGCTGACTGGAGTTGGGTAGTTCCCTCCCCCCAGATCAGTTAGGCTCTGAGAGTAACCCCAGGGTGTTAAGCTCTCCTTAAGTAGTTTCCCCTGAAGGCAGGCCTTGTTAAGAACAACAGTGCTCTGGCATAATTAAAAATAGTTCCTTTTCTCCTCCCCCTGCTGGAAGAACAAGGGGATTTTCCTGATAATTTATTGTGGGAAACTGGTTGAACCTCCTGGAGGTAAATCTCACAAAATTATGCACCGCCCCCCTCCCCAGACCAAGTCCCCCTGAAGTTTTTAAACTCTCAGAGTTGTCTACACTGAGCCTCCAGCAATTTGTCAGTTATAGTTCTGGTTTTCCTACCCCAGCATGGGCTCCTGAGGTGGTTTCCACTCATGAGTCCCTGCTCTGGTAAATTCATATTCTCCATATCCCCCCGTCAGACTCTCCAGTTTTGGGGGCAGCAAATTTGCCTTGTGCCCTTACCTCTCTTACAGATCCTAGAATTGATGTTTCAGTCTATTCAGCTTCTTACTTGTTAGTACATAGAGTGGCAGCTTCCAAGCTCATTACATGGAGAAGCAGATATTGATATATCTTAGAATGTTAAACCACCCTTGCATTCCTTGGATAAACCCCACTCGGTCATAATGTATTATCCTTTTACATATCCCGTTGGATTTGACTTGATAAAATTTAAATTTTTTGCATAAATGTTCATGAAGGATATTGGTCTATAGCTTTCTAATAATATTTCCCCCCCCCCTAATATTACGGTAATGCTGGCCTCATAGAATGAGTGGGCAAGTATTATATTCTTTTACATTTTCTACATGAATTATTTCTTCCTTAGATATTTGGTGGATTTTACCAGTGATGCCATCTAGGCTTGCTGTTTTCTTTGTAGAAATTTTAAGCATTAATTTAGTTTATAGGGCTATTAGGGTCACCTATTTCTTTCTATGAGCTTTGATAACATATCTTTCAAAGATTTGTCAATTTCATCTATGCTTTCAGTTATTGGCATAAAACTGTCATAACCATCCCTTATCATCTTTTTACTATCTATAGAATTTGTAGTGACATGACCTCTCTTATTCCTGATATTGGTAATTTTTGTCTTCTCTTTTTCTTAACCAGTTTGGCTAAAGGTCTGTCAATTTTATCAATCTTTTCAAAGAACCAACGTTTGATTTTATTGATTTTCCCCAGTTTTTTGTTTGTTTTCTGTTTTCAGTTTCAGAGATATCTACTCTGACCTTTATTATTTCCTTTCTTCTGGTCATTTTGGGTTTAATTTGTTCTCTTTCTAATATCTTAAGGTAGAAGCTGAGGTCATTGATTTGAGAATGTTTCTCCTTTCTTTTGTGGACAGTTAGTGACATAAATTCCCCCCTAAGTACTGCCTTACTGGTGTAGGATAAGCCCTGACTGGTGGGTTTTGTTTCCTTTTTTTTTTTTTTCCTTTTTATAATGCAAGTGTCTGACCTAAGCTTTGATTGCCTATATTTCCCCTTCAAAGATGGCTACCTCAAATAAACACATTGCCAACCACATGACTAGATAAAGGGCCAGGCCACCCTTCCCCACTGAATCTCCCTTGTTATGGAGACCTCAGTTGATTTCAATGACTGACCATTTGGGCCACTTGATTTTTCTTTTCTCATGCTTTAAATTCCCACTCTTATGTTTTGAATTTACCAATAAAGAGTGAGCCCATGAAACCCTAGGCCTCCACTTTCAACCCCCTAAATAGAGAACCCTAGCCCTGAGCTTGTTCTCTTCTCTCTTTTTTTCCCCTGACAATTGTGCTGTGTGGCCCTAAGTATGCTGTGTAATTTTCAGGTTCTGTAACTAATAAATTTTTTCCCCCTGAAGTTTCCTGGTGGTTATTGCTAACGGGCATCTTGCAGTCATAACAAGAACCACATGGGCCGGTCCAGCCACAATATTAGCTATTGATAGGCTGAGTCCAACACACAAGAACTGGAATCCTATAAATTTTGATATCTTGTGTTTTTCTTTACATTCATTTCAGAATATGTGCTAATTTCTCTTTTACTCTCTTGTTTGACCCATGAGTTATTTAGAAGTGTATTATTTGGTTTCCAAATATTTAAGATTTTCCAGATTTTTTGTTATTGTTTTTTAATTTAATTTCACTGTGGTCAGAGAACATGCTTTGTATACCTCAAATGCTTTTAAATCTAAGACTTACTTTATGGTCTATAATATGGTCCATGTTAGTGTAAGTTCCAGATGCAACTGAAAAGAATATGCATGCTACTGTTATGGAGTGGAATATTTATAACTGTCAACAATAAAGGTCATGCTGGATGGTAGTGTTTTTCAAATCTTCTATATGTTTACTGATTTTTCTACTTGTTCTATCAATTATTAAGACAGAGGTACTAAAGTCTCCATTATAACTGTGGTTTTGTCTACTTGTCATTGCAGTTTTCCTAGGTTTTGCTTCATGTATTTGAAAGCTATCTTACTAGGTACATAAGTATTTAGGATTGTTATGTGCTTGAACTACTTATGAAATTATTTTCTTCATCTCTGGTAATACTCTTTGTTCTAAAACCCACTTGTTTGATATTAATACAGCCATTCCAGTTGTCTTTTGATTAGTGTAAGCACAATTTATCTTTTCTCATCCTTTTAAGGACTTTGTGTTTGAAGAGGATAGTTGAGATTTACCTATATATTCATAATGACGATCTCTGCCTTTTCATTGGGGTACTCAGACCATTTACATTTAATGAGATTGTTAGTATGGTTAGGTTTAGGGGTGCCTGGGTGACTCAGTTGGTTATGCATCCAACTCTTGATTGTGGCTCAGGTTGTAATCTTGCGGTTCATGAGATCAAGCCCCATGTCGGGCTTTACACTGACAGTGTGAAGCCTGCTTGGGATTCTCTTTCTCCCCCTCTCTCTGCCCCTCCCTCACCTGTGTGCACATGTTCTCTCTCTCAAAATAAACTTTATTTAAAAATGTGTTTAGGTTTAAATCTATTACTTGCTAATTTCTACTTTCTTTGTCCCATCTGTTCTTCTCTTTTTTCTTCCTTTATGTCTTTTGAATTAATTGAAATTTATTATGACTCCATCTGATCTACTTGGATGAATTATTAGGTACAATTCTTTGTTTTATTATTTCAATAGCTGCTTTAAGGCTTATAATATACATCCTTGACCTATCATAGTCTATTTTGAAGTGAAATTATACCACTTGGTATATAGTATTAGCACGTTACAATAGTACACTTCTATTTTTCCCCTCTTGACTTTTTGACTTTTGTACTATTGTTGTCATACATTTCACTTTCACATGTGTTATGAACCCAACATTATATCATTGTTATTTTTGTTTACATAGTTATCTTTTAAAGAGATTTCAATAATGAGGAAATAATGTAACTAATTAGAAAATTATGTATTTATCCTTGCAGTTAATGTTTTTGGCATTGTTAATTCTTTCTTGTAGATCCATGTTTCTGTCTGATATCATTTTCCTTTGGCCTGAAAGACTTTTATTATTTTATTTATTTATTTGTTTGTTTATTTATTTTTAAAGTAGTCTTCATGTCCAGGGTGGAGCCCAATGTGGGGCTCAAACTCACGACCCTGAGCTCAAGACCTGAGTTAAGATCAAGAGCTGGATGGATGCTTAACTGACTGAGCCACCCACATGCCCCTATTGTTTCTTTTTTTTTTTAATTTTTTTTTAAATTTTTTTATTTATTTTTGAGACAGAGAGAGACAGAGCATGAACGGGGCAGGGGAAGAGAGAGAGGGAGACACAGAATCGGAAGCAGGCTCCAGGCTCCGAGCCATCAGCCCAGAGCCCGACACGGGGCTCGAACTCATGGACCACGAGATCGTGACCTGGCTGAAGTCGGACGCTTAACCGACTGAGCCACCCAGGCGCCCCTATTGTTTCTTTTTTAATATTGCTTGAAGCATGGGTCTCCTGGGGATGAATTTGCTTTCATTTTTGAAAGCTACTTTTGCTAGGCATAGAGTTATAGGTCAGAGATGCTCTTTAAAGATTTAGTCTACTTTAAAGATGTTGCTCCACTGTCTTTGCACTTGCATTGTTTCCAACAAGAAGTTTGATGTCATTCTTATCTTTTAAAAAAGTCTTTTTTACGTTTATTTATTGAGAGACAGAGTGCGAGCAGTGAAAGGGCAGAGAGAGAGGGAGGGAGAGAATCCCAAGCAGGCTCTAAGCCATCAGCATGAAGTCCAACACAGGTCTCAATCCCACAAACATGAGATCATGACCTGGGTCAAAATCAAGAGTCAGATGCTCAACTGACTGAGCCACCCAGGCACCACTGATGTCATCCTTATCTTTTGTTCTTTCATACATAATATGTCCCTTTTTCTTTGGCTGCTTTCAAGACTTTATCACTAGTTTGACCAATTTGCTTAAAATATGCCTTGGCATCATTGTGTCCATTTTTCTTGTACATGTGGTTCACTGAACTTCTTGGATTTGTGTAATCTTCTTGGATTAGTTAGTTTTTGACAAATTTGGACATTTTTCAACCCTTATTTATTCAAATGTTTTTTCACCCATTCTCTGTTGGAAACTATTTCCACATATATAAGGCCACTTGAAAGTGTCCCATAGCTCACTGATGCTTTAAAATTTTTTTTCTTGGGGCACTTGGGTGGCTCAGTTGGTTGAGCATCCAGCTTCGGCTCGGGTCATGATCTCATGGTTCGTAGGTTTGAGGTCCACATTGGGCTCTGTGCTGAAAGCTCAGAGCCTGGAGCTGCTTTGGATTCTGTGTCTCCCTCTCTGTCCGCCCCTCCCCTGCTCATGCTCTGTCTCTTTCTCTCAAAAATAAAGATTAAAAATTCTTTTCTTTCTGTGTTTCATTTTGAAGAGTTTTTATTGCTATGTTGTCAGATTCCTTAATCTTTTCTTCTGTAATGTCAAATCTCATTCAGTGTATTTTTCATCCTACACATTATAGTTTCATCTCTAGAAGACTGGTTTGAATCTTTTAAAAATATTTTCTGTCTCTCCTTAACTTTTTGGACACCTTAAATACAGTTATAATAACTGTTTTAACATTCTTGTATGCTAATTCTAACATCTGTTTCAGTTTAGAGTTAGTGTCGATTGATTTTCTCTTTATTATGGGTCACACTTTCCTGTCTCTCTGTATGTCTGGTAATCTTTAACTGGATGTCAGACATTGTAAATTTTACCTTGGTGGGTGTTGGATATTTCTGTATTCCTATAAACATTCTTGAGCTTTGTTCTGTTATGCAGTTAAGTAACTTGGAAACAGTCTGATCCTTTTGAGGTTTGCTTTCAAGGTTGATTAGATAGGGCTGGAGCATTGATCAATGTAGGACTAGTTACTCTCCATTTCCAGGTAAGGCCCTTTTTTGTTTCCTATGCAATGTTTCTGAATGATCCATCTGACTGTCAGGAATAGCTGATTAATACTCAACCAAAACTTGCAGGGGACCCTCTGAAGAGCTCCAGGATTCTTCAAGCAGCTATGTTTTCTCTGGCACTGTATATATATCTTGGCAACTCTAGCTGCTCCTTTCTCTCTGGATTCTCAACGTCTCCTCAACCCAGGGAAACTTCTTGGATTTCTCTGCCCTATGTCATGACCTAGAAACTAGCAATTACAGAGTTTCCCTCAATTATTTCCTAGGTCCCATAGATCACTGCCTTTTGTTTACTGTGTCTAAAGTCTTGAAAACCATTAGTTCCTATATTTGGCCCCCCTTTTTTTTTTTGGCTGTTTTAAGCAGGAGGGTATATTCAGTCCTTAATACCTCATTTTGGCCAGCAGTGGAATGCATCCTCTTTTTTAAAAATTCATTTAAGTAACCTCAGCACCCTCGGTGGGGCTTGAAATCATGACCCCGAGATCAAGAGTCACACACTCCACTGATTGAGCCAGCCAGGTACCCCAGAAGTGGAATGCATCTTAAATAGCCCCTCAAATAATAGCCAAGTGAGTATTCTGTAACTTTTGGGAATCTCAGTAAGACCTGATAAGGACCAGGAGAGGGTAGCTCTACTGGCCACAGAATACTGGAGGCTCATTCTTGGGTATCCTTTGGGACTTATCCTCCTTAAAACTTCCATGGTGGTCACTTCATGGAATGTCACACAAATGAAATGTGTCCACGAAGAAAATGCATGCACATCCGCTCCCAGGACTTCCTGACTTTTCTTTATTCTGGGGCCTCTCCTCTAGTAATAATGTTTAGGGTGTATGCCTTGCTTCTCCCTCTCAGTCTCCAGAGGACACCCACTGATCTATCCACATCCTCACAAGCTTGGATCTGAGACCATAGATGGTCATACTCAGTGCCAGTGGTGATTACTATTAAGTCAGAACAATGTTCATAAGGCCTGAGCACATCGTCATGAGGATTATCTCACAAGATCTGGGATGGATCAGACTATAATAAGGTCTGCTGTGTCCCCTGTTGAATTTTAGAAGTGCCTGTCTTTCTCACAGTCACACGTGGCTCTGCCACATGGGAGCCACCAGCCCACCCTTCAGTCTAGAGCTCTCCTCTCCAGAGTTGCATTTTGGGGAAATCAGGTAAGAGGCAACTATACATACTGCTTTGGGGCAGAGCACAGGCCAGCAGTTCCTCCCTAAGTCTCCATCTCAGGTTATCCTGCTGGGTCTCTGCTAACCAAGACATAATGATCACCCTCATAGTTTAATGTTAGTAGCCAGCTAGACAAGGAGGGGCAGCCAACCTGGCCTCAGACAAAAGCCATACTCACTAGTTGTGATCAGGAGCTGACAGAAGTAAAACACATTTTCTTTCTAAGAAGACATTATTATGTGTCCAATTTATCAAACCAATGGACCTGACAAGTGTGGATGTGAGATGTCCATTTTTTTCCTTTTATATGAGAAATCTGATTTCTCTTTTAGAAACATCTTTTTCATTCATTCTTTCTTTTCTTTTTTTTTTTTCTTTATAGGCAATTGTTTTCTTTATGTATATTACCCAAGGGCCCAGGGCAGTTCCCTCTTGTGTAGGGGAAGAAAACTGGCCTTTGAACTTAAGCCCCCTTATGCTCTGACCAGGCCAGCCAGGTGTATATGGCAGGAAGAGTCAAGAAGGAAGGAAAACAGACCTCAAGTTTCTGTTTCCCTGACAGCACAGAGCACTCAAGCACTGTCCTTCATCCCCATGGCTTCATCAGGAGGCTCAGAGAAGCAGAGAAGCGAGGTCAGGTGCAGAGAAGGCCAGGTACAGCTGTGACGTCAGTGCAGAGGGCCGGGCAGGCACCCAGACAAGCCAGCATGGGCCCCTGCCCAGGAGAACACTGGAGGAACCATGGAAGGCTATTGCCTCCCTACCCTTCTACCTTTCGTCACTCCTGCTCCTTCTTTCCAGGCCAGAACCATCTTCCCAGGACAGAGAAGAGGGCAGGATAAACACATAGAAGCCAATTCTAGTGCCAGAAAAGGAAGAGTAGACCGAGCTAGGCATCTGCTAATGAGTGTCTGCTTGGGCCATGGTGGGGAGCATGCACGCAGGGCACACAGCCTGTGTTCATCAGCAGACCTGTTGGAGGGGGGTCTCTGAAGGGGTGACAGGGCCACACAGAGAAGCCAGGAAGCACAGAAGCATTCAGTTTGTGACGGTCTAAAAATCAACAAAGCAGGGAGAGGAATCCTTTGAAAACTTAAGTTACATTATGTTACTCTTTCCCTCCAGAGCCTCCAGTGGCTCTCCGGCTTGCTACCAGTAAACCCAATGTCCTTAGGGTAGCCTGTAAGAACTGGCCTCCTGTTGCCCTCTGACCTCTGGTCCTGCTCCCTCCCCCTGCTAGCACTTTAGATGCTTCCCTCACAAGTTATGCAGTTGCTTGACTCTCCAAACAGAAGGTAAGTTCCACGAGGGCAGGGCGTTAAGGGAGATTTGTGTGTGTGTGCTTGAGAACTGATTTATCTCCCCTGCCTAGACCAGCGCCTGGCCTGTGGTAGGTGCTCAAAAAGTACTTGCTAAATGAGCAGACCAACTAAAACAGAGCCCCTTTCACCTGTCACAGAGCATGTAGAGACCCAGTCAGTCCCACAGAGGGATTCTGAACTCTGGTTAGGCATTGGGCTCTCTAGGCCTGACTGGAGTTGTAAGTCCTGTGGCCAGTGGGAGATTCTTTTTTTTAACTGCAGTAAGAACACTTAACAGGGGATCCACCTTCTTAACGTATTTTTAATGGTCATAACTTCCTTGTTTATACTCGTGTAATTCTACGGGCCTGTGTCCTCTAGGTACATAACTGGGGCACAGAGAAACAAAAACTTGCAGATTTGACTTGATAGAAACAGCACTGGGAATATTAAGAAACCCAACCAAGTGATCAGATATCACAGAGAAAAGGAGACGCATTTTGTCACTTGGATTTCCTGAAGCTTTCAGCATTTCCTCAACTGCCCTCCCTTTCTCCCTCTGTGAAAGGGAGCTGGTCTACTCAGCAGTCCCCACAATGCTCCGGCCAGGTCCCCAAGGGACATGGGAGGGGACCACGGCCTTGAAGCCTTTATGCCGGGTCTGAAGAGTGAGAGACAACTCCTCAGGCACTCGTAGGCCCTCGTGCACGCGCACACACACGCCCTCGCACACGGCCATGAGACTGGTGGGGAGGAAGGGCTAGAAGTTTTTCACGACATGCATCTGTGGAGGCGGACGGCTCCTGAACACCCGGCCGAGGTGGAGACAGTGAAGATAGGCAGTGCGAGAGAATGAGCGGACTAGAGGTCCAGGTGAGGTCAGAGGCAGAAGAGAAAGATGACAGGACGTGATCAACAGAGGAGCCCTGCACCCAGCATGTTTCAGGAGACACAGGACACGGGAGAGAGAAACGTGTAAGGGGCTTGGCATGCACAGGCCCCACCTGGCAAAAGGAGGCCCCCTGCCCAGACTGACCTAGAACTTACCGGCTCATGGCAGGTCCCCCCCCCCCCCCCCCCGTGCCACGGGCAACTGCCCAGCGTGCATGTGAGTGTGTGGCCAGGGATGGCCAGTAAATTAGCCGCTTGGGAAGCACAGACAGCGCGATGTCGCCGCCTAGGGTGACATATTTAGGCACCACAAGAAGAAAGTTCATAGACTTAAAATTGTTTCTTCAAGGTCTGTAAGGAATCTTGGGAATCTGATCTAACCTGCTGACTCTAAAGAAGAGGATTAGCTCCAAAGAGCAGGGCCTCTGCTGTTTCTGTGCCCAGTGGCTGGAGAGAGGGCAGGTGAGGGGGACGGGGTGGGGGACCCCCAATCCCCTCTCCTTCATGCAGGTGGCTAATTTCACTGCTGTTGCAAGGACACTGGTGCACAGGAGGCTGCTGTGTGGGTACTGGGGGCAAAGGTCAGGGGCCTCCGGGCTTCCTCCCCTAGGGCCTGGTCACACTGGGGGTCTGTGCCATGCTGAAGCACATTAAAAAGGATAAGAGGAAAGAGATGGGGTGAGAAAAAAGGGAGGGAGAGAAACAGAGAGACTAGACTCAAAGGAAAGAAGCCCACTTAGCCTCATAGGACTTCTAAAACACCTGCCAGCTTCACCACATCAGATCTTGGGCCAGAATCTCCATGCCCTTTGCTTCTCTACCACTGACTGTTTTACAGATGGGGACACAGGCCCCAAGAGGTGGGGCCACTGGTGGCACAGAACCATGGAGAGCCTCTGCAACATGCAGGGGTGACTCCAGCTCTTCCCTGGACTGCAGCAGGAGCCTGGAGCCTAGGGGAGCACCCGGGAGCCCCTCTGCACAGGAGTGCTCCCGTCTCTCTTGCTTGCCTCTGCTCTCAGCACCACCAGGGAGGGAGTTCGAGGAGACCAAACCTCCCACCAAAGGGAAAGATGGTTTCATGAAGTGTCCTGTGCTGGTGCCTGGAAGGTGGCGCCCAGCGCAGCCCCACCTCCTTCCAGGAGACACTCACCATTCATCTGGGAGGGTGACGAAGAGTAGTCCCGGTCCCTGTGTCTCCGGTCGGGTTTCAGATTGCGGCTCTGTCTGCCCGAGCCCTCCAGCATGTTCACGATCTCACTTCGGTCAATGTTGCGCAGGGCTGCATACAGATTGTCCACTGCAAGGGGAGAAGGGAAGAAGGGGTGCTGGCCAAGGGGGCTCCAATCCTCATAGACAGTGTGGGAATGTTGTGGGGTGTAGAGAAGGGAGGGAAGTGGGGGATGATTTGTTTTCTCAGCACCCCTCCTTTGTCAGAATCAAAACTACCTGCCTCTGGGGGGTGGGAGGGAAGCTTTTGTTATCCTTTGACAGATCTTTTCCAAACCCTAAGGGTGGTCAACTGCAAAGCATGGGAAGACTGTTTTTTTTCTAATCTGAGAGGAATTCTGCAAGAAATGAGAGTGAGAAGAGGATACTGTCCTTTTGAGATCCTTGGTCCTCGCCAGTTGATTTGAGATCCAAATGCAGACACCCAATTTCCTCTTAGTGTTTCTGAGTATGGGAATTTAGTTGAGAAAGGGCTGAAAACAGGGTGACGGATCTTCCCTCCAGGTTGGAGGAAAAGATGTTCCTGCATCAGGCAGGATTTGCTCTGTTCTGAGAGGACAGTCCTCATTTGTTTGAGAAACTCAGTGAGAAGTCACACACCCTACACCTGTGCTGTCATCTCGTTCTGGTGTGGCTCTTGTCTTATTCGGGGGATGGGAAAAAGGCCAAGGCCAAGACCATCCTATCCTCTTATGATAGGACTCCCCGAGGACCCCAGGACCCTGACAGGTGTGTGTGTGAGGGGCAGAGAGACAGAGACAGCAAAAGGGATTGGCTCCAAGGCAAAGACAGCAACTGGAGCTGGAAGGCAGAAAGGCTCCGGTGAAGGGGAGGTCCTGCATGGGCTTTGGACAGAGGATGCTTCCTTAGCTTAACGGTACTGACTCTTTGCATTTTTGCCTTCGCGGGTGACCCAGAGATTCAATAAGGCTGCACTCTGCTCCAGCAAGGAGTTGGGGTTTTCCACACGGATCCTGTTGATGTCTTCCACGCTGAACTGAAGCTCCCGAGCCAGCTCTGCAGGCAGAGAAGCAAGACTGGGTGTGAGCCCGCCTCCGGTCCCCCCAGCAGGTGCTGTGCCTTGCGTCTGGCAGGGAGTACCGGGAATCAAGGAACAGTGCCCCCTGGGTTTTGGTATTCCTTCTTACCAGGAAGCAACTAGGGGAACACAGACACTTACATCTTCCGACATCCAGAAAATAGGGCAGGGATAGGAATGCTCAAAAAATTGGTATTGAATGAATGAATGAAGGAATATCTTTCCTTTCTTTCGTCAATTCACATATTATTGGACAAGGCTGAGCCTCTCAGCAAGGTTAACGCTTATGCAAGGTCATGGCACAAGCTAAGACCAGAGCCAGGAGCAGGCTGAGCCTGCGGAAGCCCACTCCAGTGCCGTCTGTGCCACTAACTTTCCACCAGGAAGCAGTTATCATGGGAATGCTTTTCTGTATTTACGTTTCTTCAGGGAAAGGCACTAATTACATTTAAAATGAAAATATAAGCTCCCATCTAAATGCAAGGCAATAACACAGAATGTTAGCTTTCTCCCTCCCATTATTATTATTATTTTTAATGTTTATTTATTTCTGAGACAGAGCATGAATGGGGGAAGGGCAGGAGGGAGGGAGACACAGAATCCGAAGCAGGCTCCAGGCTCAGAACTGTCAGCACAGAGCCTGACACAGGGCTCAAACCCATGGACCATGAGGTCATGACCTGAGCTGAAGTCGGACGCTCAACCGACTGAGTCACCCAGGTGCCCCACCCTCTCATTATTTTTATTGTTATTTCTCACAGGTGCTTTCGAAGGGAGAACAGCCTCAGAGTCTAATTTCAAGGATGAGGAAGACCAGAGGGGACAGTGATGGTAAGGATCAGAATGCACAGGTACCCACACACACACACACACACACACACACACACACACACCCCAAGAAGCAGCAGTAGGCATTCTTCTTTGGCTTAAGAACGAACAGCTCCTGAATTTCTGTTGTAAATTTTTGTCACAGAGCCTTTCAGCAAGCCTTATTGCTAAGGCTTCTGAGTTTCTCTGAAGTCCTCTCCACAGGGTGACTGAGTAAAGGCAGTCCATTCATATAAAAGCTAACATAACAAGGCGGGGGGGGGGGGTGGTTAAGTTATAGGTCCTGTGACTGAATAAAACGCATTTTGAGCTTTCACTTGTATTTTCCCACACACAGTGTCACTTCAGATGTGATCTACCCTTTTGTTGTGGGACTTCTGGTAGACCTCAGGTACAGCCAGAGGTTACAAGTGAACAATTTTGAGCCATCTCCTTTTCTTCCTTCCTTTCCTTCAACAGCCTTTCCTTCCTTTCCTTCCTTTCCTTCCTCAGCCTTTGAGAAAGGGCAATGTGAGTACAGGGAGGAAGAGAAAGGCAGTCATAGAGACATAGTTTTTTGTTTCTGTGCTTATTTGTTGGCTGGTTTTCCAGGGCTCTGTCACTAATTAGAGCCACTCTATTCAGCTGGATCTCGATTTTCCCATCTGTAAAATGAGGTGAACCAGATCAATTCTAAGGTCTCTCGTAATTTCAAAAGTTAATTCTTTCTTATAAAGTAAACCCAGGCAGAAAAAAAAGAAAAACCGGGCAGGAATGGAGGAGGGTGGGAGCTTACTTTCCATGGGTATACCCAAAGGCACCGCTTGGGCAACAGACTTGCACAAGACAATCACACATCAGATGCACCGAGGACAGTAGGAAGAGGCAAGAAGCTGGAGGGGTACGTGTAGACTGGCAAGGTGCCTTTTGCCCCCAAGTCCCCGACTTACCCGCCCAGCTGAGGCCAAGGTGCTCTGATATAATAGCCATCTTCATATCTGCTCGGTCGGTCCCACTGAGAAAACCTAGGGAGAAGCATCGGGTTTCATTTAGCAGCCTTGGCAGGACACAGAATGGGCAGGTATGGGTAAATGACCTCAGACGGATGTTCTGGCCCCTGGCGGACCTCTGTATGCTGGCCTGCAAGCATTCCGTGGGGACCGGGGCCAAAGGCTCCGCATGCTGTGCTCATAACAAGCTAAGGAAATCACATCAACGCAGAGCTCTTGCAGGAGTGAGGGGGAGTGATGTGACCCACAACCGCCTGGGAAGGCAGTGAGCACATATCACGAAGGGGTTCATACCCAGTGACGATTCGCTGAGAATGCTGTATCTCAGGGCCAGGGGAGTCAACGTCCTCTTCCTGTCATCAGCTCCGCTCCCCTGCAGAAGAAAGATGAGGAAAGGGTGCTTTGGGCTTGGGGTTACCCCCTTGGTGGGAAGGTGCTCGGAGCCCGGGGGCTATGGGGTGGGCATGACGCCAATCCCGGCCAACAGTAAGTAGGTCTGTGTCTCTGGAGCCGCAACACAAAGAGCAGATGTGTGCGAAGAGGTGGGGGTCCAGAGGGAGTGATGAGAGTCACACACTTTATCACTAATAGTAATGGCAAGCTCACGTGGCCTTTACCACATGACAGGCCCTGTTTGATGCACACAACAGCCCCTGGGCAGGTACAATTACTATTCCCATCTCATCCATGAGGACACTGAGGCCTAGAGGGGTTAAGTAACTTGCCCAAGGCAGCTCAGCTAATGAGTGGCGGAGCTGGGGTTTGAACTTAAAAACCAGTGTTTCTTTCTGGGTTCCTTTATACTCAAAAGACCTATTTTTGGCACTAGTCCGAGGCTTAGCACTCCAGCCCTACAGAGAAGCACCCAGATGCTAGCTCTGGGTGCAGGAAATCCTCTTTTGAAAGAGAAGTGCACTCATACTCTCCCCAGACAGTAAAGAGAAATCGAGCCACGACATATGGATGTAACCTTGCTTTCTCCCTAGTTGGGCACGGAAGGCTGACAATTACAACGATGGCAGCAGCCAAACGACACCAACAAGAACATGGAGACATATGATCCCTCCAAAGTCCCTTGCGCAGTGGTGACTCGGATGCTCTTACAGGTATGGATAAATCAACATACTTGGTCAAGACGCTTTTGCTGAGCTCAAAAATCTGGGTGTTTGCAGTGGCTGAGACACCAGGGCTCCCTTCTCTGAGGGCCTGGCACCCTGGGGAAGATAAGCAAGTATATGAAAAGGAGGCCTGAAAAAGCCTATCAAACAGCTGGGTCACCTTGAGCAATGTGACACCCAGTTCTAAGCCTCAGAGAGCCCAGACGAGGGGTGCTCAGGTAGACATCTTTTGGGCTCCTTCTAGCCTTTGAGAAGGAACATCCTAGAGGGCTCAAGGCCCACAGTAAGAACATGCAGACCACTGTCTGACACTGGCATCTGGTCCTAGCTTTGCAGAAAGGGCCAGGGCACACTCTCCCTGCCAGGCCACCGTCAACTGTCCAGAAGACGGCAAAGAGCCTTCAAAGGCTGCTTTGTGATGGTAAGAGGTCCTTGGGAAGCACGCGACCTTGCGTCTGTTTCAGGACCTCCTCAGGGAACCCCATCTCTGGCGAGGGTCCTCATTGGAGGGCAGCTCACCTTGGTACAGGGGGGCATGGTGATGTTCAGGTGACAGAGAATGTGCTGGGTGTCCTCATACTTCATCGCCTTGCGCAGAAATGACAAGGACCCTGCTGGTTCTCGACTGCTGTCCCTCACCTAAATTCAATCACACAAAAGCAAGATTCGGGGGGGTGCTGTTCCAGAGGCCACCAGGCTGGTTGGCTTAGAGACTTCTGCCTCCCAGAACCTTGTAGACCCAGAGGAGAGATTGGCACCTTTACAGGTATGGCCAAACGGTTCTCCCGAAACGACTGGAAGAGGAAACTCCGTTGCTGGGCAGCTTTTTTGACGGGCACCAGGTTCCCAAAGAGTTCCGCGAAAAGGGGCATTCCTTCCAAAACCTGTAGGAGAAAAGCAAATGTCATGTCCTGCCTTCAGCTTTAGTTATCTCTTTGCCAGATCATACTCATTCTACAGCATGAGACACAACCCGCCATTTGTTTTGAAAAAGGTTTTGTTCCCAAGGCTGAAATGAGGGAGGCATGCTTCCTTACATCAGAGGAATTTTTTTAAATGTTTATTTTTGAGAGAGAGAGAGAGAGAGAGAGAGAGAGAGAGAGAGAGAGGCAGAGCATGAGCGGGGGAGGGGCAGAGAGACACAGAATCCGAAGCAGGGTCCAGGCTCTGAGCTGTCAGCACAGAGCCCGACGTGGGGATTGAACTCATGGACTGAGAGATCATGACCTGACCCAAAGTTGGACACTCAAACCAACTGAGCCACCCAGGTGCCCCCTTACTTCAGAGGATTTTACAACAAGCAGGAATCTTTACCTATCCCTGGGTGGCTGATCAGGGTTGCTATCAGAGTACTCTAGAACTCCACTGAAGTATCAAAATATGGCTTCCCCCCAAAAGCTGAATCTCTTTTCACACTTGTTCTGCAACGTTTAGTTTATGAGAAGTGTTGGAAGGACCATGTTATAGCATAATCTCACCCATTATTATAAGAATCCCTATTGTGTATATAATGCTTTCGACTGAGAAGTTATCATGACCCCATTTGATAGGTAAGGAAATTGAGGCCCAAAGAGAGTAAGTCCTTTGTCTAGTTTGTCCTTGAATCAGGATTAGGGGTAGGGCTCCATAGTTCCGGCCTTGTGCTTTTCCTTCTGGGCCCTCAGCCCCCCAAGAAGGCTCAGAACAGACTCCAAGGCCAGACTTTTGGAAAGGTCCTGGCTTCTTACTTGTCTTAACATGATGAGTCTCCTAGGGTCAGTAATAGGTTCAAATCTAGTCCCTGTTCCTCACCTCATTTGTCCAGCCGCCCTCCCTGCCGCATCAGGGCGTTCCCAGAACCCTGGCATAGTGGGTAAAACTGTGGGCTCTGGTGTCAGACTACTTGGACAAATCTTTTCTCTACCCTCTACTTAGTCATGTGACCTTGGGCAGACTACTTAACCTCTCTCAGCCTCAGTGCCCACATCTGTAAACTGGGGATGATAAAAGCACACGCGGGTATGAGGATCAAGGGAGATGATGCTAGTCAAGCACTTTCACACTACATCCAGCCACGGTACCTCTATGTCCCTGCTCCGAGCCACCTCAATGAAGTTCTCATGCTGCTCCAGGGTCTTGTCCACTTTATCGTCTGTCATGCAGTAGCAGCGCAGACGCCCTTCCCGGGGGTCATTCATCTTGGCAAAAATGACGAACTTGGCCATGTAGGGCACCGCAGTGAGCTCCTTGTACAGCAGGGTGGCGAAGTTCACAGCTTCAGCAGTGCGAGGACAGTCTGACAGCCAAAACCTAAAAAGAGAGGGCTGATTATAAGCACGTTTCTATGGGCCAGATGGAGCACTTCATGCCTGTGCAAACAGAAGGAGCCCATAAGCCATGGGGATGGCTGCTCTAGAAAGCCTGGTGGTCAGGGTGGGGGCTTCTGTGTGGAAAGGGGAAACGGGGGGCCCTAAGCACGGGGTGGGCAGGTCAAGGCCTGGGGATAAGCCATGATCAGGGCAGCGCTGACCACTCGGTGCAGGGCCCGGGGTTTCTGGGCTCACCTGGCAGAGACGTTGGTGGTGAAGGCGGCACACTCGTTGGCATACACGAGTTTGGTCGTCCCCGTTATGTCTTCCCACTGGGCTTGGTCTGTTCCTCCTGCAACAGGAACACAGGTGGGCTGGGGGACAGTGTTCAGGTGGCACACACACGGCTTGCCGAGCTGCCAAGGGCTGAGCATGAAAGGGCGGAGATGGGCACATCTATGTGGCCCTGAGCACATCTCTTCTCTCACGCCCTCCCCCTCCTCGAGCTATTCCATGGAGGCTCTAGTCAGATGGACTGCCCCTCCCTCCCTTCAAAGAGCACATCGCCTAGGGAAGCCGAAGCAAGGTGATGGCCGGCTTCCCCTTCTGTCTCTCCTTCATGTGGCCAGAAGGAGCTGCTGCTGCCCAGAAGATGGGACAGGGGCACCTCTCACCAGTGACACTGCAGAGTAGGCGCAGACTGGTGGTGTCCCCCTCCCCGCTGTCCCTCGGGTTGTCCGTCCAGGAAGGAGGGAGTGGGATCCGAAGGCCAATGGGGCGATAGAACTTCCGGCGCCGTGGCTCCACGGTGACGATGGGGCTGAATGTGGCCTGGTTGCCCAGGAGTTTGGTGACAAGTTCATCTGGTACAGGCTGGGCCTGCAAGGTAGCAAAGGCAGGCACTGAGCCTCCAGCAGCAGGGGGGACTTGTTCATGAGGGCCAGCACATCCCCAGAGGGAGAGCAGGCTGTTTATACAGAGGGCAAAGCTCCCAGGGGGTGCAGCGGTCCTTCCACTGTTGCACCACACAGATCTGTTTTGCTGGGCATGGAGCCCATCCTGGGGCTGATATCACTGCTCAGCTCTCTTTCCGGAGCCCTTTCTCCCCCTCTCCTGCTGCTCCCATTCCGTGGATGGCACCACCCTTGCTCACCATTAGTTACCTCTCCAGGATGCCCTGTGGAATTCTCTCACGTCGAGCACGCGAGCATGCTGGCATCGTGGTTTAATGCGTAATCTGGGGCTTTCTGCAACTTACCAGGGAGCGCCTGCCCTACCCCACTCACCTGACTTCTGAGCTTTAAGGTCACATCTCTAACTGGGATTTTAAGGCATTGGACAAAAGTGGGGGATGTGCTGGGGAAGTCTTCCTGGGGGCCTTGAATTCCTCCCACCTTCCATAAACTCTGAGTTGGACGGCGGGGTGGGGGGGGGGCAACTGGTGAGGAGGGAGGGCTGTGTCACCTGCAGAGCCAGCTTCACTCTCTTGGTGACAGCATTTTCTGGGAACGTTGCCTGCACCAGGGGGACCAGCTTGCTCTTCAGAAAGCCCCCTTCAGGGCCGATGGTGTCGTAGTCCTGGCAGAGCCGTGACATGATCACAAAGTACAAGGGGAAGTCGGTGGTGATGATGCGGCAGACCCTCTTCTTCTCCAGCTCCTCCAGACTCCCCAGCTCTGTAATCACATGGTACGATGCCACCCACCCCGGTCATGCTGTCGTGCCAGATGCAGGCTCAACCACTGTGTCCCCAGAACCTCCTCATCCCTGGCTCCCGATGTTTGTCCCCTCCCCAGTCACCTAGCAGCACCCCTCAGGTGCCCCAGGCACCTGGGACTGGACCTGATGGGGCCATCCCCGGTCTCTCTGGCCTTCCCAAACTCCAGGCGGTCCTAACAACCCACCCCAAAATTGCAAGCTCAAGTCCCAGCTTCCAGAAGGAGGGCACCCTGCTCTGGGATCCCTGGGGCTCAGTTACCTTCGTCCATCCCGTTGAGGATCTGATCCAGGTAGCTTTCTCCATAGCGGCTCTTGTGTTCCTTCCACACGGAGCCGTTTTCACTGCGCAGCACCACGAGTTCACGGTCCCCACGGCCTTGGGAGGCAAAGTGGGGGATCTCCACGATCACAGGGCTGAGGGGACAAAGCAGATGGTGGGCAAGGTGTGTAGATGTGGGCATGGGTGCCTGTGGGCGGGTGGCTGTGCACAGGGAGGAAAGAACAGGGAAAGGGGGGGCAGTCGGTCCCTGCTTGGAGAAAGATGGGATCCTGCAGCCAGAGCGAGGCCCCACCTTGGGGCAGGTCCGGATGGGGAACAGACCCTCCTTGAGTTCCTGAGACGCTCCGAGCATCCCTCACTCACTGCCAGGCCCCGGAGGAACAGTAAGCACAGGACCCAATCTCACCTCACAGGGGGATCTCCTGCCATGGCCATGTAGTGGACGCTCAGCTGAGTAACCCAGCCCTTGGACCTGATCCCGAGAACCTGCCAGCCATTCCTAGATATCCCTAGGCAGGGGACCAAGCCTTAGCTTTCTCCTCTATCCAATGGTGATAAAGCCACTTCCTTCAGAGGGAGGCTTTGATGACTACATTTAAAAAGGAAAATCGGGGCGCCTGGGTGGCTCAGTCGGTTGAGCGTCCGACTTCAGCTCAGGTCATGATCTTGCGGTTCGTGAGTTCAAGCCCCGCATTGGGCTCTGTGCTGACAGCTCAGAGCCTGGAGCCTGCTTTGGATTCTGTCTTCCTCTCTCTCTGCCCCTCCCCCACTCATGCTCCATCTCTCTCTGTCTCTCAAAAATGAATAAACGTTAAAAAATTAAAAAAAAAAAAAAAGGAAAAGCAACACAAAAGCACTCTGCAGGCTGCTTTCCAGGGGTGGATGGAAGCTCAGAGGTGGGGACAGGCAGGGGACAAAGGCAAGAAGGCCGGGCCTCCCTGGACACACCTGTCCCAACAAAGCTCAGGTAGAACCCCACTCTGCTTCACTCTCAAGCCCACCAATCTTGTCCTTGGGGGCAATGCTGTAGGGCTGTCTTTTAGAAATACCATCTTAAAGTTTAAATAATTCAGCCCTTGAAGGCCCCAAGGTAGCCAGCCCAGTCTTTTCAGTCCCCTTCTCTAGTATCATACAAGATTTGAGAGGAGTAAGCTCCACCCTGGGGCTGTGGACTCCTCAGTGTATCTGGGAGACAGGGACTAAAAGTTCCTGGTTCTGTTACTCTGTCAGGACAGCAGACAAACAAGATTGCATGGGGCTCTGGGACTTGGCATTTCCTCTTCCCTGTGGCTGGGGTGGTTCTGGGTGGTTGATGCTGAGGTGGCAGCAATGGGGGCAGGGGCAGGGCAGGGGCAGGGGCAGGTTAAGGACATGTGTCGCATCCCATGTGAGTGACTTCTCACCTTAAGAACTGGGCTCCGGCGGGTCCCAGCGCGATGATCCTGCTGGCAAGGCCCTCCTCCTCGGCCAGTGGGGGCGGCGTGCTCAGCTTCTGGGGCTTGACCAGGCGGCAGGTGATACGAGTAGGGGCGGCACATGTCCGGGGCGGGATCACCACCCTCAGGCCATTGTGACGGCTCCCCCTCATGGAGCCTCCCCGGGCATCCACCATGAAGCTCACCAAAAACCTAAGGCACAGACAGATCCATGTTGGGCTTCTATACGCCTTCTCTGAGACAGGGAGAGTGAGACTCATGCCCATAACCCATGAGTCACAGGGTCACTCACCCTGTGTGGACGGGGCTGGCCACTGGGCTGATGTTGTCTGAGGTCTCTGTGGCCGGGCTGCTGGGGATGAGTGAGTCTTCATCATACTCCTTAGACGCCTGAGGAGGAGAGAAAGGCCAACTGTCCCAGCACTTCCTGGGCCACAGGAGCTAGTCTTGGCCAGGTTGGTGTCGTTCTGGGCTGGGGAGGCTCAGGAGCGTCTCGTTGCCAGAAAGCAAGTGACCCAAATCCTGCACACTCACTACTGACCCTTTCTGGACAAGGCTTTTCTGGAGTCTAAAAGGAGGCATAGACTTCTTCCTACCATCATGGCTGCTCCTTGGCTCCTTTTAGGTCCAACATCCACCGCACAAACTGCAGACCTACCCGCTCTTTCCTCCAGCCCCTCTCCAGTGTGAAACCTCTGCTCTAGGGAGCTCAGTTTTCGCAGACTTGGTACTGGAACCCTGCACCATCACCTACTAGCTGCTTAGCTCTGGGCCAGCAACTCGTCCTGCAGGTATCTGAGGTACAGGAGGTGAACGGGGCACACCCTAACCTTGGGGGACTTCCTTCCTCATCTGCAAAAGGGATGGTCCTTGCCCCTCAGTGACACTATAGCTGCGGAGCCATGGGGCTGCCTCCCATGGGGCGTTGCATATCACAAGCACCCATGAAAGCCAGCAGGGTCTGAATCTGGGTTTACTCCCAAGTCCCCTCTTGCTCCCATGGGTCCTCACACCCCTGTCCTTCTCCTTCACTGGCCTGCTCCACCCACCATCACACCTTGCCTCCTACATGAAGCTTTCCCACTACTCTAATCCAGAAGGCTTCACACAGCATGATCTGGCATGGGGGACATTGATTCTTTCCGCAATCTGTGAGAACTGGCTTCACATATCTGAGCCCACCCTTCCCAGCTGGTCCGTCTGCTCTTAGGGGTCAGGCTTGGGTCTCACAGTCCTCCTACAGGGCTCACAGTAAGAACCCAGTGTCTTGAGTGCATGACTTAAGCAAGGAGCTGAAGAGAATGGGTTGGTCAAGGAACAACAGGACACAGGTTGACACGGTGACTTTCTCATTGTTGTTGGCAGCATCCAGGGAATATGCCACATCTGTACCAGGACCATATTTCACCATATCTCCCAAAGGCTTCCCAGTGAGTGACTCCAGTATCACAGCACTAGCATGGATGGCTGATTGGACAACTTCACAGCTGGCTTGTCCCTGCATGCCACCCTTGGGGTCCAGGGCTATGGCTGCTGCTTTCAGACATCTAGCCCTTTGGTGGCAGAGGAAAAGACCAGCCTTAGCTGGAAAACAGGCCAGGCCCAGTTCAGTTATCAGGCCTCAGGGCAATCATTTCCAACCTCCAAACATCACACTGCTTTTTATCCTAGAAAATCTCCTTCCCTTGGTGGCGGTAGTGGTGGGGGGGGTGCCAGATAGCATAAAATTAAATTAAGGAGAATTAACTTGTTTGAAACCATCTCACCGTTTTTTTGGGGACAAATTCAGATGGCACCCAGGGAAGCCACAAAATAGGGGACTATGATGAGCAAGAGTGCCGCCTGGGAACAGCTCTCTCTGACATCCCTTTCTGTGTTGGTATTTTAACTTCTCGATAATCCCTGGAGGAAGGGGAGGCAGAAACTGTCCCCCTCTCTAATGGATGTGAAATAAAGGAGTTCGGTGACTGGGCCCGCAGCTCAACCTCAGCTCCCTCTCCAGCACTGTGACCCACTGTCCCGGGCACGCAGAGAGCCTGTGCACAGGGAGTGTGGCCATGAGGCATGAGGACACGGGCTTTGGGGCCAGAATTTATGGCGTCAGTTCTCAGCCTCATTTGTGACTGGACGGACTAGCATAATGGTATTTCACACACCCTTGGGCTCTCTGAGACTTGTATCATTAATATCTGGGATAATAAGAACTCTGGCAGCACAGGGGACTGCAAAGTACACGTGGAAGCCTGGATTGAAGGGCTTGGTAAATGCTACAGGCATTTAATTCTTAGTTCCTATCATACCGTGGATCATTTCAAAACCATCATTGTCCCAGGGGTACCCACTCTCTGCAGATGGGAACAAAAAAACAAAAGGTGCTTCTTACCTGTTCTGGCTCCTCAGATCTAATCACCACTGTCTCAGGTGTGACACATGGGATCCTCGGGATGGCTGGAGATTCCACCCTAGACACCCAGAACATGGGGAAATCAGAGGGATGATTCTTCTAAATAGCCCCTGGCTGCCATGGGAGGCCTAATGAAACACCTCCGTACCCCCATAATAACCTAACCCACCTGCCCCCCTTGCCACAACCCGACATGCACATCACACAAGCAATACAATTCAGCATCACACACTGACCAGCCTCTTCCCCTCACCTCAAAGCCTTTCCTCGGGCCCAGCTGTCCTTCACAAGCCAGATGAAGGGGCTGCCTCCCACATGAAGCCTTCCCTCACACTTACCACCCGCTTCTCAGCCTCGGAGCCCTTGTTGATAGGATCCTCGCTCTGGCCTTAACATCTTATCCTGCACTGCTCTGTGACCTCTTGGTGTGTGTGTGTGTGTGTGTGTGTGTGTGTGTGTGTGTTTTAATTGTTTTAAATGTTTATGTATCTTTGAGACAGAGAGACAGAGAGAGACATAGAGAGTATGGGGGGGGGGGGGAGGAGCAGAGAGAGAGAGAGAAAGAGAGGGAGACATAAAATCTGAAACAGGCTCCAGGCTCTGAGTTGTCAGCACAGAGCCCTACACGGGGCTCAAACTCAGGAACGATGAGATCATGACCTGAGCCAAAGTTGGATGCTAACTGACTGAGCCACCCAGGTACCCCCTGGAGTATGTTTTGATCCCACCAAATAAATTGGTAGGTTCTTCATGAGGGGCCAAGTCTTGTACTTCTTTCTAACTGCTATGCAGTAAATAGTAATGATTTTGAGTTTGGAGATTCATATCTTACACAGTGAATACTCACTGGTGAAATACCCTTGGGCCTTCACTTCCTGCTGTTCCACTGCCCTGTTTTGAATGAGCCCTGGGACTAAGATGGCATATGTTTGTCTTTTCAGAAACCCTGAGGACTAGGTGTTTCTACAATTGTCACGTTTAGATTTATTCACCAAATCTCTCTGTGTGCTGATGTACCCACATGGGAATAATTCACAGCACCCCAAGGTGGTGGGGGGAGGAATGTGTTGCAGGCAGACACAAACCCTTTGTGGGTTTCTCTAAGGTGCCGTGCTGGCAGACAGCCATGGTCAGTGCATGAGCTCAGCTTGGCAACAGTTGTTAATGTGAATCTTCCTCAGTGGACTTTTCTGGTGATAAGCTGGGAGTGCAGGAGAGGGAGGGGCTGTGAGGAGGAGACAGAGAGGGAGCAGGGACACTGGCAGAGGCAGAGAGAGGCCCCCGTGACCCCGCCTGGTGGTCAGGGGACAGGGCTCACTGATCCTAAAGTACCGGGCGCACAATCCAGCCAACCAGCATTCTCTCCCTGTCCGCAGCACCCGCTCTGCCTGGCCTTCTTGTGACTTTTCCTTGCTGGGGAACCCCTCCACCCCGAGCTCCAGGGCCCGCCTGCCCATGCGCGGTGTGCATGCTCCTTACACTTGGTCTAGCTTCGGCACAAAATCCAGCAGCTCCTTCTCTTCATCGATATCCCTGGAATCCTGCTTCTCAGCCTTGGAGACGAGTTCTTCCCCTGAAACCACACAAGTCTACATGAGTGACAGGATGGAGATTTCCTCTTTCTATTTAAAAAGTGCTTTCCTGCTCCTCCTCTCAATGCTGGCCCCCGAGGGGCAGAGCAAGGCCCTTGCTGCTCCAAGGGGACCACTAACAATGTCTTGGGCCAGCCCCGTTCCGTTCCTCCAGCCTGGTGGCACAGAGCAAGCCAGCCAGCTCCCAACAGCTTAGTCTATACCAGTCTTTGCAGAAGACAAAAAATACAGCCAGAAGAGACTTCTTTGGCCTGAAGAAGCTCCACTTCAAAACAGCTCTTGCTGGGGACGCAGACGCCAAAGAAAAGAGTTGTTTCTGTCCTTTGCCACACCACACACTATGGAAGAGTAAACTACAATGGGACTGAGCCCATTCATTTTGAAGGGCTCTAGCGTTTTTTTATAATCATTGCAGCTGAAACCTTATTATTTCCTAAGTCCATTACAAAGTGGTTCAAACTGTCTGCAGCCCCGACTGCCTCTTTGTTTCTCTTTCCTTGCTTGAACCGAGCGGGAGCCCTCGACCTTGCGGTGTCATTTACTGTCACTTAGCAGTGAGCATCCTGGCTCTGTGATCTGGAGCTGACAGAATGGAATAACAACAGCTCATGCAGTTATGATCACAAACACAGTGGCATGGGCACAGACACGGAAATGGACAGGCAGGAGCTACCTGCCCAGGCGTGGATCTTATGGGTGTAAATCTCCTGTTATAGTGAAGCTCCTGGCTCCAGATTGTTAGCCATTGGAGGAGGGTGGAAAGCAGGAATGGATTAGTGAGAGCTGGGATTGCTTAGGGTGAAATGCACTCGTGAGAAAGGACCACAGGGAACAGAAAGTGTTTCATACCCATGATAGTTATATGAGCAGTTCCTGGAAAGCAAAGAAGAGCCAAGTTTAAGAAAGGGAAGGATAAATTTAAAGAAAAAAACCAAACACTTATTTAGGGGCACCTGGGTGGCTCAGTCAGTTGAGCATCTGACTTAGGCTCAGGTCATGTTCTCACAGCTTGTGAGTTTGAGCCCCACATTGGGCTCTGTGCTGACAGCTCAGAGCCTGGAGCCTGCTTCGGATTCTGTGTCTTCCTCTCTCTCTGCCCCTAACCCACTCACATTCTGTCTCTGTCTCTCTCAAAAATAAATAAACATTAAAAAAAAAAAAAAAGAAAGGGCAGGACTGAAGTCAGTTAATGCAAGAGGCATATTATTAACGGGGACACAAAGGAGCTTTAATCACCTCGCTGACATGGTTAAGACACCAGAAACTAGAGAGATAATCCAGACCAACCCCGTGATTTTACATCACAAGGGCTCCCCTCAGACCTAAGTGAGGAAACAGGCTTATGTGGGGCAGGAAATATACTACAAACACTCCCTGGCTCACAGAAGTTGAAACTATAGTGATTTCATAATAATGGTTGCACCCCCAAACTTACTGACCCACTATGTGGTCAAAAGAGTAGCTTAATTAAAAAAAGAATTCTTACAGATTTTAAATAAACAGCTTGTTACTTGTTCAAAGCACAGGAAAGTATCAGGCAGAATTTTATTGCAGTTCTCAACAGCTCTGAGAGTTGATCTGAGTAGAATCATACTCCATGTATAAAGGACAAACACACATATATTTAGGAAAGTTCAAGGCATTTTGTATTTTAACTCTGAGACGTAGGTTTTTTTCCTGCTCCTAAAATTACACTAAAGGAATATTTTTGATAACGGAAAACATCATTAAAAAGCAGTTCTCTCTGACTTTGATACAGGCCCGCAGAACACGTGTGTGCATGTGTGTGTCTGTGTGCAAGAAGGGCCCTTGAATGCACTATGGCAGGTGCCAGGAGGCACCCAGGGACAGAGGGCTCCCAGGTGTGCTCCCTTCGGACTGACTTTCCCCAGACTTTTTGTTAATCCCATACATTACCTTCATCTTCAGAGACATCCAGGATCTCATCTACCGTCTCAGGGAAACTCAACCGGTGCTTGTCACTGGCTAACTAAAAGAAAAAGCAGAGAATTCAACCCAAATAGAACAGTAGGCCCTTTCACAGATTCAGCAGGAAGGAGGTGGGAAAGGAGGTTTGTCTTAAAGGAAGAGAATCAAAGCTGAGAGGCCCTTCCGCCTGAAAGCTGTCTGGCAAGGGGATAAACAGGAAATGCCAGCTTCCTATTGCCATGTCTCCGCCTAGCACCCAGCTTGCTATTTGCCCCCTTAGGTCTGGTCACAGCCCTAACTCTTTTCACCACTAGGTGGCAGTACAACTCCGCCTGATAGAGGAGAACACCCTCTTCCTGTGGCCCCAGCCGGCCACTGGTGCTGTGCTTCCTATCCCATCCCAGAATGTGCTCCTCTTCCCAGAGTAACCCACAGGGGCCAAACCTGTCAGTCTGTGTGTATCTGGGGTGGATGGTGCAGCGGAGAAGCCGACATACCACAAAACTGGTTTCATCCGTGACAACCTTGAGCACGTCTGTTACAGAGATGTAGCCTAAGCGCTTGGCTATTGCCAGAGGTGTGGTTCCATTCTGGGAAAATTAGCAGAGACAGAGTGAGATCAGATAAGGGAATGGCGTCTGGGGGGAAAGCACTGCCCCCTTTATGTAGACCAAGCTCACATTCTAATTGTTTAGAAGAGTGTAGGTGGGCACACTGCACCTCAGAGTCCAGAGCAAGACCCCCGCACACTTGTGAGCCCAGACAGGTGTTAGGAACAATGCTTGCAAAGATGGGGTATGGGAGAGAGGAGGGCAGTGATACTTTAAGTCTGTAGCACCGAATGTGGGAGTTTTGAAATGAGAACAGGGGAAATCTTGCCAGGACAAGTCAAGAACTGCCAAGAGGGAACCAAACCAACTGGAAGGAATGGGTCAGGAAGGCACCATATGCAATTTTGGAATAGGAAAGTGGAGGGCAGTGCTGCTCACTGCTCCCAACACCAGTTCTTTTGGGTATCCGTTACTGAGTGCTAAAATAATCAAAATAATGTATACATACTTCAGTTAACTGTTTAGGCCAATTAGAAATCACAAATCACCACCAGAAACAGGGGAGGGGCATATTTTCTACTTTGATTTGAAGAGACAGAGCTAAGTGTAAGTAGAGTGATATTGAGGCTTTATTTTCTTTTAAGTTCTCCAGTCCCAGGGATGTGTTCTGGGCCCCATACACATTCAGCTCCAACCAGTTATAGGTTTAGCAGCCACATCTACGAAGGTCTAGATGCCTTCAGAGCTGGAAGCAGCCATGGAGAAAATCTAGGAAAACCTGCCCATCGTCAAATGAGGAAGCCCCTATTCAGGATTGAGCATATTGCTCAAGACAACCCCGAAGCCCTGAAACATCATGAACCACGCAAGACATTTGGTTTGCTACTTGTACTATTACTAAAAGGGGTGTCACACATGCACAGAGAGAGTTTCAACAGCACTATTTAAACAAAGGTAAAGAGGGAGGGTAAATGACATTTAGAGGATAACCTAGAGTTCACCAGAAAGAGAAATCAATCACAGCACCCATGCCCTGGGCTACTGACGCAGCTGTGACTTTATGGTCCAGGCCCCGGATGTGCAGCAAGGGTAGACCAAGCCTCTGTGGTGAATAGGGGTCTCACGGGACTGCCCATTGGGACCACTTCTCCGAAATTGGGAAACTGGTGGGTACTTACCGAGCTGACCTCGTTTGGGGAAGCACCATTTTTGAGAAGCAGTGTCACGATGTCTGTATGTCCCTGTTGGGCCGCCTGGTGCAAGGGACTGTATCCTTGCTGTAAAGCAAGGTAACATTTTGGCAGGATTAACTAGCTATGAGAGAGAGAGAACTGCCCACATATTATAGAGCCTGGCTTCTATGTGCAAGACAAAAAAGGCATTTTCCCCATTTCCGCCTCTAGGGTCAAAGCTTAAAATTGTGGCACAGCCCCAAGTGCCCCAGGGTTAACTCTGACTGCACCCTAATTTGGCACCTAAGAAGTGACAGTATAGAAGTCAGCTCTCAAGTGTTCCTGTACCTTCGTCTTGGCATTGACGTCTGCCTGGTGCTGTAGCAGAAACTTTACCAGCTTGATATTTCCATAATGACTGGCCACGTGGAGTGGGGTATAACCCATCTGAAAAGCAAGAGGTGAGAATGGGTAAGCAGCAGGGCTTCGGGGCAGGGCTAGGGGTGCACATAGGGGAGAAGGGTGGGGAAGCACACATGGGCAGAAGCACAAACTAACTGCCTGCCTTACCCGGGTGGTGGCATCCACCATGACACCGTGTTTGATCAGCACATCTGCCACTGGAACGTGGCCTTCTTGTGCTACCAGATGGAGGGGGGTGAGTCCGCTCTGGAAGGAAACAGAAGTTCATCATCTTGTAGCCAATAAAGATTTTCAAGCCACAGAGAAAGAGCACTGGGGTTTGGGAGCCCAACCTAGCTCTGTAGCCACCGAACAGGTGTGTGACCTTGGACAAAGCTCTTCCAGCTCTGGGCCTCTATCCTTATCTGAAAAATGAGGTGGCTTAACTAAAGTAGAGGTTAACAATGTTTTCTGCTAAGGGCCAGACAGTCAGTATTTTAGGCTTATGTCTCTGTCACAGCTTCCCAACTCTGTCAGTTATAATGAGAAAGCAACTATGGCC
This sequence comes from Felis catus, assembly GCF_018350175.1. NCBI lineage: Eukaryota > Metazoa > Chordata > Mammalia > Carnivora > Felidae > Felis > Felis catus. The sequence goes on along the minus strand of NC_058371.1, from coordinate 41,053,511 downwards.
AACATGGAAACAAACGGACATGGCTATGTTCCAACAAAACTTAATTTACACCAACAAGTGGTGGGCCGGTTTTGGCCCATGGGCCGTAGTTTGCTGACCTGTGAACTAGAGAAACTTTATGGAACTTTCCACTTATAACATTCCAAATTATTTCCATAATTTGGGACAAGCTTCAGAGTCCTTATCTAGACCTATCTAGACCCTAAACCTATCTGGTTTCCTTATCTGGAAAATAGGGGTTACCACTGACATATCTTGAGGGCAAAGTAAGGTTGAGAAAACACTGATGAAAACACGCTGGAAAGCATGACGTGCCACTTCAGTGTAGCATGTTATTAGCACCTCACAGCCCGTGCCGCACTGTCGAAGGATGGATGATCCTTCAGGGTCCGAAAGCACCATATTCTTGGAGTTCTCAGCACAGCTTTCTCAGGACAGTGATGCGCTGGAGGGGTCATCTCATATGTGCACACTCACACAAAAATGCCAGGAAAGTCTTCTCTCCCCTCTCCCCTACTCAATATGCTTTGCTAACTGTGGGACCCACAGAGCTGTGATTCCTCTGCAGCCAGAGGCAGGGGGGCAGGGCCTGTCCCCTCTCCAGGGACTCCACTTGTCCTCCTCTGCCTTCTGCACTTCCTGGCAGGCTGCCCAGAGGCCCAGGAGCAGTAACCCTCGCAGCAAGGCCTGAGCAGGTGGGCGGGTGGGGCGGTGGCGAGTACAGGCTGTGACATGGAGAGGTCCTACGTCCGTCACAGGCGCTCGCCTGATTCTTAGGATAACACAGTAATTTGCCCCATGTAGTGCCATGTGGGATGAGTGAGGATGACTCCAGTACTGAGAATCACCACCACCCTATGGCTCCTCACAGAGCCTGCTTGAAATGGCACAAGGCAGAAACCAAGAATCCACTCAGTATAATGGTCCTGCCCTAACAGGTCCCTCCTGGGGATCACTTGTCCACACCTGTGCAAAAAAGAACCAATGAATCTTTTAACAAATCTGTTTATCCTTAAAATGCTTGCCTTTCTGAAACTGTTCCTTTATCATCTAAAGGAGTGGCTCTTTGTATTGATTTCACTATATGAAACATCCAGAATATGCAAATTCAGAGACCGTAGATTAGTGATTGCCAGGGACTGAGATATTTGGGGGAAATGGGAAGTGGCCATTAATGGGTATGAGGCTTCTTTTGAGGTGATAAGAATGTTCTGGAAATTAGATAGTGGTGATGGTGGCCCAATTCTGTACATATACTAACAACCACTGAATAGTACAGTTCAAAAGGCTGAATTTTATTGTATGTAAATTGTATTTCAATAAAACTATGATTTTTTAAAAATAAGTGATTCTTGGTCTTTCTTGGGTCATGTGTTCCTTTTGAGAAGCTCCTTTGAGAACTATGAAGACTTCACCTAGAAATACACTCATATGCCCATCCTCTCAAAATGCTGTCTACAATCTTGGAAGGACCCAGATTCTTCCACCAATAGTCGGGATGGAGAACTGCTAGTTTAACGTACGGGTGGGCATTTAAAAATATTCTGCCACAGAAAACAAATGTTTAGTACCAAATTACTTACTACATTCCTGAATGTAGACCCACTGGCCTATATTTGGGAAAGTGTACTGTGGATTTTAATATTGATCTTTTTGCAGATTTTTGAGCTAATCTATCTAGAAAAGGCTTTGGCGTCAGGTAGGCTCAGGGTCATGCAACCCTGGGAACAAGCAACTTTTCTGAATCTGTTTATTCATTTATAAAACTGAGATAAAACCTACACAGGGCTGTGGCAAGGATTACATGCTCACACATGGGCACGTGCACACACACACACACACACACACACACACACACACCTAAACTCAGTGCCTGAGCACCCAGCAGGCACTCCATATTCAGATAGAATATCTACGTAGTTACCACTAAAACATTACCGCGACTACAGGGCAAATCTGGAGAAGCCATATTTACCTTGTTCCCCAGATTGCCATTGGCTTGTTTCGAAAGTAGCAGAGCCACCATCTCTGCGTGACCCTCTTGGGCGGCCAGGTGAAGGGGTGTCACACCTTGCACCGACTCTGCATTTGCTGACCCCCCGTACTGCAGCAGGCTGCGGGCCACCTCAATCTGGTTCTGCTTGGCAGCAATGTGCAGAGGGGTGTAGCCATTCTGAAACAGAAGAAGCCACCCGGAGCCCGGTTACAAGAATGCTGAGTTGACAATATGAACACATGCCTTAGATTTTAAATCCTCTGAGGGAGAGTTAGGCCAGGTTCTTGGCCTGCCGGACACTCAGCGACACTCAGTGAGAAGAGCTGGTGTCACCAAGGAGAGTGATTTAAGTCAACAAACAAACAAACCAAATCCCTTTGATTTGGAGCCCCCACCCCCACCCCCAGCCAGCATGACAAAGTGCTCTGCTGGAGGTGCTCTGTCACCACAAAAGCCAGCAGCTCACAGAAGAACTAGAAAGCTAGGTAAATAAATGAAAGGCTCCTGTCTGTTACCCCCACCCTCCCCGGGCTTGTGGGCTGAGGCAGGGGGTGGAAGAAGGGTCAAGCCCAGCAAGGAACTTGAGGACAGGGAGGCAAGTCCTCTTTCCACATGAACTAGCTGTGTGACTGAGGGCAAGATATTCAATGTCTGTGAGACATCCTTTTATATTTTTTGAAGCTGTTTAAAGTGGATAATAACATCTAACTTGTTCTTTTCTCACAGCTGTTGGATGGAGCAAGTGCCTTATCGTGCTGCAGACAGCTGACAGCTTACTTTGGTCATCACTGTTAGAAACAACTTTCACCTACATGATCCCTTGTACAGGAAACAAGGCAGGCATTTTTATTATTGTCTCATTTTGTGGCTTAAAGAAGTTAATTCTCGGCAAGGTTAAGGGCCTTATCTAATGTCACCTAGTAAATGAACAACAGATAACCCAAGCTGGCCTTCAGACTCCAGATCCCAGGTCCTTTCATCTGGAACATTGCTTCTCAAACCACGGTGTGTACACAAAGCACTCGGGATCTTGTTAAAATGTATACTCTGACTCAGAAGTTCTTGGCAGGCCCCAGATTCTGCATTTCTAACAAGTTTCCAGATGATGCTGATGCTGCTGGTCCAGGGACCACACTTTGAGTAGCAAGGCCTCCACACATTCAGGACTAAAAGAGATGCCAGGCCTCAGGGCCTCTGAGCAGGACCCATGACTTCCTAGCACATGCCCGCCAGTCCCAGAGCAGATGGCATAAGACATACGGTTTCCCCACCTTGGCCAGCATTCCTCTGTCTCTCCCAGAGATCTGAACCTCCCCGCCAGCCACTGCCTTACTGTGGAAACCAACATTTCTGATTCTGCCAGGATCACTGATCAGGAAAAGGAAAGAGGAAAAAAGGGGGCTGGCAATATAGTAACATTCCAGGGTCTTAACATTGGAGGACAGGGAAAGAGCCATTAGGAAGGTGGATATCGTGGGGAAAATGAGAAGTTGTAATTTACCCAGAGAATTAAATTGAATAAAAAGATTCAATTCAATTGAATAATTATGTAAGATAATTCACTTCTGGGTTCCTTTTTTAAAAAATATGTTATGAGAATACATCCGCTTTAGGTTGTGTTCCCACAACAAGATCAACACTTTTATTATAATATTAATTAAACAAAACTCTTTTTGTGTTGTATCAACAGAAAGCAAAGAAAGAGGTGTGGTTTGCTAGATGGAGCTTGGGATCTGGAGCTATCCCCACAGGAGATGGCTCTCTGTAAGGGGAGCCTCAGAGAACGTCTGCTTCTCAGTGCTGTCCCCAGGATGGGTGGGATGACCTAACTGAGCACCCAGCCAGGGCCCGGGCCATAGCAGGTATTCACAGCAGGAAAGCAACGATTATTAGGAATTCCAATAGGTAAAGGACAGTACCAGGGAAGTCGAAGTATACTCATGGCAGTCTAATCAGGAGTACGGGTCACCTGGGCAGCTGGGCACATCCATACTGGCAAACACAGCACCCTGTCCTCTCAAAGGGCACACGTACTGTGGCAGCAGCTCAGGCCAGGTGATCCCTGGTTCAACCCGACGTACAAGGGCAGCTGGCAGTCTCGGAACAGAGACTACCCCTCTGGGCTTCCCAGAAAGCAGGACTAAGGGGGATGAATGACCTTCTGTAGGTGACAAGGACAAGGGGCAGCTAGGTGGAGTGTTTAGGGAGGGGTATGTGCCACGGAAAGGTCTTTTTTTCCCAAGGAAATGAGCTCATCCAAAAGAATGCACACTGGAGAGAAATCTGCCTAAATGTTAAAACAACATTAGCATCAAAATGAGAAGGGGGAGGGTTTGGTTTGGGTGCAGAGAGATTTGCATGTGAAATTCTACAAAATTGCCAGACTACTTGGGAAACTATTTTTTGCCATGGAAACAAACCCCATCTGTACAAGGTTTGTGCTTGGATAAGGCTCTCTTTAAATACCATGAACCTGGCTCCAATTTCTTTTATATAAGGAGGGGAGTGAGGAGGCGGGGAGTCCAGCTTTTTATTTTTAGAGGCAGGAGTAAGTCACATCTTAGCGGGGCCGCATGCTCCGTCTGCACAGTGACGTGGGCTCGCTACAACAGCGGCAGGGACAGGAGCCCAAGGAGACAGAGGTGTCTGGGAGACGCTGTGTCTCCAGGGAAGGGAGGCTGTAAAATTCAGATGAGCATCCATTCTGAGGAGGAAAGACAAACTGAGGCCCGCACGGATTTTCCCGGACTCGGCTCTGTTCCCGCTGCAGTCAGCAGGTGTCAGCTATAATCACACACCAACCCGCCCTGGTGGCTCCCTCTGCCGTGGCTCCCTCCACCGTGGCAGCGCTGAGCCTCCTGCCGGGTGGCTGAGCATCGGGCGGGCGGGCGGGGTGTGCTCTCTCAGAAACGGTCCTGTTTTCCGAGTCCTGGCTGCCCTATCAGTGAGCAACCTGATAGGTTTGTTTGTCCTTTGTAGCAGAGCCCTGCCCCTCCCCCCACTCGTCTCCCCTCCTCCCCTGCGTGGCCATCAGCCCCCTCCCCTCACAGACAAACACTGTGCACCCTCTGGTCCCACACCAGGCAGCCTGTCCCCGAAAATGATCCTCACTTCTAGCTTGATCCCTTCACCTTGCACTGCCTGCCCCCACCCCCAGTCTGATCTTACATAAGAGAGCCCGCTCAGCGTCCCTCACTTGGTTCCCTTGAGAGGCCGTGAACCTGCCACTCTGAGCAGCATGTTTCAGGGGCCGGCACTCTGGACTTATGTCTACCACGTAACATACCTGGTTGTGCCTTGTTAAAACACCACCATCTCCAAGTCTGAACTCCTGAGAGAAATACATTTGGGGATGACTATTCACGTCCGAAACAGGTCCCTTCCTTCAAGGTTATGGAAGCTTCACCCTCAGCCCTGAATATTTTGCCAGGTGTGGCCATTGTGCTGCCAGCACCAAATGGAGTGAGAACCTGACAAGGCTCACAGCTCCTGGAGATTCCTGGACATGCTGACTTGTGACCACCAGCTGACAAAACTCAGTTGACACACAGCACTTTGGGGAACACATTTGTTGTGTAAAACGAATCCCACCTCTGTGAGGGAACCTGTGGCTGAGAAGTGTTACCCATTTTCCACCCCACTCCTGATCTCCAAATAGTAGCAATTACCGCAGGTAACATTTGTGTAAGTGAGGTGAGATTTCAGAGGTAAAAATAAAAGCAAAACACGAAAACCCTCCAGCTGCTCCTGGAACAGCCCTTCCTGAAGGAGAGGCAGGCAGCCTGCCTTCCAGAGGCCCAGGCTCTGAGGAGGTCCGGGGCCAGGGCCCAGTATACGGACCCGGACAGGCTTACCCAAGCGGGGCTGTGTGGGGAGCCGCCCCGGGGAAGCAGCAGCCTGACGATGTCCAGGTGGTTGTGATGGACGGCCACGTGCAGAGGGGTCAAGCCATTCTGCTGGGGGCAAGATGGATAAAGAGAACAGCCTTCACTCAACTGGCTTTCTACTAGTGATCCCTTTAGCTACAGGAGGTACCATTTTGGGATGTGTATCACTTCTTTTACAGAGTTACAATCTGGTTAAAAAGTCATTCCAAAGCCAGTCTTGATCTGAAGTCACCCGAGAGACCAGCCAGACCCGGGGCTACCCCTCCCTCCCTCCTACCCTCCCCCCTGTTCCTGCAGGGCCTGGTGGGCAGCACAATTAACGCACTCACTCAGAGGAGGCCACCAGGTTTTCCTGAGGGGACAAGGCCTTTGTCAGAAAGACAGTCTTTCCAAAACCCCTTCCCCCAAGATGGCGGCCCATTCAAAAGAGGGACACAATAGGCATGGGTAAGAGAGGTCATTCCCAAGTAGCAAAGTTTATCCTTTGCTCTGGCCTCTCAGGTGAGAGAGGGGCGGGGGGGGGGGGGCGTGGTGGTGGAGTTCAAACTCACTTTTCCAGCAGCATTTGGATGTGCGTCCCGTTCCAGCAGCACCTCGGCCACCCTAACCTTCCCATACTTGGCAGCCACATGGAGAGGGGTAAATCCTTTCTGAGGAGAAACACAGGCTGTCCGAACCAGGGGGCATCAGAGCTGTCTCCCCCCCACCCTCCAGAGAAAGGGCCGATGGCAAAGGAGGTATCCCGCCTTAAGTGGAAACGCTGATCAAATAAAGGACACAGCAATTTCTGATCCTTTCAAGAGGCCAAGGCCCCAGAAATTAGCAGGCTTCCTCTGATTGCACCTGCATCTCTCGTGATGGAGCATAAAACCACCTTGTGCTGTTGTTATTCGACTACTAGCAAGTTGAGGGCAGCGGTTGAGCCTTAGCCCTTCTTGTATTCTAGAACCAGACTTGTCCAGACCAAACAGCTATTTCATGATAAAGGGATGAAGGCTGGGTGGGTGGATGAGAAACTACAGTTTACCACCTTTCTGGGGAAGGATGACACATCAGGCTCACAGATGGCAGCCAGGCTGGGGGTGCTGGTCCTCCCGGCTGCTTTCAGCATTATCAAGGCAACACAGAGGAACAGGAGGGAACGCCCAGCCCACACCCCAGGCCCGCCGTAGCCAGCTGCCTCCAGAGAACAGGAGGAGGAAGGCTGTACCTTGGTCATGCATGCCTGGGACGCTTCCTTTTCCAGGAGGGCCAGGACCGTCTCCACATGGCCCTCTCGGGCTGCGATGTGCAGGGGGGTGTGCCCAGCGGTCGTGGCCAGGTTGGGATTGGCGTTATTTTCCAGCAGGAGCTTCACCATGTTTGTGTGGCCAATGCGAGCTGCACAGTGAAGTGGGGTCTGGTCATCCTGGAACCCAAAGTGAAACCAAAGAACAGGGAAGGCTTCTTAATCCAACTTCTCACCTTACAGAGAAGGAAGGTGAGACCCAGAGGGGGTAAGTGACTTTCTCAAGGCCACACAGCTAGTATGATGAAGAGCTGGGATTCAAATCAAGTCTCTGAGTTACAGAAATAAATATGCTCTCTTGTGGACTCCTCACAACTACCCTTCAACTTAGCTGTTATTTCTACTGAATTGCCCAAAGGCTCAGCCTTCCCATCTGTAAAATGGGAACAGTAATATCTACCTCTTGGGCTATGGCGAGGATCAAGCAGGTAGTGCCTAGAAAATGTTTTGCACAGTGTTTGGCACAAAACACGCACTCAGTATGTTGTACTTGTTCTTACCGTCTTCCAAGTCATGTCTGAGTGGATGTTTGCCTTTCTGTTTGAAAGGGGTCATGGGAAAGTCTAAATGGCTGAAGGGGAAAGATGACTTTCTTTTCCCACCCCTGTTCCTCCTCCTCCCCTGATACTGAAGGGGTTCAAGGGTGAGGTCTCTATGCTCTTGGGCCCATTTGGGAGACTCCTCGTGTGGCCCAAGCACAAACCACTGTTCCAACTGTAAACACAGGCGCTGTCTTCTGGGATGTAGGCAAGCCCCATCTCGGTCAAAGCCAATCACCTTGCAAATTCAGTAGCAATTCTTTCTCTCATTCAGCTGATTCCTTGACAATACCTTTTACAACAAGGGGGAATCTTCCATTTTTAGATCAAGTAATTCCCGACTGATTTTTATTGGCAACATAGTCTCCAAAAAGTTGCTTCTCGGGGTGCCTGGGTGGTTCAGTCGGTTAAGTGTCCGACTTCAGCTCAGGTCATGATCTCATGGTTTGGGAGAGTTTGAGCTGGGCTCTGCGCTGACAGCTTGGAGCCTGGAGCCTGATTCGGATTCTGTGTCTCCCTCTCTCTCTGCCCCTCCCCCACTTGTGCTCTCTCTCTCTCTCTCTCTCTCTCTCTCTCTCTCTCTCTCTCTCAAAATTAAATAAGTAAACATTTTTAAAAAGTTGTTTCTTTTCTTACGCCACAACTGTCACCAACATGAAACTCTTTCAGCTCAAAAAACTCTGCAACCTAGCCATGTTCTTTAGACTTTCATTATCCTAAAAAAACATAGATCTGGTTCAGTCGGTTGAGAGTCTGATTCTTGATTTCAGCTCAGGTCATGATCTCATAGTTTGTGGGATCAAGCCCCGTGTCGGGCTCTGTGTGTAGATCCTGCTTGGGATTCTCTCTCCCTCTCTCTCCCTCTCTCTGCCCCTCCACGCACTCCCTCTCTTTCTTTCTCTCAAAATAAATAAATAAACATTTAAAAAAAAAACAAAAAAAAACATTTTTTTTAAAAAGAAAAAGAAACATAGGTCTGGTCTTCTCAGAACCCCTGCAAAGCAGAATCTGAACAGTTAGCACAGACAATGTGGGAATGACAAGGAGTCTTTGTGCCACAAGCAGTACAGCCAGGCCTCTAACAAGGATGGATTTCTCTTCAATGCACTTGAATTACTTACATTCCAGAATCCTTCCCACCTCCAAAACTCACCTTGGCCTTGGCATTGACTTTGGCTTTGTTCTGGAGCAAATATTTGGCCACTTCCGTGTGCCCAGCTCTGGCTGCCATGTGCAGTGGGGTCTCCACTTTCTGTAAAATAACAGAGTTATAGAAATGTTCATATGTGCTGACTTTCCAAAAGGACACATGCACGGTTCCAAAATGCCAGCCTGGAGTAACTTGGTGGCCTTTTGTCCAAAGGTGGAGTTGCCCCAGCAAGCAGCTCCGTTGGCCTTTAGCCTGCTGATGACTGGTGTGTGTGTGTGTGTGTGTGTGTGTGTGTGTGTGTGTGTGTTTTCTAGGTATAATTGAAGGTAAACCCCAGAGCTAATGAATGTTAAAAATTATAAATGTATTTCCAGATAACACGGAAGTTCCAAAATTACTGCCTAACATAAAACTCCTAGGACTTACAGATGTGTGATAAATTTAATTGGGAACGCATCAATATACACACATGTTCTTCCCAAATCTGAAGTCTCTCCTATTCTGAGAATTCTAGCTCTGTCATCAGAGAGGAGATCTTAGGATCACTAGCTAAGCTCCTCTCTGAGCTCTCGGTCCAGAGGAAAGAGCCCTTGCCCTCCCCACGGGCTTACCACGTTGGAGACGTTGGGTGATGCCCCCCGCTGCAAGAGGTTCTTCACGATGGGCAGGTGCCCCATGAAGGAGGCCACGTGGAGAGGTGTCAAGCCAGACTGGAACACACAAGAGAGGAATGAGAACAGAGGAGCCTTTTCTGCTCCTATAAAGAAGAGAGCCAGATGAATCTAATGCTTTCTTGCTTTTAGGTGCTCCAGAATGGTTTTCCAAGAAAGGGGAGTTAAATGAGATGGGTTTGCTTCCAGGAAAATGACTGGCAGAAGAAAAAATCACTGCAGGGTCATTCTGTCTGCTTTACAACTCAAAAAAAAAAAAAATTGCATCTGATCTGGGAAAGGTCCCTGAAACTCTACACATGTTCTCTTATTTGGTCACCCAACTGATCCCTTCAAGAAGCCCAGGCTTGTACACACATGTGGCTAAGAACAACGAGTCTCAAGACAGCTTCTGGATGAAGACCAGGGGCAGAGACCATGTGCCCATCTGCAGAATTCTCCTACCTCGGTGACAGCATCAATGGAAGCTCCCGTCTTCAGCAGCAGCTCCATGACACGGATGTGGTTCTTCTTGCAGGCGATGTGCAAGGGGGTAAAGCCATTCTGCAGCCCCGCACATAGGGAGACAGACAAGCAGGAACTTACAACACTGGCCCAAGGAGCACCCAGACCACCCATCAGTGATTCCCAGTGGCCAGACCGTCGGTGACTGTGAACCATGCAAGAGGCAGGCGGCTCTCGCCTTCTGCACCATGTATGTTCCTGAACAAGTTGTCTATCAACCCTTTTAAAAATTTTAATCATATTTTTGAATGCACAAAAAGAGCCTGCTGTTTAACATTTCCTTAAGGGGAGACTGACAATAAAGAGTACTTTTGTGAAACAAATCATGTTCCCTCTCCCCTGAAACCACCAATCATTTTTAGTAAAGTGGATCTCCATATAGCAACTCCGCTGTAGATGTAAATTCCACAGGGGCACGGATTTTTATTTGTTTATTTTTGTTTGTTTTTCCAGTGCTTTATTCTATTAGGCAGTGGTTCTCAAAGTAAGGGGAGGGGAGGGGACTTTGTCCCACCCACCCCAGGGACACTTGGCAACATCTGGAGACACTGCTGTTGTCACAACCAGAGGAGGATATTAGCACGTAGAGGGTGGGGGCCAAGGACACTGCCAAACATCCTACCAGGCACAAGCCAGCCCCCCACAACAAGGAATATCAGACCCAGAATGTCAATAGTGCTGAAGCACAGAAATCCCTCAAGTACCCCCAAATAGTCCCTGGCATGTGGTAAAAGCTCCATGAAAGCTTTCTGAATGAATGAAGGAGCCATCCTTGTCAGACTGGAAGCTCTCCTGCCTTCTAAATTCTCCCCTCTGGGAGTGGGCAGAGAGGACATGGTGGTCAAGGCCATGCTCTGTGCAGAGCTCTGGCCCCACCAGATCCCTGATGCTGTGTCCTCAAAGTGCCAGGCCTGGGGAAAGAGGAAGAGGAGCCATAGTCCCAGGGGGCAATTGGCTTTAGGCGAGAACTTTCACCAGCACTGTGAAAACTCTAAGTCCGTCAGCAGAGGAAGGATGCTTAGCACAGCCCATTGCACTCACCCCCCACCCAAAGCAGGCAGTCTATAGGCAGTCACTGTTCTTCAGCATTGGGCTGTCTCAGATGGAGTGGCTCCCCCAACCCACATACATACCATGGACACGGCTTCTTAGTCAGATCTCCAGGACCCAAACCCACCCCCTGACCTCAGCCTGTCACCAGGGCCATGGTCATCGGGGTGCAGAAGGCGATACCCAGCTGAATGTGGCAGGGAGTGTGGGGGTTACCATCCTGCCTCCTGGGTCCTAGCAGGCACTGCCACTATCCAGACCCCGAATCTCGGGGGTACCTCCAGGCACCAACTGGTGCCCTTCCCACCAAGCTCAGCCACACAGCTCAGTCCCACCTCCCTCAGCCTTTGACCCTCTGGCACCTTCTCCAATAGGCTCCCACTCACCAGGGCTCTGGAATTTGGTTTGGCTCCTTTATCCAAAAGGACCTTGGCTACTCTGTGATGGCCGCAGTGGGCTGCCACGTGGAGCGGGGTCAGGTGGTCCAGGGTGATGTCGTCTATCTCTGCGTTGTATTGCAACAGAAGTCGGACACAGTCAAGGTGGTCTCCCTGAGCCGCCATGTGAATTGGAGACAGGCCATTCTAGGAGAAGAGGGAAGAGAAGTAGTTGTAAAGGAAATGAACACAGAAATTCAAGGAGATAATTCCAACCTCATTTCCTACTTCTTCCCTACACGATGCTTCCAGGCAGCTCCTAAGTGAGTTTGGTTCACTCTGTCCCCTGTGGTCATGCTGGTCTCTGACTACACTCTCCTTTCTACCTCATCAAATCCTCCAAGCCAGCTCCAGCTAGGCCCACCTCTCCCAGGAAGCCTTCCTTGACTACCCTAGACTTCCGTGGGCTTTTCTTACCTGTCACTCAGACCTTACTCATAGATATGCTGAATTGTATCTATAACTAACTTATCAGGTGTGTGTATCTTCTCTCCTTACTTATCAGCCTCTTAAGACCAGTGACTATGCTTCATATCTCTCATATGCCCCACAATCCTCATATATGCATGTAACACACATAGTGATCCTTAATTCACGTGGTTATGAATGAATGAATGAATGAGTGAGCCAAACATGGAACTCACATCTAAATCCCTCTGTTCTTTGCCCCTAACAAACCTGTATCACTTAAAAAACTTTGTTAAGGACTCTCATGGTTTCTTAGGTGGCAATCTATTTTAAAAAACATTAAAGACAGAGGAGTCTCTTCACTCATTCACTCACAGATTAATTCAACAAATATTTATTAAGCGATCAATGAGCACCAGGTATGGGTTAAGTGACAAGGAAACAAAAGAGAACAGACATAATCCCTGGCCTAAAGAAGCTTATAGTCTGTCAGGTAAAAGAGTGGAAACAGATACATTGTTGCTGTTCAGTGTGGTAACATCAGGAAAGGCAAGATCAAAGCACAGAGGTCCACAGCAGGGAGGATGGGGAGAGACGGCTTTCAGGAGGAGGTGGTCCTGAGCTAGGACTTGGCCAGGAAGACAAAAGGGGAAGAATCCGCCAGTGAAGGGAGCAGTGTGAGCTATACCACAGAGGCAGCCATCCTTGGGGAACTCAGGGAGCTCAATGCAGTTAAATCCCAAAGGAGGACAAAGTGTGATGGGGGCTTGGAGCTGGGTGGGGGGCAGGCAGGAGCTGGATCATGACAATCCATGAGCTCAGGAGCTGGGATGTGAGTTCTAAGAAGAGGATTTTCAGCAAGGGAGATACACAATCAGGCTGCAGGACAGCTTGTATTTGTGTACTAGGTTGCCCTGTGTCACCTCAAAATCCACATGTTGGTGGCGCCAGGGTGGCTCAGTTGGTTGAATGGCCAACTCTTGATTTCAGCTCAGTTCATGATATCACATTTGTGAGATTGAGTTCTGTGTTGGGCCCTATGCTGAGCGTGGAATCGGCTTGGGATTCTCTCTCTCTCTCTCTCTCTCTCTCTCTCTCTCTCAAAACAAATAAACTGAAAGAAAGAGAGAAAGAGAGAAAGAGAGAAAGAGAGAAAGAGAGAAAGAAAGAAAGAAAGAAAGAAAGAAAGAAAGAAAGAAAGAAAGAAAAGAAAAGAAAAGAAAAAGAAAAGAAAAGAAAAGAAAAGAAAAGAAAAGAAAAGAAAAGAAAAGAAAAGAAAAGAAAAATCCATATGTTGAAGTCCTAACCCCAGGAGCTCAGAACATGATCTTATTTGGAAATTGGGTCATTGCAGATGTAGTTAGTTAAGATAAGGTCGTTAGTGTGGGCCCTGATCCAGTATGACTGGTGTCCTCCTAAAAGGGGGAAATTTGCACACGGCCCCTCACACAGTGAGAGAATGCCTCTGAAGGCAGAGGTCAGGGCGATGCATCTACAAGCCAAGGAATGTCAAAGACTGTGAGCAACCACGGGAAGCCAGGAGACAGGCCTGGAACAGATTCCCCTTCACAGCTCCCAAAGGTACCAGCCCTGCTGACACTGATCTCAGATTTCCAGCTTCCAGAACTGTCAGGCGATGGGCCTCTGTTGTTCAGGCCACCTAGCGTGTGGCACTTTGTGACAGCAAACCAACACAGCTCGTTGCCACTTAGTGAGTTTTACGGAGGTCCTAACTTATTTCCCAGTTGAAGAGTCAGAAGTTCTCAGTGAAGAATTTTCATGACTGCCTTTTTAAGCCCCATCCTCATAATCTGGGTAATATAAAATCATTACCAACTTAGGAACCTTTATGTAAGTTTAAACACAAGACCCCTGTGGGAAAACGCTGAGAATTTCCTGATCTGACAACAGAATCGGTGGTAGCAGTTCTACCTTCACTTACCCGAGGATTTTTACTTTTATATTATCTCATGTGATCATCCCAACGACTCTAGAGACGGGTAGAGCTCTACAGATGAGGAAACAGAGGCAGAGACAGACTAAGGGACACACTCAAAGTCACACAGCAACTCAGCCGTGGATGGAGGTTTAAACGAGAAATAAACTGGTTTAGGAGAGGATACATCCTGCCTCACCCCCAGCCCCCGACCAATACACACACGTACACACACAAAGCCAGCTTGGTGTTGTGGGTCATGACCCAAATTACAGGTAGCTGTGTAGAAAGACTCCCATGATGATCTGTCACGGAACGGACGGCTTTCATGGTTATGGGCTATCTGCAACTGCCCACACAAGACCTCTGGGGAGGCTGTGAATGGGCCTGGTTTCTCCCTTGTTCTATTCTGACACCCTTCCAAATTCACCCCAACGAAGTGGGCAGAAGGCCTAGGGGAGGTATAAGCAGTACGAGGCGGTCTGACAGCTTTAGCCCCAAGAAGACTCAAGAGCTGAAGGAGGGGCCTTTGCTCTGGCCCTTCGTGGACCTTGAGAGGAGCTATTCTGTTTTCTTTTTTAACTTCACTTCAGTCTGGCTCTAAAGACTTCTTGGGGTGCTTAGAGTCTGTCTTTTCTTGGAGCCAAGATAAAAGACACAAGGGTTAATCTAGAGCTGTAGCAGGCAAATGACAGTCCGTGGGTCAAATCTGGTCTGCTGCCTGTCTTTGTAAATAAAGTTTTATTGGAACATGACTGCTAGTTTGCATATTATCCATGGCTGCTTTCCTACAACAATGGCGGAGTGGAATCATTGCAACAGAGACCATGGCTTGCAAAGTCTATCTGGCCCTTTAGGGAAAAAGTTTGCCGTGCCTGAAATAGATAATAGTTAGAGCTATACTGGGGCTCCTGGGTGGCTCAGTCACTTAAGCGTCCGATTCTTGATTTCGGCTCAGGTTATGATCTCAACAGTTGTGAGTTCCACCCCCACATCGGGCTCTGTGCTGGTGATGTGGAGCGTGCTTGGGATTCCCTCTGTCTTTTCCCCTCTGCCCCTCCCTGGCTCATGCTTTCTCTCTCAAAAATAAAATCAAATAAACATTAAAAAAATAATTAGAGCTATACTGAGTGTCTCCTGTGTGACAGGCATCAGGGTACACATCACACATCACTGGTTCTGCGAGTAGTATTAGCATCTCTGTTTTTCAGAGGTGGGATTTGATCCTGGGTCCCCCTGATCTGGATCCCTGGGGAAAAGATGTTCCTCATGGGAGGGAAGCAGGGAAGCACAAACCTTGGTTTTAGCTTGGATGGGTGCCCCGTGGTCCAGCAGGATCTCTGAGATTCGCACGTGCCCATTCCGAGCTGCACAGTGGAGAGGTGTCAATTCATCCTTTAAAAGACAGGGTCCAAAAGAGAAAGCCCCAAAGGCACCTATCAGAGCCACCGGAGGGAAAACTGCCCGCAGTATCACTGCAGCCACAGAAGCGGGGATGCTTCCTGAAAGACCACCTCAACTTCAGCACATCTCACTATGTCTCCTGCTGCATCCTGGCTCCCACTGCGAGCTAGTCCAGGATGCTGGAGGCCCATCACTAGCTGGTCCCTGAGAGCCACCACTCCAGCTGTGACTCTGGAAGGCAGAACTCCATCCCTGGGCCTTGCCACGGAGCTCGCTGGCACCCACCTTGGTCCTTGTTTCTATCTGGGCCCCGCGGTCTAGCAGGAGCCGCACCATGATCACGTTCCCCCTGCGGGAGGCGATGTGCAGTGGCGTGATGCCGTTCTGGAAGGGAGGAACAGGAACCAGTGAGGGTTTGGCACCTCCCCCTCTAATGCCGCTGCTATGCTCCCCACTCCCCCTGGATCCCAGCCTCAGCCCGACAGCGGCAGCAACATAAGAGGCCATGCTAAGCCTACCATTAGTCCATTTCTCACCTAAGAAAGGTTTCAAAATCTATGAGGATGTGACAGCATGGTGGTTAATCTCACCAATCTGACTGAGCTATGTCTCCCAGAGTCATTGTAACAGATTGGAAGAAAGCCCTGCCCTCCAGGCTTGCCACCTCAAGAATGGGCAAACAGAAACTGATATGCAGGTGCTCAGAAACCCATCCATGAGGGGCACCTGGGTGACTCAGTGGGTTAAGCGTCCGACTCTGGATTTCGGCTCAGGTCCTGATCTCACAGTTTGTGAGATCAAGCCCCGCAATGGGCCCCATGCTGACAGTGGGGAGCTTGCTTGGGATCCTCTGTCTCTCCCCCTCTCTGCCTCTCTTTCTCTCTCAAAAATAAATAAATAAACATTAAAAAAAAAGAAACCCATCAATGAGCAGCCTCAATAAACACCAGGTGGTCCCACCCATGGTCACTTGTGCCATAAGGAGGAAATCCATGGCGTCAAAGCGAGAGGCAGAAGCCCAGAGGCCAGACAAGCCCAAACAAACCCCTGGCCTGAGTGCGGGGTCTGCCGGAACACCTTACCTGTGGCGTGAAGTTGACACTGGCGCCCCTGTTGAGGAGTAACTGGGCCACGTTGAGGTTCTCGTAGTGAGCTGCGATGTGGAGGGGGGTGAATCCCGTCTGAAGCACGACAGAGGGGGAAACAACTTGTCACAAGCCTCGCACTGTCATTTTCCATCTCAGAATCAGCACAGGGATTCTGGAAATGTTGGCAGGGCCAGAGGACCCGATGTGGAAAGATTTTGACTGATGAGAACATTTGCTGAAGGGATCAAGGAATGCTTTCTGGCAAGTCATATTCAAAGCTAGGTCCTACCTCTGAGGGACCCACGTTCTTTGTACTGTGGTTCACATGGACAAACCATGCACTAGCATGACCTGCAACTCTGCAGGGCCCACTCACGTGAATGGTTATTTACAAAGAGATTTGAATGAATGAATGAAAAGTGCTCTGGGGTCCATGATCTGAGTTCTAAAGATTGTTTCAGCCCTCTAAAGGGGTGTTGTGACTCAGCTGCTGGCCAAAGGCGGCCCTTGGACCCCTTCCGGGTCATTGTCATTATTCTGTCCTATAACCTGAGACCATGCCTAATCCGGTCAGCAGTTTTCAGACAAAACTCAGTGACCGTGGGCTGGAGGGACCATGTGAATAGCTCAGTGCAATCTACTCCCACTGCAAGAGAAGTAATTAACAGCCCAAACTTACAGATAGTGGATCAGTAGTGCCTCAAAACATCAGACAGCTAGCTGTCCAGGCCCCTGGGGAGCCCTCCCAGTCCTCATCTCCCCATGTGTGGACACTTCCCTTCCTCCACTAGGGGCCAACCAGGAAAAGAGGGGTATAATTCTAGAACACCACCCACTAGATTGCCAAGTTTCACTCCGGCCAGAGACCCAAGCTGCCCTGGAGACTCCTCTGGATGACCTAGAGCAACAAGAACCATTCCTGCTCCACACCAAGCACATCTCTCCTGGTGTTCACCAGGGGTTTAAAGTGAGGCTGTCCACTGTAGCTCCTACGGGTCCCAGCAGGAATCTGAAGGCCCTGTGGGAGCTGGTGTTCAGTGTGCATGGCTGGTACCACCTCTGGCCTCGGCTCATTCTTGGGGAGCTGTTGGGAGTTAACAGTGCCTCTGTAACCCATACGGCTCCGTGGTCCAGGTGCTAGAATTCTCCTGGTCCTCCTGGGCCTGGCTGCCCTCACCTTGGAAAGCACGTCCGGGTTGGGGTCATTCTGCAGAAGCACCGCAGCTGTCCGGGTGTCATCATTACGGGCTGCGATGTGCAGGGCAGGGAGGCGCACCTTGCCCTTTGTCCCGTAGTTGATGAGGTGTGCCACCACGTTCTCATGGCCCTGCTGCAGAGCCACGGCTAGAGGAGTGAAGCCGTCCTGGCCAAAGGAAAGGAGGAAAGATGCATTTGCTCTGACCGTATCTGACCACTTGCTGTCCTCAAGCCAGGACCCATGCTTTCACACCTCAGGGCTCTTGCTCATGACGGGCCCTCAGCCTGAAACGACTTTCTTACAACTCAAAGCCCTCTTCATCTGTCAAGCTCAGTTTAAATGCCACCTGGTCCCTAAAGCCTTTCTTGGCCCCACTTTCTTTCTCCGTAATCCCACAGAGCCTACAGCCACTAATTTTCCTTTGTAACTCGCTCCCAGTCTCACTGCATGCTCCGAGGGCTTTTCACTGCCCTCTGTTTCTCTGCCTACCCTTTCTGTCACCCGATCCACTGGTGCCAGGCCAGTGCCTTCAACATGGCAGAAGATCACTCATTTATTCATTTCATGAGTATTATTAACACCTACCAAATGCTAGAAACTATGCCAGGCACTGAGGATTTGATTGTGAGCTACTGTCATTAATCCCCTCAGTTGTGTGCTAAGGGGCACAGGACCCTGTGGACTGGCAAAGCAGAATGAGAACAAAGTCATGTAATTGTTGGCTCTATCTAGTTCAATTTCATCACTTCATCAATGACAAAACTCAGGATCAGAGCTGAAATGACTCATGGTTTATGGCAGGATCCTTTCTCATTAAGGTCCAGCCTTCAGTGGTGCTTAATGTGGGAAGGACAAGCTTGACTCTGATGTCATTTCTCTGGTATGTGTCTGGGCATTCCTCAAGACCCATGACTTTGTCCCTCATTCCCTTGAAGAGCCCGATGGCACCCAGGATGAGTGCAGTGATCAGAAGGCAGAGAGCACTCTGTGACACTTTACGCGGATCGTGACTGAGGAAGCATCTTAAGCCTTGTCCGAGGAATGCACGCCCCCGGCAACATCCTGTCTCTGGAGATGTCCCACAGTGAGGCCATTTGCCCAAGGTACTTACTTCTGTGGCTACATTCTGATTAGCTCCATTTTCCAGTAAAAACTTAACCACTTCCAAGTGATTCTCTTGTGCTGCCATGTACAAAGGTGTAAAGCCTTTCTGTAAACCAAGAGAAAACATCATTAGAATTTACCCACAAAATTAGGGAGACATGCTAAAACTGGGGCAAAATCCTCATAACTGGAGGACAACTCTCTCTTCATTGTATTTTCAGCTAGCTCACAGGGCCATGTCCCCACCAGTATCTCCTGTTGTAAAAACTCACGGACACTTTGAAACGACTTAGTTGGTGGGAAGGGGGGCATTGAGCCTGGGTGGCTCACTTAGTCAAGCAACCGACCTCGGCTCAGGTCATGATATCACGGTCCTTGATTCAAGCCCCACATCAGGCTCTGTGCTGACAGCTTGGAGCCTGGAGCCTGCTTCAGATTCTGTGTCTCCCTCTCTCTCTGCCCACACCCTGCTCATGTTCTGTCTGTCTGTCTCTCTCTCTCTCTCAAAAATAAATAAACATTTATGGGGTGCCTGGGTGGCTCAGTAGGCTAAGTGTCCGACTTCCGCTCAGGTCATGATCTCGAGGTTCCCGAGTTCAAGCCCTGCGCCAGGCTCTGTGCTGACAGCTCAGAGCCTGGAGCATGCTTCCCATCCTGTGTCTTCCTCTCTCTCTGCCCCATCCCACTCATGCTCTGTCTGTCTCTGTCTCTCAAAAATAAAAAATAAAAATGTTTTTAAAATAAACAAACAAACAAACATTTAAAAAATTTAAAAAAAATAAAAAGAAATGGCTTAGCGGAATTTATTACAAAAGGGCACCAAACTGGGGGTTGACACTCTATGGAAGTCAGCCTCTTACAAACACACTCCCCCTCTATTTTCACTCCCTTCTTTGTGAACCCCCTATGTCCCATGTCCTACCCACCCCTAAACACAGTCTCTCTCCCCAAAGGAGCCATAGCTAGATATATTATTTGGCTGGTTTCACTGAACAGAGATGGGGTCCACATGATCAACCACATCGTGCTTAGAATGCATAACAGAAGCATGAACAAATAGTAAGGGATGCCTTTGTTATTGCTTAGAGACACATTGCCGATTAAGCTATTCAGTGCACCCACTACATAATAGAAATACAGGTGGAAAAGAAGGGCAATGCCCTCTGGCCCAGGACCCGGGAGAGAGCCATCACCTGCGACTGGGCGTTGACATTGGCGCCATAGTTGACCAGCTCCCGGACCACCTCATCCTGACCTGCGAGGGCGGCGATGTGCAGAGCTGTGTTCCCTTTCTGAAACACATGGGGAGAGGAAGCAGAGATTTCCCACCAGGCTGCCAACAATATTGTGACCATCAAAGGTAAAGTCGCTGTTAAAGGTATACTAACAAGGGTGCTGGTTGGGGTGGGGGACAGTGGGCTTTCTTTAGACCCAAAATGGGTAGACAACACACATGAGTGTGCCTGACCCATTATACACCTTGAAATGGTACTGAAAGCCCAAGGAGGAAAATTCTTGCTCTCCAAAAACAAAAACAAAAAACAAAAAAAAAAAAACACCTCACGCTAACGGATAAAAAAACCACTTCTCAACACCTAATCTGCTGCATGCAGACGTAGCATTCTGTCATCAGCTGACAGACCCGTCAGCATTCCTCAGGACACACACTGACAGATTTGCCAGGCGAGCCGGCCTCCTCAGACTTCCAGCTCCTCACATCCAGCTGTAACTCTGCAGGATGACACAGAGCCCCCTGCCGTGAGGCCTGGAGCTCTGGGGAAGGAGGCCAGCAGGACCTGTGGACTCAGCACCCTTAACCTGGGGACGGAGGGAGGAGAGGCAAAGAGATTTAAGGGTAGCAGTATGTAAAGGGGGGGGGGGTAATAAAATGAAGTATATAATGCATCTAGGGAAGGGAAGAAGAATATGGAATTAAAAGGGGGAAAATAAATAGGAATGAATTCTTACTACAAAAAAACAAAAACAAAAAAAGACTATTTGACATATTAATCAGTAAAATACATATGAGCCAGGGCTTCTCCAGATTAGAGAGGAGACAAAAGCGAGAGAGAATAGTACACAATTGTTTTAAAGTCAACTTTTTTGGGCACCTGGATGGCTCAGTCGGTTAAGCATCCGACTTTGGCCCAAGTCATGATCTTAGGGTTCGTGAGTTTGAGCCCCGTGTCGGGCTCTGTGCTGACAGCTCAGAGCCTGGAGCCTGCTTCAGATTCTCTGTCTCCCTCTCTCTCTGCCCTGGCCCTGCTCGTGTTCTGTCTCTCTCTCTCTCAATAAAAATAAACATTAAAAAAATTGTAAAGTAAACTTTTTCAAAGCTAAAACCCTTAATAGGGACTAAGAAACCAGGCAGGTTGTGAGGAGGTGACTGGAATACTGAGGTTTCTTTGTCCAGATTCATTCCAGGTATTTAACAATTGCTAGATGGGGTTCAGGTCTAGCAGGCTTCTTCTGTTCAGGATGCCGGCCTTCCTGCCAGGCTCCTTCCTGCCTCCCGGATATCCTGGGGCTGGAACACAGGCACATTCTCTGACTTACCTACGTGACCCCACTGGCCCCCCAGCTCAGTGAGTGGCAGGCAGGACAGGCCCCACCTGCCAGCTTCAGTCAAATAGGGCAGGTGGGAGAAAACAGGACCCATGTGGGCCCATCTGTCCCCCCTGCTACTTAAGGAGCACAGACCTCAAATGAACTCAGTATTTTTGCAGTTCATATGGTATATAATTTACCTAAACTACAGAAACACTTGCTAATCCATCTCAGACAACTCAAGCCCCAACAAGTCAGGACTTCAAACTCCATCTATGCACTGGGGCCATCTGTCACTGGGAGAAAAGTGTCCTCACCCAGGCGGAACTGAGCAGCACGGGCACCGAGCTCTGGGCCCCCCAGCCACCACTGTCCCAAGCACCCACAGGTGGGTGAGGAAGCCCCACTGAAAGCTCCTGGGGGCTTCAGGGGGTTCAGGTCTCTGTTTCCAAAGTGTGGCCCGTATCAGGCAGGAGTAACCTGCTTCTTGCCTCCCAAGTTGTCTTTTTGATTTCTCCTGAAGTCCCATCTGATAAACAAAAGGGTTCTTCCTCCAGTATCCATCAGAGAATAAGTGCCAGAAATGAATGTATAGAGGCTAATTAATCATTTTTCATAGAAGTCCAAAGAGCTTACATTTAGAGGCCTTGGCACCTGGGTCCGACTCACTCACTGTACTAAGTGGAACATGGCTGTTGGCAACAGAACCTTCTCTAGAAATCAGGACTCAGAACTCCAAGTCTCCCTATTTAGAAGCAAGTGTGCTGTGCCCATTCATGCGTTTGTTTGTTACACACTGAGCACACGTGTGTCAGGCACCAGCCCCGGCACGGGAGTACAGAGATGATTGAGACTCGGGCTCCTTGACCTCAAGAAGCAACGTCAACTGTTTCTTTCCATCTGCCTCTTTCTGCTCGAAATCACACTCCATCAGAGCTCTCCCCCATAGAAATGCATTGGGGGGCAGCTGGACCCATGCGGAACCCTGGCTGTGGATCCTGGCCCAAGCCACCTTCTGCATCTGGGCTGAGGGCAGCACTGGTGAGGGGTAAGAGCAAAGGGGAGACCCTGGTAGCCAGACCGCTCCCCCCAACACACACACCTAGACACACGTGCACACGCTGCGAACTTCAAGGCCTCTGGCCTTGGGTCAGGGGCACAGGGCAAGGAGCTGGGGCCTCTATTTTTTCTACCCCTCCCTCTGCATGAAAGAACATGGCCTGGAAGAAGCAAGAAAAATTTCTTAGCTACATCTGATCCACAAAGACCCACCTTCTCCAATTTGCAGGGAGTCCTAGAGCTCCTGGAAGCAGGGGGAGGGGGCTTCATTGAAGCAGGAGCCCGGTAGATGCAAGCAGAGAGATTAGGGCTTTCTCCCTCACTACCTGCATTGATGCTGATCACAGGCCTCTAAGAGGCAGAGAAGGGAGGATGGGGACAGATGCTTTTGTTTTGTGCTTTAAAAACATTTAAGCACATTTAGGAAACTCTACTGGTTTTGGCTTTTTACTCTTTTCTTTTTTTAATCTTTCTCATGCTCGCAAGACCCATTATAATTCCCCAATCTGCTATGACTGTTGCTCAGCCCACGGTTTCTGCTTCACCTTTTTTCCTCCCTCTGTACAGCATTCAGGAACCACGCTGGCTTATAAAACGTCTATAAATAACAAAGACACACCAAGCATTCGCTTACAAAATAACAATCAAAGGGGGAAATGCGGAGAGCGCAAAAATGCTGAAGCGTCATGTTTGCACAGCTCTTGAGGACGCGCCAGGGGAAGAAAAGCCACCCCAGCCCACACGGAGCCTGTCAGATGGCGCACTGCTTGCAGCCAGGTATGTGAGAGCACAAGAAGGAAAAATAATTGCATCCCCTTCATCCACAAAGAAGGGTGGAAACCACTGGTACTCGTCATGGGGTTAGGGGAAAAAAATGCCCCACATACATTCAGAAAGAGCAACTCAGTCTATTTTACCAGCAAGATCTTTTCACCTTCGGGAAGTGACATGAAAATTACAGAATTTTACCTCAAGGGATGATTGTCCCTTCATAATATTTTGGTAATGCACTTCACAACTACATATTATATCTCTACTTATTGTTCTTCTGGTTCTCCGCTGGAGAGGAGGCCCAATGTTTGCAGCACAGAACTGAAATCGAGGCTGGGTATAAGACCATGCTGAATAAACAGCAAACGAAAAGAAAGAGGCCGGAGAGACAGAGCCAAGAGGAAAACCATGGGAAGTAACCAGGAAGGAAGAGAAGAGAACGCTGTGCTCAAGTTAGTAGAGAGAGGTGAGTTTTTTGGTTTAGTTTTGTTTTGAAATGCTGGCAACACCTTGTTCAATAAATAAACAAGGCGGATGTATGTAAGAATTAAAATTGATTTTACAACCTACAGATGCATAATTTCATGACTGTGGTTTCTGGACTTAAGTCACTGGCACTTCTAATCTATGGCTATGGGAAGAGCATGCTGGCGTGGGAGGTGTGACGTCAGCCTTGGCCAAATGCCTCCTCGGAGAAGAGAAGGCTGTTCAAGGTAATTGGTAAGGAGAGGAGGTAAGTGTGCGGCTGACCAAGGAAGACTCACTGGGGAAGGATAAATGAGAGGGGTCTGGCTCTCTTCTCTACGCCTCAATAGCAACACGGTCACCGACATTTACCAATTCCTTCCTTCGCGCCAGGCATTTGACACGCACGATCTCAGTTCGTTTTCATACGAATCCTGAAACCAAGTATTACAGTCCCCATTTTACAGATGAGGAAATGGAGAGTTCTCACCAACTAACTTGTTCAGATACGGAGTGCATTGCGTCCGCTGGGAGCCGGACCCAAGGCACCTGACTGTAGAACTGCTAGAGCTCTCAGACCCTGCACTCAAGTCAAGGACCCTAAGAAAACATAAAGCCATAGCGAAAAGGGTTCTCTTTCTAGATTTATAACCTAATGATGAAAATAAAGTAAAAGCCCACTGACTTTTGTGGAAACAGGGTCCTCTGCCTTTCAGGTGACTTTGGGGACTCAGAGAACTAGGAAGTGATTGGAAACACAAGAGAAATTCAGAAACACACTTGGCTTTCTCTCACAAAGGGCTGGTTTCCATGTCAGGGTCTGGAATGATACACGAGGGACCTGAACATTTTAATTATCAATGAAAAGCTCCCCGTTCCCTAAGAGACGTACCTTGGTTGTCGTTTCTAGAATGATTTCTTTGTGCAGAAGTTCAACCACCATCTTCACATGGCCTTCTTTAGAGGCCAGGTGCAAGCCGTTCAGCCCATTCTGTAAAGAGCAGAGAGGCAGGAAGAGTGTGGTTAGGAGACTATGCATTCTGTTCCAGACACCCCTTCCCTGTGAAGAGATGTGTGAAGAGCCAGAAGGGAAGAAAAGGGGTGGCCCTGAGCGGGGCTGGCCCAGCCTCTCCGGGCACTTTTCTATAGAAGCATCAGATGACAGAACAACAGGGCAAGAGCGAGACCACCACTCCCCAGATTCATATCCATATTAAGTGTGGAGACACTCTCACAGAGCCAGTGGGTGACCTTACTTGAAGTTTAGATCTTGGCCAGGCTTTAGGCAATCACTTCCTTGAAGTGATATAGCTTCAACCCCCAATGCAGCTAATTTTCATGGCAGCAATCAGTAAAGGCAAAGAGGCAACACCAGTACATCCTAGACATTTGTAAGGATAGACACATATTTGGTAGAATAACAAACTCTGAAATGAGGTCTTCTGAGAACTAAATACTGCCAGTCACCCAGCTAGAAGAGTTCGACATCAGAATCAGTAGTAAAATAGCCCCATGGCCACCTTGCCATTTCAAATGTGGCCAAAGCTGGTCTGACAGTTCAATTGTAGGGGAAAAACAAAATAAAAGAACCAACACTGTCCATGCCCAATCATCCGTCCACGGAAGCAGATCTCTCACCAACCACAGAAAGTTTACGCTGTACCTGGTGAGCTTTGAGAGAAAGCTGCCTAGCTCAGGTTTTACTTTGCATTCTTGCACATCCTGTCTTCCGATCCTTGCACTTGGATGCCTGAGTACTTTTTGGCAAAAGCTGACTTCAAAGAGCACTACTTAGAACCACAAATAATTCTGACAATATGATGGAACTCATTTCACTTCTGGTGATGAGCAGATCTTGGCTCCATATGGAAAATGATGTTAGTCAATCAGCACTCCCCATGCCCTACTTTTGTGTTCTCTTTCTCTCTTCCTCCTTGCCCACCCGCAACCCCTCCCTCTTGTCCCATTCCTTCCTGTCTCCTGTTTCAGTCAACTCTGTTCTAGCATGTTCCCTTTCAGGGGATGCCCCAGAGCCACTGCAGACTTTAGCTAATAAAAAAAGACCCTTGCCACCATGATGGAGGCACTTGGCCCCTGAAGGTGTGACTTCTCCCCAAACACCTCTACAGCTCCACCATGGGTCTCCAAAACCCCCACTCTCCCTGTGTGTCAGGGCATCCAGGACCAGCGAATGTTCACGGAAAAGACACAGCTGCTCACGTTAGCACCAGAGTCCCCGCAGTCAGTATCAGGAGATTCCTATTAAAAATACAAATATCCCATCTGGGAGTGGTAGCACATTAATCCTTAACAGGTGAGTTCTGTTGGCGTTGCTCAAACTAGCAGAGGCAGTAGGCGGAAATACTGGAATAATGAGACATAAGACAGGTATCTCATGATGGGAGAATGGAAGGTATCTAAAACTCTACAT
Organism: Felis catus; assembly: GCF_018350175.1. Taxonomy (NCBI): domain Eukaryota; kingdom Metazoa; phylum Chordata; class Mammalia; order Carnivora; family Felidae; genus Felis; species Felis catus. Next base: position 41,027,578 of record NC_058371.1, on the reverse strand, counting down.
CAGAGCCTTGAACAGGGAAAATACAAGAGGTACCCGAGGCCTCAGAAAAAAAAGAGAAAGTGGGCTCCAAAGGGAACTTTGCCTAATCTCCATTCAATCAGACCCTCCCCGCACCCCAGACATGCAGAGCAAAGTAGGCCAAATCTTTGCACGTTAGCACTGCCAGCCTTGGCAAGCTGTGTGTGTGGGTGGGGGGTGATGGGAGGGCCCTTTCACGAAACATTTCCCCATGCAAATGCCTAGAAATCACCGTTGGATGCTTTCCTCTTGCAGATTTTGTACACCATTAAATGCAGAGTCCAGAGTGGTGTTAATTATTCACACCCCGGTGTGAATGGGCTTATCAGATAAAGACTGGGTCCCAGTCAGTTTTGATAACAGAAAGGGAGACAGCAATCTGTTAGAACAGGAACCTGGGGGAGGGAGAAGAACACTGGGTGGCAGTAAACCAGTTCCCCTCAAATCAATGTACAAAACACAAATTCACTAAAAAGCAATTCGTCCAGTGACTGGGGCTCTGGAAGCCTGGAGCCACGCCCTTCAGCTCCGTGTCCTCAGCTCTGCCCTGGGGCAGGTCTGCACCCTCCTCCCTCCCGGAGCACTGGGGTCTGCAATCCCCTCCCAAAAACCCAGCAGTGTCTGGAAGGTTCCCCGAGTGATCACTCGGGAACTGTGATGGTGTTTGCGGCTGTGGGAATCTCAGCAGCTGCTGCAGTCAGCTTTCCGCAGGGGACTCGGCTGTGACAGCAGCCAGGGTAGCACGGTGATGATCGCTGTGGCTTTAGTGCTGACTTGGGCAGCAAAGTACCTTTCCGTGAGCATTCGTTGATCCTGAACACCTCAAAGCTGGGAAGTTGGCAAGTCTACAAGGAAAACACGTAAGTTTATTGCTAATGCTCTGGGGTGGCTGTCCCTGCCCTTTGGACCCAGTGTCAGGACCGCAATCCAGAGAGATTCTAGAAGTACTGTCTGCCCGGGGAATGCTGGAGTGGAAAAGGATGTCAGAGATCCCCGAATGCTGAGGAAATCAAGGTCCAGAGTAGTCAAATGACTAGCTAGAGTCACACAACCTTTCTAGGGCACAGCCACATATAGAACAAATCTGGATTCCTCCCTTGCCCCCGCCACCAAAAAAGGATTTGGGTTTTGTTTTGTTCTTTTTGCCCCTAGGAACTAGTATGTTTCTTTTTATCAGATGATAAAGTACATTTCTCCTTTTTTTAAAAAAAAAATGTTTATTTATTTTGAGAGAGAGAGAAAGAGCATGAGCAGGGGAGGGGCAGAGAGAGAGAGAGAAAGAATCCCAAGCAGGCTCCACACTGTCAGCACAGAACCCAGTGTGGGGCTCAATCCCATGAACCATGAGATCATAACCTGAGCCAAAATCAAGAGCAGGACACTTAACAGCTGTCCCCATTTCCCCCTTTTTTTTTGATTACCGGGCAGCTTAGAGCTAATAGTCACAATCACCCATAAGGGTCTGGTCATGGCCACTATATTTTGATATCCAGGATTTTATTCATTGCCCTGGTCCATACAAGTCCCTCTGCTTCCCTCCCTGCATCATAGCCCCCCCCCCCCAAAAGCTACACTCTTGGCAGAAGGTGACCACATAAAAGGGATCATCTGAATAGATCTGTATCTTGAATTGGTTTACTTAGATTCTACCCCAGATCCTGGTTCAATGTTCTCTTTCTTCTTTATGGCTTTGTAGCTTTCTGACTCTATTTTTACTTTGTTTGTTTGCTTTCAACATAATCACCCTAAGTTATGTCCAAGTCTATCATTGTGGTGATCTGAACTCAAAGCCCTCATCAGAGCCACAGAACCTAGCCCCACTTTGCCTAGCTGTCACGTGCAAGGTGCCTACGGCATGCACATATGATGTGCAAGAAGGCCCAGCATTGATCACAGAACAAGATCACATATGGAACATGGTTGGACCAAACATTTGTCTCAAGTACACATAAGAGTCACGGCAGTTACCTAATGCAAGCATTGACTTAATCCAATTGGGAAAAATTTACTGGGAACCTATTCTGTACCTGGCACCACACTAGAGATGAATAAGACACAGACACTTATCCTTGAAGATCTCAATTTACTAGAGGAAATAGATGCCTAAAAAATAAATGCAAAATAATGTGAAAATGCCCCAAACGGCAGGCATGAGATTAGAAGTAGCACAGAGGAGAAAGAAGTTGCTCTGCCAAGAGGGTCATGAGGCCTTCCCAAAGGCCTTTGCAAGGCAGCCTGTGCACAGGCAGGGTGACAAGTTCATCGACAATGGCAAGATGAGAAGCTGTCTCTGAATTTACATTTTAAACACAGGAGCTAACATTTTAGAGACTATGCTCCCAGCCCTTCTCATCAAGCGCCTTCCTCCATCTTCCAGGAAGCACTGAATTCAAGAGATGCACAAACACCCAGACCCACAGAGGCAAGCTTTCTCCAGCAACTGGCCTTAGCAGGTGGATAGCTGGTCACCATCTAGCAGCTGAAGTCACTGAATGCTTGAAAACTAAATTATGGCACATAAACACTAAGGAATTGTATAACTGTCTTATTAAATACATTACTAGCTAATATAGATCACGTCCAGTATTTCAAAAGAGTGTTTCCTGGATAAATACTATATTTAACACTTTTTTTTATTAGCTTTATTTATTTTGATAGAGAGCTCATGCAAGTGGGGAGGGCGGAGAGAGGGGAAAGAGAAAATCCCAAGCAGACTCTGTGCTGTCAGTACACACCCTGACTCAGGTTTGAACCCACAAACTGTGAGATCATGACCTGAGCCTAATCAAGAGTCGGATGCTTAGCTGACTGAGTCACCAGGCGCCTCAACACACTCTTGGTCTTTAAAGAGATTTATTTTTATTGCTCAAATGCAAAAGGGGTAGGGGTACAAATTATGTGAGCTATTTGTTCGTAGCTAGAACTATGGACAGAGATGAGCCATAATCTACCAGCTCTTCAAAACCAGGATCCATGTGTTTTATTTTAGTTACATCAAGTGTAAGTTGTTTCCTAAAAGGAAAAGGCAGGCTGCTATATCTTGCCTTGTATCTTTTCACTACTTTAGCTACACCCCTCCTCTTGACGCAGAATGGCAGACAGACTGCTGAGGGGGATGATGGAGAAAAACGTGTATCTCATACTCCAAGTAACTGGGTGTAGAAGATAAGCAAGAAGGGGGTAGAAGAGTATGAGAATAAATGCCTCAATTAAATTAGAAGCTGGATTGCAAAAGCAATAACTTCTTGTGGCCATTAAAAAAAACTTTTTTTAATGTTTATTTATTTTTGACACAGAGAGAGAGACAGAGCATGAGTGGAGGAGGGGCAGAGAGAGAGGGAGACACAGAATCCAAAGCAGGCTCCAGGCTCTGAGCTGTCAGCACAGAGCCCAACAGGGGGCTTGAACTCACAAACTGTGAGATCATGACCTGTGCCAAAGTCAGATGCTCAACCGACTGAGCCACCCAGGTGCCCCATCTTGTGGCCATTTTTGAACCACATGCCTTCCTTGGGAAAACACCAGCTTGCCATACTCCTCTTCTTAGATTCCTCCTTCTTGGTCTCCAATTACATGTACATTCGATTAACTGAGATTCTCCCACAGCTCTTGGCTGCTCAGTTCTTTTTTTTCTTTGCCTTTTTCTCTGTGTCTATTTTGATCATTTCTATGGACTTATCTTCAAGTTCTTTGATTCCTTCCTCATCTGTGCCCAATCTACTGATGACTCTATTAAAGAAATGCCTTACTGCCAAAAACACTGGGGCTTTTAAAATTTCTAGCATTTCATTTGATTCTTTCTTATAGTTTCCATCTCTCTAATTCCTCATCTTTTCATGAATGCTATCCACTTTCCCTATGAGATCCTTTAACACATTAATCACAGTTATTGTAAAGGCCATCTGATCATCTCTGAGTCTGGTTCTGTTTATTGCTTTGCCTCTTGACAATGGCTTTCTTTCTTTCTTGTGTGTGTGTGTGTGTGTGTGTGTGTGTGTGTGTGTGTGTTGCAATTTTTAATTGAATGCCAGACATTATGTGTAGAAAGGCAATAGAGGCTCAAGTAAATAGCATTTATGCCTCAAGGTCCTCAAGTGGACCTACCTCTACTGTGAAGTTGTTAGTATGGGGTGGGGAGATCTGAGCCAATCAGTCAGAAGTTGACTTAGGTCTGAGTCTTGTTACCTTCAGGGCACCACAGCCTTCAAATTCCTCTAGATGGAGGCTGCTGTCACCTTAAGCTTAGAGTAGAAGCTGGGGTGTTGGAGGGATTCCTGAGTTCCTGATTTCCCTTCAGCTCTCAGCCAGCCCTGCATGCCTGCACCTCAGCTGGAGTCTCTCTCCATGCTCCTGCCCCCCCTCCCAGCAAAAATATGCTTTTCCTTGTCATGGGGCAGGGAGGCAGCAGGGAAGTTCTCCTTCATCTTGGCCCAGCCCCAGTCTTATAACCAATACCTCAAAAGCTCTTGCACCTGGATCTCAAAGGTAGGATTCTTGTTTTAAGTAAGTACTCTTTCCCCTCCTGTCTGTGGCAGCAAGACACACCATATCTTTATACTTGGGCTTGGGTGGGAGTCTCTTGCTCCTCCTTCAGCAGTAATAGACCTCTCTGTTCATTATTGGCACATGACAGTTACTGGGCCAGGATGATGGTCTCCTGCCCTCCCCCCAGGAGTACAGGGGTTTGGGCTCTACCTTTCCTGTGGCACCACTGGGTCTGTGATGTAGGAAATATTCTTACCTCTCCCCAGGAGCAGAGGTCGTTTGTTTCAATTCCTCTGCACAACGAATGGATTTTTGCCCATTATCTGAAGATGAGAGGGTTTGTTTTTGCTTCACCTGAGGGAAGGTGTCTGTTCCTGCCTCTACCCCTGTCTGTTCCTGCCTCTACCCCTGCCTGTCTGTTCCTGCCTCTACCTGTCTGTTCCTGCCTCTACCCCTGCCTCCAGAGCCACCTAGTGTCTCCTGTATTCCTGTGTCACTGAGGGAGACTCTCTCTGGTCTCCTGACTTTCCCCAATATTTCTCATGAGCACCCATTGGAGGCATGTGGTTCCAGACCCACTGCAGTTCACACTGACCTTTAAGAATTTGTTAACATTTGGCTTGTACAGTGCTGCTTCTTTCTCCCGTACTCTGCCGCAGCTAAAATGGTGGCCCTTTCCTTGGAGGGGCTTATCCCTCTTTGGAATTCAGTTAACTTGGTTGCACAGTGTGGTCTCAGCCCTCTGATGGGCTCAGGACAAATTATAATTTTGTATATTATCCAGGCTTATCTCATTGTAGGAGTAGGAACAATGTTTTTTGAAGCTTTTTACATCCTACATACTCCCTTTACTAAGTCTCTAAGACTACCCGGCCCCATATGATCTCATTTCACATGGTCCTAATAGAGCAGACAACCCTTTTATGATCCTGTTTGGTAAAAAATATTCATGCCAAGCACACACACCTGGAGTTTTTCATGTGCCTTTGCTCTTTTTCAGGTAAAATGTCAACTTAGAGGATTTTTCTGAGAGGCAATCTGTCCAACAGGAGGGAGAGGAGATCTCAGCCAGGCTGTGTTTCTTTTAACATTTTTAACAAGAAGAAAAAGGGGGAAAAAAAGTCACATTGAGCTTGAATGATTTAATTTGGAGTATTTTTCTTTTACCAACTGTGAGAAATTCCATTGGCAAAATACACAATTCCAGACATTTGTTCTCAGTAAACTGTTCCTCTGTTTAGCATCTCTGATTGCCCCAATTACACTAATTGATTTCTAAATGTACAAATACAGTTGACATGTCACAAGAAATTTAACTCTTATCCTGTCCAATGCAGAAGGTGGTTTCAAATAGAAAAGCTGTGGGGTCCTGAGATCTTGTATCTCTTTAAAACTGCAAGAACATCTCAAAAGTGGCTGCTTACTATCCCATGTGGACACACAACCCTTCTACCTCCTTTTCTCACAGCTGTTTATTTTACCCACAGACATAGCTAGACCCTGCCCCTCCAGAGCAGGCAGCCCCAAGTTGTGTCCTGAGGACTTTGAGGCCCACCTCCCCCACCACCCCACCATGTGTTCTGAAACTTACTGTTTCAGTCCCCCATCCTCTTTCTTTGAGCCAAGCAGTGTGTTTCTAGAGGACTTAAGCTAACTGCTAATGTATAGTATCCAGGAAGCATGATTTTTTTTTTAATTCATGAACACCTACTAGTTCAGCTCATCAGATTACTTAGCTGCCATCCAGCCAGGCCCAGAGGCAATGGAGCACTGGCCAGGGAAAGTTTTGATGGCGAAGGAAAGGACTGGAATCTTGGGAAGAACAAGCCAAGAGCAGTGGCAGAGAAAGGCAAGAAGTCTGAGGGCCCCAGAACAAAAAGAGAGGTAGGCGAGAGGGGATTCTATGTAACATTGCCTTCCTGTAACACTCCACTTTACTCTTGTGGTCAGTGAGGAACTAATCAGAAGATCTTGCCCATAAGGGCAAGGATATATACGTAGAAGGTCATACACTTAGGTTTTTATACTTAATGTCCCACTGTCCTATTCAGTCTGGGTTCTCCATGATTTTGCTACATCTGTCCAGAGGAGATTAGGATCAGACTCTATGTCACAGAAGTTTAAATCTCCAAATAACACCAAGCCTGTACTCTTTGCTCTATTATTGGTCCCCATTTGTGGAGCAAGATAACTGACATTATATATTTGCAAGTCTGCCGCCCTGAAACAGAACAGGAAATAAGAATCTAAACAGGGCTTGTGGAAAGAAAAAAGGATTGAAATGGTTGCCATTTCTACTCCAAATCCTGAGACTGACAAGAAAGCAAGTAAGGGAAGAAAGAAAGGCAGACTATGGAGACCAAAGGCAGAGACAATGAGGACCAAAAAGAGGTGGTAGAATGGGAAAGAGGGAGTGACTATTGCTATAGTCTGACTATATGAGGAAATGAATTAAGCTGCTGGCAAAAAAAGATCACTAGAACACTATAAATTTTGATTCCTTTCCCCAAAGTGCCTGCATTAAATTTTCAGCCAAAACAGAAATGAGATCAAAAGTGAATGGGAGTTTTCTTACCTTCCCTTCTCTTCCTCTTCCCTTCCCTCCCCTCCCAGCTCAGAGATGTCATTGTCTGAGGAAGCAGGGCAGTGAACCAGAAGGGTGCCTTACAGATGTGCTGATAGCAGCATGTCTGCTCTGAGAAAGAGGAGGGGGCTGCTAGAGTGATTGGAAGATTGTTACACTGAGCAAACAAGTGAACAGACTGAGGATGATGGGAATTAGTGGCAGTCATGTTCCTGACTGTCTGAAGGGATTTACAAACATGGGAAGAGGAAGGGCTAGATAGAAGTCTGAGGTGTTGGACTAAACCTGGAAGTACTGATGTGATCTCATGGATTTAAAAATATATATACATAGATAGATGCAGAACTAGAAATAGATGTATAGGTACAGACACATGACAACCAGTAGCAATGAGTGCATCAAGTGACCAGATTTTGGTGTCTAAATACCATCCTCCACTAAAAGGAACCTTGGAAAAATGGCTGATCCAAGGTTGGGGCAGGGGAAGTACAAAATCACCCTGGGACAAACAGGTGCCAGAAAGGAAGGACATGATGAGGACATGTTAAAGAACAAAGAAGCCAGCCTATTGAAAGCACTCCTACTGGCCTCATTTAGATTTGAACATCAAAGTAAACCATGAGAGTATCGGCATATAACCCATCAAATAAAATAGGAGCCCATGAGTATGAACAGGTATAAAAGAATGGAAAGAATCAGTGAGGGAGTAGGGGAGGAGGAAAAGCTTAACCTTTAGTAGAATACCAGCTAATCAATGTAGAAGAAATGATAGAGATGGAGAAGCACTCTCTGGAACCATCATAGTGGTAGCTGATACAAGTAGAAGGTATCAATGTATGCCAAGGTTGGTGGCTGGAAGTTTGATGAAGAACAGGATATTGGCATTATATCAGAATATCCCTCCCCCCCCCCACACACACACACAAAATACTGATCAACTGCAAACAGAAAAATCAATGACACCAAGAGATGACCAAGGTTAATATCACCAGGGATGGAAAGGGAGGATGATTTCTATGGTACTCCTGCCAACAATGCGTCACCCTGGTCTGGCCATAAGGAAACACCAGCAGACACAGGTTCAAACTACAGAATGGAAACTGTCGAAAACATGCAAGACAGGCAAGGACTTGAGAAGCATTCCAGACTGAAGGAGGCTGGTGAGAAATGACATCTAAATACAGTCTGGAAAGACTCTTAGAACAGAGAAAGAGAAAGAGAGGGGGAAGACTGGGGGCAGGCGGGAAGGGAAGGAGAGAAAGAAGAAGACTGGGGGAAAGTCAGGAAGGAAGGCAGCGGGGAGGAGGGCGAGAAAAAGAGTGAGGGAAAGGGAAAACAATTTCTCCTTATCAGGGCAGTCAGCAAAATTTTAATGGAGTCTGTAGATGGTTGTGTGGCATCCATGCTGATTTCCTGATTTGAAGGCCTGGAGGGTGGTTATGTGGGAAAGTGTCCTTACTATTGGGTGGCACACACTGGAATGTTTAGGATGATGGCGAATTATGTCATATATAGTAGATACTATAGATAGACACAGACAAGAAGAACAAATGCAGTAAAATGGTAATAGAGAGTCTAGGTGAGAGAGATGTGAGAGTTCTTTGTATTGTTCTTGTAACTTTTTTTTACAGGTTCAAAAGCATTTAAAATTTCAGAAAGAAAAGCAGGAGGTAGGAGGGAGTAGTGGTAGAAAAAAAGGCTGTGGGAGGAGGGACCAGCGCAGTGGGAACTCTGGGCTCTGGCCATGGTGGGAGAGGGTGGCGGGCGCATTAGAAGCTGAGTGCACACACCCTCCTGTTTCTAAAGAACCCAAGAGGTGCAAGTTTTACTGGAGGTCTGAGATTACTCCAAGATGGAAGTCCCAGAGTGCTGCCAAACCATGGCAACCCCACATGGGAACCAGCTGATGGGGAAGCCTCTTCCGGAGAGCAGGCATCACCTCCGGCAGGGCCACCCCACCTGATGCCTCTGTCTAACCCAGATATTGAATGGCTCCCAAGAGACTGCTTGGTGGGAAAGGTCTGCTAAAAATATAGGATCCTGGAATGTAATCAATCAGAAGCCAAAGAGGGCTGAAGCAACTGCCATAAGCCTGGTAGAAAATCACTCCCATGTCCTTTGTCAACCTGTCCTTGTCCCTGGGACAGGGAAGATAGACTAGGAGTAGAAACTGAGGGCTGGTGCACACTCAGAAAGAGGTGGCACAGATGGGAAGGAACAAGACTGGCTCTGAGCACTTTCCCCTCCTCTGCTTCATTACAGCCTAGATTTAGCTCTCCTCCCAGGTAGCTGTGATCCAGTGAAATAGGTATTCATGAGGAGGGAAAACACTTGAATGGTTTTCATTATCTTAAAAAAAAAATGGAAAGAAAAAGAAAAGAAAGAAACCCACACTACTCAGAGCCTTGCAAGGAGATGAGTCAACCCAGATCACCTTCTCTCTACTCCCGGGACACAAGGCAAACAGCCCCCGCGCTGAGCAGCCCTGTGGCTCCGCAGCAGATCCGCTGCAGGGGCTGAAGGCCCTCTGGGAGCCTGGAGGAGGAAGTGTGAGCTCAAGTTAATGAGAGAAAGGGACTCTGCAATTCAGCTCAGTAGCTAAGAATATCTACTGTGGACTAGAAAGAATTTCTATGCCAGAGACCTTGGCATTCCTTTAAAAAGTTAAAAAGAGCCAGACCTTCCAAAAAAGGGCAGTGGGGGGGGGGGGGGGAGGCAGGGCAGGTGGGAAGGTCAGAGGACAGAGCACTGAAGAAGGAGTTGAAGCCCTTAACTGTCCTCCTGGTGTGTCACCTCACTTCTCAGGCCTCAGTCTACATATTTTCAAAATGGTAGAATTGCTCTGATGCCCTGGCTTCCTCTTAACTCACAATTCTGCAGTAAAACAATGTAACAGCTATCAGAAAACAGTTAAGATATGCATGTAGGGAGATGCACAGAGAAAGGAATGACAGGATTCACACCTAATTGTTCACAGTGATTGGGGGGGAGGTGGGGAAATGGCGGGGGGGGGGGGGAGCCTCACAGAAGGCTTCACATATTTCTGTATAGCATAAATTTTGAAACAGCTACCCTGAACTCATTGTATTGCTAAATTAAAAATCACACCACAACGAAAATCAGGGATACGAGTTGTCAAAAACAACATAAACATTTATAGTAAAAAGTTCATAATCAAAGGAGAATAATCCCAGGCAAATTCACATGCATAGTCTATTCCAATGAGAAAGAACTGGGATTGTATTTAGCATTTCCTGTAATAACCAGAGAGGCAAATCCTCCTTCGAGGCCCAGATCAAATGTTATTTTTCTCTGTGACTTACCCTGTCCCTTTCTCTTTGCCACACCATGCCCTGTTTCCAACCCTTCAGAAGTGAATTGTTCAATAAGCCATGTTCCTAAGGCACTGGACAATAATCTATCAAAGCCCTCATCCCATGGAATTGCCTTCATCTGCTCTTGTGTCTGTGTCTCTCAAAGTGGGACATTCTGAGGTCTGATGTTTCCCTGCCTTTGGACCACAGGTCCCAGCATGGGGCCTTGGCCATTGCGTGTGCTCCGTAGGGTTTGTGGAATCGAACGCCCCTTCATGCAACCTGACACACACACAGAGCTGTCATTTTTCTCTCAGTTTCTCAAGACTAAGAATATTGCAACTGTTTTTCACGTCATAAATCTACGGCAATCAAAGTCTAAAGTGGAGCTTGGGGGTGTACTTTCCTTAAAATACATTCTAGATCATTCTTAATGATGCCATTCACCTTTTTCCTAGTCTCTAGGATCCCAGAGATATACCTGTTAATGTCACTGGTCGGTTAACTCTTCCTTAACTAAAGGAAAACTAAAAATGAAACCAGCACAGGGAAGGTCTCCCCAGAGGAGTAACCAGCCCTGCTGAACGGCTCAGCTCTACATGGGGAGCGCAAGGGCAGATACTGGGGCTGGGAGCTGGGAGACCCTGGCCCTAGTCCAGGAAGACTCTCCACCTCTTTGTCTCTCTGCCCACCCCACAAGGGAGAAGTGAGGTCATGGGTTGGAAAGGGCTAGGGAAAGCAAAGACACAGCAGAGCTGGGATCCGGGATTATTAAACACTGTAGGTCACTCTGACTCATGACAGATAATCAACTGACTTTAAAACTACAAATTAGTCATTAGAATTACCCAGATGCACATCAAATAGCTTCTTTCTGCTGAGATGCAAAGGGAATTGAGCTGTTTAAATTAACTCAGAGAGTGGGGTTTTCAAGTCCTGTCTTTCACGAATGCCTTTTCTAGAAGGAATAGGGGAATCAGGTTGCTTCTCTTGCTCAACCACACACTGCGGAACACCACTTCCCCATGTGGGGGCTGTGATCATATATTCTCTTCGTTTCTTCATTGCTATTCCAGAGCCGCAACCTGGCGGCAAGTTTTAAGAGGCTGGATATTCCCATACCATCATATGGGAAGGCTCTCTGTGTGAACTGGGGGTGATTACTCATAGCATTAGGGGACTGTGGAGTTGAATGCAAGAAAAAGATGACAGAGAAAAGTAACAGACTCTGTATCTACACTGATCTAGACGTAACCCCCTTGGCCTGATCGACCACCACCCTCACCTTCTTCCATTTCATTTACCCCAACATCACCGATCTCCCTGCTGCCCTGTGCCCCCCACCGCTCCTGCTGCTGCCTGGCTGTTCCTTCACACTGCAACTGCCCGTTCCACTTCTCTACCTGGCAAACTCCTACTCTTTCTTCGAAGTCTTTCTTTCACTCATTGGTCTTAAGTTTATTTATTTATTTTGAGAAAAAGTGAGAAAGTACAAGTGGGGAAGGGGCAGAGAGAGAGGGAGAGGGAGTCCCAAGCAGTCTCTGCACAGTCAGTGCACAGCCTGACGCGGGGCTTGATCTCACAAACCTGTGAGATCATGGCCTGAGACGAAATCAAGAGTTGGACACAACCGACTGAGCCACCCAGGCACCCCAACTCATTGGCACTTTAGTCTCTGCCCCAGACCAGAGGCAACAATGACAGCAGTCACAGGGACTCACTCACCTTTGAGAAGCCAGCACCTGGCATGTTAGAGAAGCTCAATAAAGGTTTGTTCAGTGCATGAATAACAATGAAAACATCCTGTGCTTGTTCTGGCTGGCACCTAGGACCCTGAATTCATAACCTTCTATTTACAAGCTGGACTTCTTTACCTGCCTCTGAGTTCTTCGACAGAAGGGGATGAATGAATTTAGCCTCCAGCAAGGAACTTGGCTCATTGTAAGTGCTCAATACATGTTTGTGGAATCAATGAAGTTGCAGAGAAACTTCAGGTTGTCTTCTTACCACCAACTCACCGAATCAAAACTCATAAAGCCCAGAAGATGTTCCAGGTAACCTCTGGACCCCAGCTTTCTGAGTTACAAAATGAGAGCTGAATGCCATGACCTCCTTCTAGCTCTAAGGCCCTTTAATTTAGAAAGGTAGTAATCACCACGATCACCAGAGTCCAACAAATCCTGATCAAAAGACTTGGCATGTGGCTACTGTAGAAACGATCACTCTGTAGCAGAAACTATTGGTATAGGTGCTCTATTTATTTGAAACGCCTAAAACCCTTTACCTTCATGATAAACCAGTACCCGGCAGCGATGGGACATCGCCTTGTACATGTGGAAGGTACATGTGGAAATTCAGAGAACACCAATGGAACTAGCAGATTTTCACATGCTTTTGTTGGCTGTGTTTGGGAACTAGAACTTGTTTATGTTTTCGTGATCATTCAGACGGTCTTGCTTCTGATCCTTCAACAAATATCACCACATACTTAACTGTTGAGGCTGGTGCCAGCATCTGAATCATCATCGTGCAAGGGAGTCATTATCCCTAAGCACGACTATTTCACAATGCTCTTAAAAGTGACAGCAGTCAGATGGGCTAAGTGTCAAATATATAGGTTGGGGGCGCCTGGGTGGCGCAGTCGGTTAAGCGTCCGACTTCAGCCAGGTCACGATCTCGCGGTCTGTGGGTTCGAGCCCCACGTCGGGCTCTGGGCTGATGGCTCAGAGCCTGGAGCCTGTTTCCGATTCTGTGTCTCCCTCTCTCTCTGCCCCTCCCCCGTTCATGCTCTGTCTCTCTCTGTCCCAAAAATAAATAAATGTTGAAAAAATATATATATATAGGTTGAATCATTGCTGGATACAGCAGATTTAACATCTACTGGCTGAATTTATAGAGCACATACTATACTCCAGGCAGAATCTTGATAAGGAGCACCAAGTAAATCAAAGTCCTCTCCCCTTGAGTACCTACATTTTAGTGGAGAAAACAGGGAAAAATGAAGAGACATGTAGATGCATAGTAAGTCTGGTGTTACTAAGTACCGCAGGGATAAATAAAACAGGTCAAGGGGACAGAGGCTGTCTCTAATGCTCCCGGAAACCTCTCTTTGCTGTCTTATGCCAGTGCTGTGGACAAGAAGGCTTCTCTTTTGGGTGTGAAACTTTCTCCTGTGGTCTCATGTAACTTTCTCTCCTATCAGGAAGGCCAACGGAGCCAGTGTTTGTTAGAGTTATAAGAACAGAAGAGAAAACTCAAACAGTGAGGCTTTTTGCCTATGGAATTACAGCTTGTGGTTCCCAGTGGTACATCTATGTTCACCCAACAATTCTAGGAATTCAGGAGAACACAGACTCTGACTCGCTCTCCTCTTGTTTTCTTTTTATTTGGCTAACTGGTAAATATGTAAAGTCAATTAGTTCATTCCAGAAAAGATGTTTTGTAATTGCTATGGCCTCTATAATAAAATGTTTTGACTTGCTGTAAGTAATAATTCTGGAAATTGGACATATGAAACTGACATTGGCACGTGATCCTAGGCTGAGCAGGTGGGCCTTGGCTCTTACAGGCCCCTGTGCTGATGCGCTGAGACCACAAACCAGGGCAACCACACTCCACAAGGCTAGGGAGGCAAGTCCTCTGGCTTCAACACCTCCCCTGTCTTCCCCTTATTCCAAGCCACCATGTGGATCCACCTGGTCCATTGCATGGGACTCCCGGCCAGCCTCCCTGCTTTGGTCTCTGTGCCTCAAGTCTATACTCCACCCAGGAGCCAGGGTGATCATTTAAAAACCTAAATCGGATTGAGGGTCTCTCATGTAATAGCTTCCAATGGCTTCCCATCATCCTTGGAGGAAAATCCAAGTCCTCACGATGGCCTCAAGCCCTTCAAGATTCAGTCTTTGCTGTTCCCCAGACACCAAGCTTACTCTTGCCCCCAGGGCCTTTGTACCTCTTTGCCCCTCTTCCAGGACTGCTCTTCCCAGAAACCACGTGACTCTCTCCTCCTTCTTTTAAATCTCTCAAAAATCATCTCCTCAGCGAGGCCTTCCTTAACGACCCCATCTAAAACAGGCACCTTTACTTTTCTCCTCCATGGTACCTCTCATTAGCAGACATTCTGCATTTGTTCATTTTCTTGCTTAGTGACTCTTTTTAACCAGCATCTAAATGTCACAAGAGCACAGACTTTGTCTAGTTTGTCTATCGTGTTCAAGTGCCTAGAATAGCACCTGGAACAAAGTAGGTGTTTAACAAACACACATGGAATAACCCCCACAAAGACTCTGGTGGGATTATATTCAACATGTCTCCCTGTCCCTGTTTACATCAGCCAACGCCAGAATTTGACTTCCTCGAAGGCTGAATGACTTCCAAATATCTATCTTTGGGTTGGATCTCTTATCTGAGCTCCAGGCTTAAATATCCAATTGCTTACTATATATCTTCACTCAGATTCCTTAAAGACTCCTCAGCAGGATCTCCGCACAGCCCTGACCTTGTGTCCTCGCCCTATTTCCATGCACTGAGGCCACCCCAGTGTTCCTGGTCTCCGTGAGCAGGGCCGCCCTTCAGCCCCTGCACAAGGCAGACATCTGAGGGTCATTTTCCAAGTCTCCTTCCCTGCTTTCGCCCACACCATTCACTGCCCAGGCCTGCTCACTTTGTTCCGTCTCCGCAGCCCTGACCCTTATCGCAACTACTCACATTTCTCTCCCAGAAGGGTGTGACAGTCTCATGACCGGCCTCCCCACTCCATCCCTGGGCCCTTCCATCTGTCTTCTGTACAGTAGTCAGTGTGATCCTTCAAAGCACACCTCTGATCACGTCACCCCTGTGCTTGAATCTGTGGCTCGCTTCCCTCTGCTCTTGGGATAAATATCAGAATCCTTAACATGGCTTCTGTAAGCAGGGTGGACATTCTCCCGGGACGTGCAGAAACAGCTGTCCAGTTGTTAAAAAGCTGAAATACCTCCATTCCTCTCAACTAGCTGAAATACCTCCACTAGCCATTGTCTCAAGCTCTTAAGTACCTCCCACCACTGCTGCTCTGGCCACTCTGTCCCTTCCCCCAGATTCTTCTCCTCAATCAGCAACTATAGCATGGCACAGCAGGCTAACACACACACACACACACACACACACACACACACACACACACACTGCTCCGGCCCTGGGACACGCTGTCCCAGTTGTTGGCTATTATGATTATTGCCCCTGCCTATAAGGTCCACCACAATCCCAATGTCACCTCTCCAGCCTCATCTGGACCCTCCTGCCTCTGCGCTGCAGCCACTCTGGCCTTCCTTAAACTTTCCACGTTTTTTCCTGCCTCAGGGACTTTGCACAGGCTGTTCTCTACAGAGGAGCACTACGATCCTTCACATCATTAACTTCTACTCATCCCTTAGCTCAACTTTTTCTTCCTCATGGTAGTCTTCTCTGACTTCCAACTTTAGGTCTAGTCTCAAATATTCTCAAAAAAATCCTATTCCTCCACAGTTCTGAACACACCTGTCTATTTATGTGATTGTTTGATTAATAGCTCTCACTACCAGTAGACTACAATTCAGAGAAAATGAGGACTAGGGCTTTTTTTTTTTTTTGTACTATTAAATCTCTAAAGCCTGGCACTCCTGTACACATGTAGAGAGGTACAGGAAGACACTGGCCACGTGGGTCTAAATGCTTGGATAAGTGAAAGAATCAGGCCTTCATCTCAAGATACTGATGTGTGTGTGCACACATGAGTGCCCTTACGTGTGAATTTGTTCTTTTCTAGAAATATAATGATGATGATGATACAAATTAGGAGATGTAATCCATGCATTAAGGAAACTGCCCTGAATACTCAGATGTCTCTTACATAAGCCAGTTCCTCTTTTTACACTACTTAGCGTAATTACTTCCTATTATGGCGAGCAGCACTTCTTTCCACAAAACATACTGTTTGAAAGTGTGTTACTTATATAAGAATTAGCATTGGATGAATTACTGCTATCACAGTCCACCGGCTCAAAAGATTCAAGCAAAAGCATATCCTCAAGCCATGACCCCAGGACAAGAGCCTGTTTTATCATTTCAAAACAATGAATGCATGTTTCGAGGAGAAGAATGCTCTAGTCCCATCACGACGCTGTCCCTGTGCACAATATAAAGCAACAGCACTGTCCCCATAGCTGTACTAATGTGTTTAATGAGGGTGGCAGTTCGGCCACTATTATCCTTCCCCCACTCCCTGTCCTTTACTCAGGAGCACAGGCCGAACTGCCTGCTAAAGCCAGAACGAGGCTGGCAGCACAGGCACTTCCCAGAGACCACTGTCTGCACCTCCTGCCTCTGCAGCAGCCACACAGCAGGAGACAAAGACCTACTGGGTCCAGGATGTGGGCAGTGAGGAAAGGAGCCCTGGGGACAAGCCAGCCAAGAGGGGCTTTGCAGGACCTCGAATCCTCCCCTTTTCTCCTCTCTGACATTCACTTCCATGCCTGCAGCCGGTTCCTCTTTGAAACAGGGAGGCTGGGCACAGCCAGGACTGCAGACACCAGTCTGAGACTAGACCTTCTCTTCAGTCCTCACGGGGCTAAGCGCTACCTGTCACTGGCACTGAGCCCATCTGAAATAGTGTCCGTAAAGTGCAATGCCTCAGGGCCGGCTGCTCTCCGAGCCCAAGATGAACCCAGGAGGCACTCTGAGAAGAGACGGCAGGGGCACAGGCCAGTTACGCCCAGGGCCTCACCAGCAGACCAATCAGGACAAAGCCATTTCCTGGGTGTCATCAAAATCTTCCAATTTCACACCGAAAATGAGCCCTGGCTCAAGGCTGATGAGCATCCAGTTGTCCCCATTTCTGCTAGCTAGATTCCTCTGAGAGCTGGCATCTTAACCCTTGGAAGGTCTCTGAAGGTTTGGTGCTCCTCAGGCAGGACTGCACTGCGGAGAAACCCTCCTCTGTGTTTCTGCTGCTGTAGCCAGAACAGAGAAAGCCTCAGAACTTTCCAGGTGGGGAGAGAGAGCAATCCCCTCGGCCATGGGAGGGGAGGGGAGGGGCTGGGGCAACACAGCTACAGCTGTTTCCAGGGTGTGGTGTTGAAACAGGGGCCCCCTCTCCTGAGCCACTCTGATCCCAGGATGTGCTCCCTGCCCCCACACTTTTGTACCTACATCCTCTTCCCTTGAAAGAAATGGGTTCGCAGTTTCAGTCTGTTTTCCAAAGGCCAAGCCTGGGCTCTGTGTGTTTGGTTAGAGTCACCGCCGATGTCCTCAGTGTGTGCCAGTACACTCTGGTGGAGGGATGGGAGAAGAGGGGGAGGGCTTGCTGCCCCTCCCCCATCCACAGACTCAAGTCCAGGGCACATGCTCCTCTCCCCTCTGAAGTTCACTGCCATGGGCTTCATATCACACCTACTGTTTTGTTTGTTTGATTATTTATTTTGAGATAGAGAGAGAACTAGCGGGGAAAGGGTGGGGGACAGAGGATCCGAAGTGGGGTCTGTGCTAACAGCAGAGAGCCCAATGCGGGGCTTGAACTCATGAACAGTGAGGTCATGACCTGAACCAAAGTCGGCCACTCATCCGATCGAGCCACCCAGGCGCCCCATATCACACCTATTTTTACTTCCCATCACACACCACCTGCTGCATCCCCTCCGATCTTGTGGCTAATGAATTTATATCACAGAAAACCAACTGAATCCAAATGGGGTCTTGCCCTGAGAGAAAGAGCAAGGGGTACATGGCATTTTAAGCAGGGTGGAGGGGACAGGGAAGAGCGGCTGAGAAGGCAGGGGGAGAGGGGCACGTTGCCTGGGAAAGTTAACCTGCCTCCTGGGAATTGGCCCTGCTGGCCTGTAAAAGCCATATCTAGCCCCCTACAACACGATGAGCCTCGAAGACGCTAACCAAACGAACCAGTCATGAAAGGACAAATACCACATGATGCCACTTCCATGGGGGACCTAGAGCAGTCAGATTCACAGAAACAGAAGGTAGATTCATGGCTGCGAGGGTCTGGGGGAGGCAGGGATGGGAAGCTACTGTTTAACAGATACAGAGTTTCTGTTCTGCAAGATGAAGAGAGTTCTGGGGATGGATGGTGGTCATGGTTGTACCACAAGGTGAACGCACTCAGTTCCACTGAACTGTACATTTAAAAATGGTTAAGATGGTCAATTCTATGTTACGTGTATTTCACCACAATTAAAAACAATTTAATGGTTAAAATGGTAATATATATATATATATATACATATATATATATATATATAACTGATATATTTATTCTACATTAGAAACTGAATTAGCACATGTACCCCAACAACTTAATTGGCTGGCCAAACCAGACAAACCACACCAAAGTCATCCAATCCACACACCAAGCTGTACCCCTGTTCTCTTTCTAGACCATACTTTCTTCTCTGTTCAGTCAATTCCTAAATATTTGGCCCAAAACCTGATTTTTGGCCCTCCAATCTGTCCTGAATACATTAAGTTTCCATACTACCCCGTCCTGAAACCGAACCGATTGCATAGCACTGGGAACCTCCAGAGAATCCATTCAAGCCACGTTGGCTCTCAGCCTGAGCCAGACTCGCTTTTATCAACACCTGACAGAGCAAGGGAGGCGTCATCACTATTTCCTTCTAAGCTCAGCGAGAACCCACAAAGGCCGCTAGTGGACAAAGGAGATTGAATGTCACCACTGATACAACATCCTTCAAAGGCCCTTCCTCCTGCCCCTTTTCAAAGGCCACATATTCTAAGACCACAGCAGGGACCAAGGCAACTTCTGAGGGAAGAGGCAGCAGGGGATGGAGGCTGGGCCCGGCCCACACTGTTCAGGCATCAGGTCCTTCTCTGCAGGGCCCTGGACTGCGTCTGGGATGTGAACACCAAGGTCAGGGCCTTCAGCAGGCGAAGCCCTTGGGGAATTTTATGGCCACTGGGAAAAGGTTAATAGAGGCAGATTAAAGCTGTCAGAAAATGGCATCAGACAAGAGCCTCTCTCCAGAGACCACGTGCTTGCCCCCATCCCACTTACCTGGTTACAGGTGTTAATGTCTACGCCATTCCGCAGGTGATCCAAAGCTTTGTCCAAGTTACCCGATCTTGCTGCTCTCAGAAAGCTGGTAGCCGCATCGGCCTGTGAGGAAAAACAGCCGGCTGTGAGCATGCTCTGTGGTAACAACCTGAAGATCCCATTCAAGCCCAGGGCTGCGAGAAGGGCCCAGGTCACTGCACCCTCCTGTTACGGCACCCTGGTGCCCACCATGGCACCCAGCTGTAAGATGGGCCTAGAGTCCCTGTCTGGAATGCTCTCAGATCTGGAACGTGAGGCTGCCTTCGAGGCGACCGTCCCTTCTCTTTGGTATCCTTACAAGCAAGCACTCCTGGCTAGGACCTAGGACAGACCAGTCTTTGAGAGAGACCCGGTTCCAACATCGAAGGCTCAGCACTGCCTGTGTCAGTGTTCCCAAGGGCTCCTCGTCCTCACAGAGGAACCTGTATCATATAGCACCTGACCCCAGGGAGCCACAGATGCTGGCATCACAGGAACCTAACACATGCATTTCGGCACTCTTCTGTGGTTTTGGTTAAGTATACAGCACATAGCACTTACTTACCCTGCACTAAGAACCACTCCCAGCACTTCACACTTAATATATGTTTACATACCCACATCGACATGCATTTAATCATCATTTTTGAAAACCCCAAGAAGTAACGGGTATTGTGGTCCCCATTTTACAGACGAGGAACCGAGGCACAGAGAGCGGAAGTGACTTGGGCCAAGTCACACGACAGGTAAGAAGCACAGCCTGGCTCTGAAATCTATGAGCTCGACCTCCTTTTCTGCTGTCAACTTAACGTGGGCTTTAGCTGTCAGGTGTCTCTCAGGAGCTCTCCTGCGTGAGAGTACAGCAGTTCCCCGCCATAGCCGTCGCCCAGCCACCTACCCCACACACATCAAGACCCCGCCACCAGGACATTTGTTTGTGTTAAAGGTGAATGACAGCCAGAGAGCATGAGAGGTGAGGACAATCAAATAAAGTCAGTGAGTGCAAACAAGTGCAGAGCAAGAGCTCTGTCGGGGTGAGAGGCTGGCTCAGAGCAGGAGCCCAACAGCCTCTCTCATACCTTTGCTGTGAAGCTGAAAGGAAATAATATGTATTATTATAGATTATTATAATTATCCCATCAGCACAAGTGCTGAGCTCTGTGCTTGGCACACGGTGCACACTCAGGTCAAGTTTATTGTGTAAGTGTTGTCACATGACAGGCCATCCATGAAGCACGTGGTGCCAGTCCTCCAGGAGACCCACCCATACCTCATGGTTTCCTCTCCTTTGGGGGTACTCTGTCTCCTTCCTTCATGCTCCCTCCTCAGAGCACATGCTGTAGTGGATTGAACGGTGGCCCCAACAGATATGTCTGTGCCCTAATCCCTGGAACCTGGCAATGTCACCTTATTTGGAAAAAGAGGCTATGAAGATGCAATGAAGTTATGGGTCTTGAGATAAGACTGTTCTAGATTACCTAGGTTGGCCCTAAATCTACTGACAAGTATCCTTCTAAAAGATACAAGAGGAGACGCACACGCCCACAAGAAAATTTGATGGAAAGACTGAAGCAGATGTCAGAATGGTGTGGCCACAAGCCAAGGAAGCCACCAACGGGCAGAAGCTGGAAGAGGCAATTTCCCCCGAAAGTTTCCAGAAGGAGGATGGCCTTGTGTCAGCTTGACTTCAGACTTCTTGCTTCCAGAGAAGAAATACCTGTCTCAAGCCAGCAAGTCTACGGTGATTTGTTACAGCAGCCACAGCGCACTGATACACACACTACTGAAGCTCACCCTAAATACGATCTCACACAATATTCTACAATGAAACCTTGATCATCTCCCCAAATCAGGGCTCTATGTCTTAGCCAATTAAACAGTTCACCCATGGCAGAAAAGACTCTCCACCCTTACAGACACTACCTTCACCATAGGTCTGGTCCTCCACCCTGGGGGATTGTCCCCGTCCCTCCCATCTTGCCTCCTCAGGCCTCCAGGACTTGCTTCCTTTCTCTGACCCTCAGCCAACCCCACTCCACCCCTGCCTCGCCATTTCCTGCCAACCCTCCCACATTCCAGGACCCCACATGCCCCCACCCTACCCCCTTATATAAGCTCAAACCCAAGTTCTGTGTTCACCTACTCACAACATACACACGCTTGGATTTCACA
Source organism: Felis catus (assembly GCF_018350175.1). Lineage (NCBI taxonomy): Eukaryota > Metazoa > Chordata > Mammalia > Carnivora > Felidae > Felis > Felis catus. The sequence goes on along the minus strand of NC_058371.1, from coordinate 41,005,947 downwards.
GTCCCCCAACATAGCCAGCAGAAGAGCCCCTTGCTCTTCTCTCCTCTGTCTTCCCATGGCATTCCCAGTCTGTCAGCTTCCAGGCCCACACCCAGATTATTCATGGGACCCTGAAGCCCTTTGACACTCTTGTTTGCTAATTCCAATTCAGGTCCAAATCAGCTCCTATCTCCTCTATGATGCTGTCTTTGGATGCTCAATATTTACCATCTTTAAATCTAGAAATAGAAGCTTGATTTAAAAAAAAAATTTTGTTTATTTATTTTTGAGAGAGAGAGAGAGAGACGGGGGGAGGGGGGCAGTGGTGGGCAGAGGATCTGAGGCGGGCTCTGTGCTGACAGCAGATAGCCCAATGTGGGGCTCAAACTCACAAACTGAGATCGTGATGTGAGCTGAGGTCAGACGTTTAACCAACTGGGCCACCCAAGTGCCCCAGGAGTTTGGTTTTGTATTTTAAAAATGTATTTTAAATATATCTTTCTCTGTCTCCCCAGCCAAATTTTTTGCTTCTTGGGGACAGGGACCAAATCTTATACCTCTCTGGAAATCCTTCAAAGCATGGTCTACTAGGCCAAGATCTCCCTTGGCCTAAAACACAAGGCACCTAATGTCCCCAGGGTTCCTCGGCTAGGCGTCTGTGGTAGGGGAAATATTTCAGAAGTGAGGATCGTTCTGTTGGTTCCCCATAAGCTGGATTCCCAGAGAAATCAGACTCAAGGTTTAATAGCTCAGAGAGAAGTCTACTTGTGCCTGCTGAATCAGAAAGTCTGTCTGGATTCAACTATTAGGAAAAATACTAAATTACTCCCTAAGAATGAGAATGTTTGAGAGACACGTCTCCCACCTAGCCCACCTCCCCAAACTATCTTCTGCAGCAGAATAACAGGACTTTGGATGAAAACCTGAGCATGATGGGTAAGAGCAATGCAATATCACTAATGACACTGTTTGTTCAGAGTACTGTCTCTGGGAAGTGAGGCAGAATATTTATTACAGACAGAGAAGCAGATAAATAGAGGGGAAGGGAAGCCCAATCCAGACGAGGCTGAGGAAGGTGAAGTAGTTTGTATAGCTTGTGTGACATAATAGTGAAATTATAGCATTAACACCAGTCATTGAGCTGGCGTCTTATCAACAGGGTATCTTTCCATCCTTATCACAACCGGTGAGGTATGTATAATTATCATCCCCATTTAAGAGGTAATGAAGCTGAGGTTTGGAAAGGTTAATAACTTGCCCAAGTTCTGCAATTAACTGTCGGGGATTCAGCCCAGGACTCCCTGATGAAAGCCCACACCCTTCCACTGCCCTTGATCCCGAGATGCACTCTCAGCAATCTCAAGCCTAAGGGGTGTCCAGGCAGCCCTGACAGATTGTAGGGGCTGGAAGGAACCACATGCCTTGGCCAATCAAACAGTTAATCCATGGCAGGGGAAGGGTCCCAGGCAGGCCCCAGCTCTAACCCTGAGGGCTGTGTCAAGGCCAAGACAGGCCTCTAGGATGGGATCATCTAGTCCCAGTCCTTCCTTTTGGGGATAATAAAACCAAAGGTGAGAATAAAGTGACTGGCTAAAGTCACCTATACAGTTAGAGGTGAAGTTCAATTGCTAAGGCCTTTTCATTTTCTGTTTGGTCTTCTCTGGCATAGAGTAGTCAGGACATTAGCAGGATCCTCAGGGTATCTTACAGGTGAATTATAGATAATGGTGTCACTCCCTCTGTGTATCACTCAGTTTAATTGTACAATATATTTGCTGAGGTCCTATTTCAAGTCCAGGATTCTGCTAGGGCAAAGAGAAATAGAATAAAAAATAAGAATATAGGTCCCTGCCTTCATGATTTGAAAAACAAATGACAGAGTTATAAAGGGGTCATTCATGCATGCATGCACGTACTCACTAATTCATTCCACTAGCATTCAGTGAACACTTCCCAGGTGCCAGAGAATATTTAACCTATAGAGCAAATGACCCTGGGTTGGAATATGAGGCCCATTCTCACCATCTTGTTCTTCTGAGCCCACGCTGCTCATCCATCTAATTCAATTACCTCCAATTCAATGACCTGTCCCAGGTGCAATTTCCTGGTGCATCCAGGAACAGTGTGTGTAATCCAATAGGGCAGAAAAGAGAGTCAAATGAATCCAACACGATCCATTTAGAATGTTTACCAGTGTAAATACTAACCAGGAAAATAATGATGGCGATAATGACCGAATACTAACCAGACTGTCTCTGAGCTCTGATAAATTGGAGCACAATTCCTGGCTCTCCCCAAGTCCCACCTGTCCCTGGGATGTGGGGCAGCCTCGGAGAGACCTCTCTGTTCGAGGGAACTAGATACAGGACCTAGCAGAAGCTGTTCACCGTGTTCCAGAAAACCAGTCCACAAGGGCCCTGAACCCAGCATCACCACCGAGGAACTCTGGGCACCCCGCTAAGCCTGCCTGCTTGTGTCTTCACCCCTTCCTCATCTTGAGTTTCATTTCAAGCTAATTTTACCTGTGAGAAAATTGCTCATGCCTGCATTGAGGGCAGGAAGGGGTTTTTGTTGTGCCCTCAGCCCACATCCATGCTGGTTAATCCATGTGATGTCCCTGAACTTCCTTTCATAACAAAGTAAGTTTACCTTTCTAAAGGCCTTACTACATTTTAGACACTTTACATAAACTAATTCATTTGCTCCTCCCAATAATCCCATGAGGCAGGTATACTTATTGTCTCCTTTGCACAGGTGAGGTGATTGAGTCACAGAGAAGTTAAGTAACTTACCCAGAGTCACACAGTTAATACATGGCTTGGCCAGGGGTTGAATCCAAGTAGCCACACTCTAAGGTCTTTCTCTTCACCCCTGTGCTATACTGCCTCATGGGCCAATCATTTTTAGTGCTCATAATGTTCCTCTCAAGTTCAGCTTTGGAGGAAAGAAGCCTTCCACCTGCACTCAGAGCCCACTTTGGCCCTCACTTCAGAGGAAGTAATGGAGGGGAAAGGAAGGGACTCGAGTTCTCATCAAGGGCTGCTCGGAAAAGGGAGGTGAACCCTTGGTTACCTGAGACACCGAGACTATTATTAAACTTGCACTTCCTGAGTGGGGTGATACGAATATAGCAATAGATAAGTAGCCGAGGGGGCTCCAGTGTCCTGGGAGGGAGAGGCCGGAAGCAGACTGCTAAATGTCAGCATGCCTGTAACACATGAGCAGTGAGGGCTTCAAAAACACCAGAGGCCAAGCAAAGTGGAGTTTCAGGTTAAGTAAGAGAGTCCCAGGGCCTCTTTATACCTTCCCTGGGGCTGGAGGTGGCCCAAGGTTCCCCAGAACAAATCACGAATTACTTTCTCAAGGCCTTTTAGTGCAACATTCATGTCTAAAAAGATGAATGGAAACTGAGCTACTATCAGTAAACATTGATAAGATAATATAGATAACGGATCGTTCCCCAGGGGTTTTGTTTGAGCAAAATGCAGTTTTTTAACAAGGCCACTGTCAGGACTCCTGGGAACAGATTCTAGATCCCTTCCTGGGGTTGCTGCAGCACATCCAGAAGACTAAGGGAGGCCAAGTTCCAGATGCAGAACTGTCTGCTCATATTCGGGGAGTGCCCTCCACATCTGACAGTTCTTTCTTACTCAGCACCTGGCTAGTCCCAGGCCCCTGTTAGGCCTCTCAGGAAGAAAAGGCAGCACCAGCCAGTGCGCACACCTGTGTGGCCCCTGCCTTTATCCCACTGACTACAGAGCATCAGATGTGAACCCTGGGCCTGACTAGGAGCATCAGAAGTGAACCCTGGACCACAGTGCGTGTTTTCATTAAGTTTTTCATTTTTCTTTCCAAAAAGTTGTGCTGGTAAAGCCTCACAAACTGTCTCCAGGAGCCCCAGTCAGATAGACTGCCATTGGCAAAGATAGAATGAACATATTAAAGGTGTCATTAAGGAAATAAAATGTGCAAGCAGGGGCTCCTGGTTCCCTTATAATCTCCCAACACAACTGCCAGGCCTTGGGAAGAACCCTGCCCATTCCTGGGCACTTCCTAAGGCCGACCTTACAGCCTGGGTGATGCAGTGATGTGTGAGCAGCCAGAGTGGACCCTGATGTTAGGAAGACCTGGCGTGAGCCTCACTCTGCCACTTGATGCTATGCCTCACACAAGTTCCCAGACCTCAGTTTCCCCATTGCCAAAACAAGGATGTTACACAGCCGCCCGGGAGGCCGGAGGATGACAGGGTACAGGGAAAGCAGGGGCTCCCCAGCACACAACATCGCTCTCGTCCCCATTCATTTCCCGCTGTCTCTGGACCTCTGGGCACTAGTGTTTCTAAGGTTGAGGGGTCAGATGTGTGGAGGGCGAGGGGGCCGCTTCTCCAGCCGAGGCCAGGGCCGTGGCATCCCCACGGGTGCGGGTGGGTCCCCGCGAGGGGCAGCGAGGAGCCCCCCGCAGCAGAACCCGCTGGGCGGGACGGTCCTCCGGGGCGAGGGGACACGGTATCGGCGAGGGCCCCGCGCGCCCCGGTCTCCTCCCCGTGCTCCCGCGTGCGCCGTCTCGCCCCGGCCGGCTACAGGTCGGGGCCGCCTCCCGCCACCGGCCCCTGCGCGGCGGCAGCCTCCAGGCCAAAGGAATTTTCCTCTGGATCCTGCTAGAAGCCTCGGCGCCCGGCTGGCGTGAGGCAGCAGAAGGGCCACCGGGGCGCGTCCCCGCACCCGCCCGAAAGTTGGCGCCCGCCGAGCCGGGCAGGACCCGCAGCCGGCGGCCAGGGGCGCTGCGGCCCGGACCCCGCACGGCGGCCGCCCAACGCGCGCCGAGCTCCCCGCCCGAGCGGCCGCGAGCAGGCCGTCCACTCACCGCAGGGTCTGGACCGGACCTGCCCTGTCTCGCTGCCATCGTCCGGCGCCCGCGCTGAAATCCGAGCCCGGCTCCCTGCTCCCCCTCCCCCGTTATCTGCTCGGCGGCGCTGGGAGCGCCAGCAAGTTACGCGGCATCTGGCTAAAAATACAGGCTCCCTCCGCTCGATTCGGGTTCGGGCTCGGGCTCGGGCTCGGGCGCCCGGACCCTGCGCCCGGCCGCCCGGCCGCCCTCCAGCCAGCCAGCCAGCCGCTAATGGGATCTCTTCATTTTCTCTCCATTATTATGTCCGGTGGGAAAGTTAATGCGAAGCGATCTCCGGAGAGAAGGCACCTGCTGCCAAGCCGGGAGGAGGGGGTGCGTGGAGGGTGCGGGTGGGGGTGCGGCCCGAGCTGCAGGTGCCGCCCGGCCGGGCGGGGAGCGAGCGTCCTGCCGCTGCAGAAGGGAGGCACACACGTCCAATGGAGGTGAGGAGCTCCAAGCTGCATGGCGCTCCCGCCCTGCCTCCTGCCGCCCCGACTGCCCTAGTGAACGGGTCCCGGAGCCTGCAAAGACGGCCAGGGTGAGCTCAGCAAAGTCTATTTATGCCCCATAACCAATTTGCATGTTTTGAGCTCTTACATCGTGTCCTGAGATACCAGTTAATCAGCCTATTCCAGATTCTGCCAGAGAGCCGCGATGCGAAATGAAGCTGAGAGGCAGTACACAGATCTGTTATTACTATCTCCCTCATCCCTCAAGTCTGCTGGTGTTAATGAAACATCGGCTGGAGTAAGCTCCCAGTTTTCTGTTCCGGGACCATCTTCACCTTTTCCTGAGGTCATTTCAGGGGCAGATGTCAAAAACATCTGTGGGGGGGGGGGGGCGGGGAGGGGAGGTGGCCAAGCCTTGGGGGCTACGGCAGATTATTAAGAACAGGTGACTAGAAGTGGTCAGCAAAAGCAATGCCAGGTAATTGGCCCCCCGGGGCAAGATTGCTTGTTCAGACCATGGATGTTTTATATCATGAGCCCGGCTTCATGTTCTCTTCAAATAACACTAAATGCTCTTTTTCCACCCCTCCTGCCCTGACACATAGGTATGGCCGAGCTGTGTGTGTTGGTGAGGAATTAACACGCTGAGCACCTATTAGGTGATGGACATATTGCCTTACCTTAATTAATCCTCACAGCCACCCCATAAGGTAGACGATGCTTTTAGCTTATAAAGGAACTGAGCCCAGACAGGTAGAGTCAGGACCATGGTCCCCACTAGTAAATGGAGGGTGCAGCTGACCCAAAGCCCTTCCATTAACAGCACTGGCAAGATTCCTAACAAAAGTGTACTCAGGGCCAGGAATAGATAATGTGCAGCATGCTCCTGAAGGTTAGAAAAAACTCTGAGAGTGTTTTCCAAAGTAAAGTGCTCTTCAAAGCCATTCAACAATTAAAGAAAAGTCCCAAACAAGTGGGATAAATAAAGATCAAGAGAAAAGGTCCATATGTTGTCAAAACAGAGGGATCTGAAGTGTATAATGCAACCAAATCCTCTCCATGTGAGTGGGAAAAAAAACTGGTATTTGAAGACTGCAGCATCAGAACTTTCTAGGTCTGAGGCCCTCAACATCATTAGAGGATGAACTCAGGATAGGCCACCTCTGAAAGGGGGGTGGAAAACACCTGCACTGCTGTACCAAAGGGCAAGGTGTCTGAGTATAGGAAGTCACCCCAGCCCTTCTCTCCCCATGTACACGTTGTTAACACACAGGTCCCTACAGGTCTCTTGTCCCGTGCCTCTTAAAACTGTCTCTCAGATATGCTAAAATCCTCTACATAGAGAGCTTCAATTAATAAATTATGGTTACTGGAACAGCCCTGATCATAGCCCAGTGTAGTATCTCAAGGGATTCTAAAGCACCACTCAACATTAATATTTAGAGAGAGAGAAAACGCCCTACTCAAATGGAAGATAAAGAATATGCAGACTACTTTCAAAAACCGATACAACTGACTGCACCATGAAACACAGACCACTTTTTTAGCAGCTATATTAAGGTTTGATTACCATACCATAAACAGTGTATTTAAAATGTACAATTTGGTAAGTTTTGGTATATGTATACCCCCATAAAACCATCATGATACAGTCATGATAACGAACCTCCAGAATCACCTCCAAAAATTTCCTCCTACATCATGATCCCTCCCTTGTGCCAGTAGGTCCACATCCCTGCCAATACTTGGTATGGCCAATCTTAATTTAGAAATCCTAGTAGATGTGCAGTAGTATTTCACTGTGGCTTTCATTTGTACTCGTCTAATAGCTAATGGTGTTAAACATCTTTTCAGAGGATTACTTGCCATCCACATATCTTCTTTGGTATCATATCTGTTCAAACCTTTTGCCCATTTCTAAGTCAGGTTGTTTTATTATTGAGTTTTGACAGTTCTTTATATACAGAGTAACTATTTATTTTTTTTTTTATTTCTGGGTTAGCACAAGTGGGGGAGGAGCAAAGAGAGAGGGAGACACAAAATTGGAAGCAGGCTCCAGGCTCCAAGCTGTCAGCGCAGAGCCTGACATGGGGTTCAAACCCACAAACTGTGAGATCATGACCTGAGTTGAAGTCGCACGCTTAACCGACTGAGCCACCCAGGCGCACCCAGAATATCTGTTTTAAAAGTGAGATAAACTAAGACCTTGCAAGTAAAGTGAAATATTCAAAGTTAAAATAGGAAAACACCCCCAGTCTAATTTTGGTACCCAGATATTAGAGCTCCTAAGTCCCGTGTTCCTTGTACCGTCCAATGCTATGGGTTTTACACAACCACAAAGAAAAAGGACGAGATAGTTATAGTGGACCAGAAGCTGAATACAATCCATAGCATTGTGAGAGTAATGAGAAAGATGCTGAGGTACTATCAGAGGAACTGATCAGGACTGGCAAGAATTCTTTAAAAATATTTTTTTAAATGTTTATTTAATTTTGAGAGAGAGAGACAGAGTGCGAGCAGGGGAGGGGCAGAGAGAGAAGGAGACACAAATCGGAAGCAGGCTCCAGGCTCTGAGCTGTCAGCACAGAGCCCCATGCAGCATTCAAACTCATGGACGGCAAGATTGTGACCTGAGCCAAAGTCGGACGCTCAACCGACTGAGCCATCCAGGTGCCCCAGGATTGTTACAAATTCTTGATGTTACCTATGACCTCATTAAGGTTGAGGCTTTACAACTTAAATATGCAAAGAGGCAAGGCCCAAGAGGAGAAGAAAGGAAACAATGTCAGACATGAAGGAGCTGAGGTGACTGGCACTAAGGAGAATAAAGGATTTGGCCCTTCAGATGTAAAGTCCTCCTTCTGACACTAGAATCTCAGCACAGGCCTAATGATATGGTGCCTCTCTCAAGTGTGGTAGCCAGGTGACCATGATTCCATTATAAGCTTCTCACAGGCAGAGGCAGCTTGGTTCAAATGTTCTGTATTCCCAATCCCTTCCCCTCGCCTTCCCCATCTGCTCCCCTGTGTGATTAGCACAGTGCTGGGCAGTGGTGCCCAATAAATGCTTGCTTACCAATGTTTGCAAAGGGCAAACCCACCGTCATAAGGAAAGGGTAAGTCATGGGGTTGAAAACTGAGGTAGAGAAGATTTACATTAGGCATTAGACAGGAAGAACTTTCCAGCTGTTGGGGATATGACTTAATAGAACTCATTATTCAGAAAGGGCTGAATATTTGCTGGGAATCCTTCAGGATAGCAGAGACAGATAACTCACCATTTGATATGGCATATAGAAGCAGGATAAACTAAATGACTTGTCATGGTGTCTTTGGGCTCTAGGCATTCAGAAAGATAAGGGATTATTATTTTCTCCATGAGCTGACTGTCCCTTCTCCACCCTCCATCACCACCACACCTTTAGATGACAAATAACCATCCTGCTCCCTGCCAGTTTCCTTTTTTTTCCATACCTGAAGGCTGCACTTTTTTTTTTTAATTCTTTTTAACGTTTCCATTCATTTTTGAGAGACAGAGACAGGACATGAGCGGGGGAGGGGCAAAGAGAGAGGGAGACACAGAATCGGAAGCAGGAAGCAGGCTCCAGGCTCTGAGCTGTCAGCACAGAGCCCAATGTGGGGCTCGAACCCATGAACCATGAGATCATGACCTGAGCCGAAGTCAGACGCTTAACTGACCGAGCCACCCCAAGGCTGCACTTTTTATTGCAGGTATTGAATGTATCAGGAGATCTGCCAGTGACAGTCACTGAAACCGAAGTAAAGCAACAGAAAGGAACTGATTAGCTAAAGAAAAAACCAGAGGTTCTCAGGAAGGACATAAGACCACTTGTTCCATCCTATAGGTTCATAGGGTCTACATGTTTTTTTCCAATCTTGCTAAATACTTTACCAACTGTCTCTGCAGTTCCCTAGGCAGATGAGCATAATGAGATGCTAGACGCTTCCGCTGTGGAGCCTGTCCTCTAGGCCACATCCAGCTATGTCAGGAGGAGACAGTGCAGGAGAAGAAAGGGAAGCAATTCATTGTATAATACAGAAAATCCCTGAGTGGAGTGGGAGCCCAGGACAGTCTATGGGGACCCTGCAGTGAATTCCTCCAAGAATCTAGCTCTTCCACAAACTGGGAGAACACGTCTCTTTGCTCAAAAGCCTGGAGCAAAGGATCCAAGGTGCATGGGATTCTCAGATGACTGTGCCTCCCCCAGAATGTTTTGGGGGACAGGAACAGGCAGCTTCAGGCAGTGGCCAGCCAGGACACAAGCTGGCTCCCGTCTAAAGGAATGTGAGAGCTGACATTCAGGGCAGACCTGGGATTCCAGAGAAAGGCCTCCTGTCACCTCACGCCCTGGGCAGCAGCTACTGCTCTCCCCCTTCAATTAACTCAAGGACAGATGTGCCCCTCCTGCTCCTCTGGTCTAATCCCCCTCCAACTCAGACATGGAACTAACTTAGTAACAATGGCACTATTTGCTTCTCTGGGCAGCCTTCAAACACTCAAAGTTAGTAGGCCCGCTGCTCTGCAGTTGCACTGTGTAAATTTTGATAAGGGAATTAACTTTTCTGAGTATTGGTTTCTTCATCAGTAAAATAAAAATAACTTGACTCACGTCTCCAGGTATTATGAAAATAATGTAGGGGCACCTGGGTGGCTCAGTTGGTTAAACGTCCAAGTCTTGACTTCAGCTCAGGGCATGATCCCAGGGTCATGGGATCAAACCCCACATCAGGCTCTGAGCTGAGGATGAAGTCTGCTTAAGATTCTCTCCCTCCCTGTCCCTCTGCCCCTCCCCTGCTTGCATGTACTCTCTCTCTCTCTCTCTCTCTCTCTCCTCTCTCAAAATAAAAAATAACAATAATATAATAAAATAAAATAATAATGTAAATGCCTAGCACCACTAAGGACACACAGCAGGTACTCAACAAGTGACAACTAACATCCCTTCTTTTCCTCCTCCCCTCCCCTTCTTCTCAACTAAAGCTTCCGTCAATGGTTAACCCTTCCCACCGCCCAGAGTGTTGCTGATCTTGTTTCTATTCTGGAAAATTAGAGCCTTGTTACAGCTTAGCCAAGGTCAAACATTCACAGCTGTGAACAGGACCCCAAGAGCCCCCAGCACTCTGCTACAACGACTGGAGTTGGGCTTCTGATGCACCATTTCAATGCAGTGAAGAAACGAGTCTCGAGTCGTGTGTACAGCCGAGTCTCAGGTCTGACAGCTCCCCCTGCGGCTTCCCAGCTGCTGGCTGCAGCACGGCCTGCTGACAAGTACAACTCTGCTCTCGACCATTCTTCTATCTGTCCAGCCCCTCATGCACGCAGGGAGGTGCCCCAGCTCCTGGAGACTCTGGGAACAGAGGATAAGGGTGCCTAGCAGGAGCTCCACCCTTTACTGAGAAAGGCAGGCTCGTTTATCGCTGCTAGAGCCAGCCATCAACCACCCCGGGGACTGTGTAAACCATCAAGAGCATCACTGCTGGGAAAATGTTATTCCTCATCCAGACACTATTGCACCCCCCTGCACTAGCCCCACCCCCTCCACCTACTGATTAATTGGGAAGGAACTTTACAGAATATGGGCTGCAGCTATTACACTGGGTGGACTGAGAAGTCCAGTCTGACTCCTCTCAGACCTTGTAATTCCTTCTTAAGCTTTTCAATAGTGAGAGAAGAAAGGGAAAGGAGAAAAGACAGTCTGGGTTGTTTTGCTATTTAATTTTGTGTGGAGAGCACCCAGTGGCCAGCTGGATAGCCCTGGGCGCCCCCCCTCACTGGAGCAAGGGATCCCAAGTGTGGGGTCTATTTAGGGAGGTGATCAGAGCTGGGTATCAGGTCCCATAGCACTGGCACTGATCTCTATCATGTTCCTTTTAAGAGGGTTGGCAGGCCCGGAGTCTATTTTTAAACCCATGAGAAAGGTGCTACAGGGAATCCAGAGAGGGCCAGCATTAAACCCGAGATCACTGCAGGGGAGGCGGGGGACAGCAAAGCTGAATCTAGGATTTTCTCTTCATATACCCACAGGGGTTCCCCTCATTCCTGGGACTGGATAATGGCTGTCCTTCCAAAGGGATCTTTTTAGCTGTAAGCCCACTCTGACACGGCCTCGGTGGAACCGGACTCCTCACGAACCCTCAACTTGGAAAACGGTTTTACACTCTGGGTTGCTTTTTCAGTATTGAGATTTTTTGGGTATATCCCCACTCCTGGTGTGGAAAAAAAAAAAACCAACGTGCTTTTGAGTATATATTTGTTATCTCCCTCTCTGATTTTCAAATCATGTGCTCTGGAGCACTCCTCCCCCCCCCCCCCCCCCCCCCCCGACATGGACAAGCTCAAAGCCAAGTTTGCCAAAGGGAAGGACCAACAAAGCCCGACCTCCCCAGTGGTCTCTGTGCCCAGTGCCCCAGAAACCCTGCCCCTGTGCTGGAGGGAAAAGAGGGGAGCGGACCCGGTGGCAAGTCTACAAGGGACAGGATTATTTTCCCAATAGTAAGAAGCAAACAGGCATCCAAACGTCACTGTCTCTCAGCCAATAACCAGATGAAGAGAGCAGAATGTTTTATGTACAATAACAAATTTCAACTTCAGTATCCATTTCTGTTTTTGGATAAGAAATAGAACTGGAATTCCTAAACAACTCAATGCCTCAAAAATAAGCAAATGGCTTTTGTCTGCCGAGCAGTTCTGGACCCACTCAGGGCTACCCAGGCAGGGAAAAAAGTATGAGATGAGGGGTCCCCTCACATTTGTACATCTCAGCATCTCTACACCCAGCACAAAGCAGCACGAATACATGTCTCTCGAGTGGAACAGGATTATGTTCCTCAAGTGGGCCAAATGGCTGGGTCAAAACAACATACATGAGTGTTAGCATGATACAGACCACACACCAGAGGCTCAGGAAACATTAGCTCAACTGGAATCCAAAGAAATTCATTCAATTCAGATTTTAAAATGAGTCACATCCATGAAAAAAAAAATCAGATGTTCTAAGCTGTTGGCCAAATTGTTCATTTCCCCACATGCTGTCATGGCCCCTGTGGAAACAGCCTTGGAACCAGTCACTTCATAGGCGGGGAAGAGCCCTGGGTTGTGCAGGAGGAAAGGATCCTGCACCCCAGTGTGCACCTCCAGGCTTTCCCCCCCAATTTCCATTAGCACAAAACTACCAGCTCAGGCCGAACAAGCAAGTTGGCTTCCTCACTCCCAAGGCGGTCATGCAGATAGGTCCTTAACAGATCCCATCTCTCTGCTGTGGGTGAGAGGGTGTTGACAGGTCATGGGGTCCATGAATATAATTCTAAAGGCATCGCCCTCATCAAGTGTGCTGGCCCATGTCCCGTTGCCATGGTTCATTTTTGCCACCGTGCGGGGCTCTGGCTGTGCTCAGAACCGACACTTCAGAACATATTGCCTGGCTGCTGACTGGGGAGCCCAGACTCAGGGCGGAAATTACACACATTTTGGAAAACACGTACGAGACACGCTGCCAGAATGGCCTGGTTTACTGCACTCTGTCCAGTGCTCCCACACGTTATGGAAACCTTCCTCTGCAGCCCGCTGCTTAGGAGAAGAAACTCACTTCACATTTGGACGTGCTCACATGGGCTTGGCTATTGGCAGCGAACCCCATGGCTCAGTTTCCAAGGGATGTCCAAGTGCCCGTTCAGAGAGCCCTACATGGCTGACCGGTAGATCTGCTCAGGCCTTTCCCTTATTTGAACAATTCTCCCCAAGGAGAGAAAGCCAGAATGGGTAGCCTGTCACCAGCCTGACCTGCCTAAAGAATTCCAGAGGGGCCTGTGCTCCCCAAACTTTGCCTGGCCTCTGGAGCAAGGATTCCCCAGCTTGGGGGAGGCAGAGTTGATTCCACTAGGAACTGGAGCCTGGGAAGATCACGCCCTGTGACCCTGCTTCCCTGCCCTCTGGCCCATCATACTTCACTCTGGTGACAATGAGGTACAGAGAAAAGAGCAGGAGGGGGAAAGAATCTGAAAATAATAACAGTTCATATTTAAGAGCTAGGTGCTGTTCTAAGTATGTTAGATGTCTACACATTGAATCCTCACAACTACCCTAGAAAGAAGCTGCCATGGAAGTATTCCCATCTCACAGAAGGCAAGGTATGGCACAAAAACATTTAGTAATTTGCCCAAAGTCACCCAAGAGCACCACATGCTTTGGGCCATGCATGAAGCCGAGGGAAGAGAGTCACTCTGGTTTTTGCTTGATTATATGAGCTAAGGGATTTTTAGGGTAGATAAAAAAGTGAAATTCAGTATTCTCCAGGAAGAATGGCTCAGTCTTGGAAATTTGAGTGCAACCAAGAGCCTCTTTATTATTTTGGACATTCCCGCTGGTCAGAAGGGAGGCCAGCCACCGATCAGAGGCACGTTCAATGCAGAAATGTTTACAGGACCTAGGCCCTAAAGGGATTAATGACAGGTGACTGAGCCAAGATGGTCTCTCCCAGAAGGTTGGGGAAATGGAGAGTCTTGAAACAATCCCAGTCTACTCCCACTGAGTTCTCTAGAATTATCACAGTAACTTCAGGAATACCCCCCTTGGAACCAGGTGCAAGCAGCACCAGGAAGCAGGTGCAAACAGCCTCTGCAGCTAGCCCTGGGGAGGGATAATGAGATGGTGGAGTCCTTAGGGACCCCCTGCTGTAGCACTGACTTCTTTCCCCTTCCTTAGGGCGCTGATGGTCAGGGGCAGACCCAGCTGGCCAAATGCTGACTGAAGAAGTTTCTTCTCTCTTCCTAGAGCCAAAACACTTCAAAGCAATTAAGCCCAATTAAACCAGTGCCTGGCCTGCCTACCATCCCCTGAATTTTGCCATTCCTCACAACCCGACAGCTTCCTGCAAGATCTTCTTAAGCTCCTTTCACAACAGGACACTTACAAGTTAACACTGAAGAACACCTTGGTATCTGCCTTCTACTTCCCGGGGCCTCTTTTCTCTCTCCTACCAAGGCAATAAGAGCAGGTGCCACACATAGTATTTCACACGGGGCTCATCATATTATTCTTAATAATTGAATAGAGACCATTATCTTTCTATTTAATCCTCTTGCGAATTCTGGCTGGCTTCTCTGTGAGATATATTTTCATACAGTATTTATATCACTCCCTTTATAATTACTTAAATAAAAGGGGAGGAAATAAGTTACAAATCATCAGCCACATCTGCATTTCTCTCTGTCTCTCTTATCTGCAGAAATCCCCACCTACAGTAGGTGAATCCCAAGGTAGGTCACTCGTTTGGACATTTCTAATCTGTACAGTGATGAAGCATGTCTAGATGGTCCCTTTTCTAAACTTTGGCTTCATATCTTTTTAAAGAAATAAAATGTTATAGAAGCATTAATGTGCTTTCCATATCTAAAATTTTATGACTTTATGAATACCCTACTTCTAGTCTAAAATCAACCTTGACTTCTTCTTCTATTAACTGCTTTTCAAGATGACCTTTCTCAGCACCCCTGACCTTGAACTGCTAAATAAAGGTACATTAGGTATTGGAGAAAGAATAAGAGAAATGGGCAGTGAACCAAGTATCACTAAAAAACCCATTATCATTTCTGTAATGACTGAGCTAGTTCTTAGCCTCTTAGAGAAAGAAAGAGAGAGAGAGACATTTCCAGGATTTCTGAAATGAGATACAAAGATGACAATCAACACACCCAGAGGAAAATCATTGCCAATATCCATATCAGCCTTTGGTCCCTAAAATGCTTTTAGGGTGAGGCTAACAGAGATAAATGATCAACAAAAGACTTGGTGGTGCCGATAGGTCTGCTTCTCATTCCTTTATTCTTCCATTCAGATATGAACTGTTGAATTGCCACGTGCAATCCAAGAACCCAATGGAAGACATACATTAAGTATATTCCATGGTTGCTACCCTTGGGAAGATGGCAAACTAGTAGAGATAAAGATATAGTTATATAGAAAATAAATAGAACAACAAAAGGGGTAAAGATTCAGTAAGAGATGCCCCCATGGCACGGTTAAAACCAAACAAGAGGTTCCAACAAGAAATGCCAGGAGTTCAAAGGAGAGGCTGAGGTCAGAGGAGGCCACAGCACTCAGGGCAACCTTTTGTCCAGCAGTGAGACTTGAACCAAACATAAGGACAGCCGGTTTTTAGAAAGTCATGGGGATCAATTTCAATTTGGAGCCTGTGCCCCAGGTGTTTGGTTATAGAAGACAGAACACACAGATCCAGAAACAAACATTTGTAAATATAAATATATAAGTAAGGCAACAAAATAAATATGCGTACTCTGGGGAACTCTATGAATATTACGTAAAAGAATAATTAATTCCAAATGATAGTACAGCTTTTAACGTTTTAAACATCTCTTGTCATGAGGTTGAAGGGAGCTGCCATCTCTCACAAAGGTTTTATGCAAACATGAAAATGAGATGATGGTTATTGGACTCATTCGTTTGAAAAACATCTAGGGGCACCCGGGTGACTCATTCAGTTAAGCATCCGACTTTGGCTCAGGTCATGATCTCACGGTTTGTGAGCTTGAACCCTACATCGGGTTCTGTACTGGTGGTGCAGAATTTGCTTGGGGTTCTGTCTCTCCCTCTCTCTCTGCCTCGTCCCCACTTGTGCTCTCTCTCTCCCTCTCAAAATGAATAAATAAACTTAAAAAAAATTTTTTTAAATATCTGTATCGGGGTACCTGACTGGCTCAGTCAGTAGAGTGCGTGACTCTTGATCTCGGAGTTGTGAGTTCAAGCCCCACATTGGGTGTAGAGCTTATTTAAAGAAACGTATATATCTGTTTGATTGTTAGATGCCAGACACTCTTTAGGATACAGCATTGAACAGAGAGACAAATGTCCTGCCCTCGACGATCTTACTTTCTAACTGGAGAGAGAGCAAGTGGATGGACAAGCAATGAGATATTGATCCTACAGGGAAGTGATAAGGGCCACAAAGGACAATCACACAAGGAAACGGACAGAGAGTAAGATGGGATACAGTGTTAGACACAGGAGGCCTCTCTGAGAAGGTGATGCTGGAGCAGAGGCCTGAATGCAGACAGAGATGGAGTGTGTGGCATCTGGAAATGCAAAGGTTGTGAGAGGTCCACTTGACACAGTCAAGGAATATTCTAGTGCTCTACCCGAGTCTCTGCCACCACCGAGGCACGCCTCTTGCTGGGTCTGGAGTGCCCTGTTCTATACCAACAGATTCTATGCATCTTTTGACACCCATGGGACAAGAAGTTCGAAGCATTCACTGGTAGAAGAACCAAAAGAAAGAAACAGTAACAGGTAACATTTGGGGGTGCTTACTATGTGGTAAGCATTGTTCTAAGTATCTTACAAGTGCTAGCTCATTTAATCCTCACAGCAACTTTAGAAGGTATATGCTCTAACTGGCCTTATTTTATGAGTGGAAAACAGAAGCACAGAGAGGTTAACAAACTTGCCCAAGGTCACACAGCATATAAGTGGTAGGGTCAGGATTTGAACTCAGCAATTTGGAGCCAAACCTGTTCTTGCAAGCAATCTGCTTTAGTGGACAATGAGACTGTGGAAGGATAGAAAAGCCCAGGAACTCTGAGGAAGCCATAAATAAACGAGACGTCAGTTCTGGCTGAGAGAGAGAGGAGAGAAAGCCAGGGAAGGTCTCTGTTCTATAATGGCAGCGAGGTGCATTCCACAGCGGTGCTTTGTCCAGGCCACTTACTCTAATTATTATTTAGCATTTGCTAAGTGCCTCCCCTGTGCCGAGGCCAATCAGGGAAGCTGAAGCCACAGACAGCTGAAACAGACCCCGGGGGCCTCCCTGGGGATGCCCTGGAGTACAGCTGGCTAATCAGACCGGATAGGAGGCCCAAGTTCACCTCCTCTCGATTTTTAACCAGTAACTTTCAATTATTTCCTCTTGGACTCTGACTGAATTCATAAATAGCATTAACATTTTTCAAATGCCTGTAGGAGTTTGTTGAGTTAACCTGAGTGACTCATTATTATAGCATTCAGCTTATTCTCCTCTCTTCCTGGGGGATGAGACATCCTCCTACACCCCACCCAGTGGGGAGGGGAGAGGAGCAGACTCCTCTCCTTCTAGATTCTTACCACCCAAGCGGATTGATGCTTGTCGGGCTCACAGGGTAATGGTTTTCCTGGAGCCCAAAGCCTGGTTGGCTTCAGAACTCGCCCAGGTCACTCTGAGGGAGCCTGTGTGTGTGTGTGTGCGTGTGTGTGTGTGTGCACATGGACAGTCCCTGTGTGGGCAGCTTCAGACACTGAGACAAACAATGGACACAAGGGCATTAGACTCTGGGGCTGGAGGCGGGGGAGGAGAGAGGATGGTTAGGAGGGCAGGGGACAGCTGAGGGCACTGTTTTTTCTGCAGGATGGTGTATTCTATTTTGTTGTTGTTGTTTATTTTTCAGAGAGAGAGACAGAGAGAGAGAGAGAGAGAGAGAGCAGGTGAGGGACAGAGAGAGGAGAACAGTGGATCCCAAGCAGGCTCTGTGTTGACAGCAAAGAGCCTGATGTGGGGCTCAAATTCATGAACTTTGAGATCATGACCTGAGCGGAAGTCAGACACTCAAACAACTGAGCCACCCAGGTGCCCCAGCAGGTACATTCTAGTTTACCAGACAGAGTACTTAAAGAGGGTGCAGGCAGTTGGGGGAGGGGAGAGAATACGCCACATACAAAAAAAATCCAGAGTGGTTTGACATTGAACTTGTAATCATGCCTCACTAAGAAACCGGTGAAGTCCTTAACCAGAAAGGCTAAAGGGAACTGTCTCTGCCCTCTGCTTCTTGTGGAAAGTCTCCCTCTTTGGGAATAAAAAGTCACCACTTTGGGTCTGAACTGGAGGCTCTATTTGGAAAGCGTGAGACAGGAAGTGAAAACCAGTCAGATGTTTTGTCAGTGACGAGGAGGGGGATTCATCTGACCTCGTACCTCACCCCTAAATCTCCTCGGCCACCTCAACCTTCCCTGCCGTCTGCAGTTTTCCTAGATGGTCAGCAAGCTTTGGACCATCCGCAGACCCCTGCCTCATGGCTCTCCCCTACTTGAAAAGGCACTGTGTTGTGCAATCAGAGGGACCCTTTTCAGATGGATCCCATAGGAGCCACCCCCAGACAGCAGCTGTGCAAGGTGCCTTCTGCTCGGGTGCCACATCCCATGGGTCACAGGTGTGGAGGGCTCAGTAGGGCCCACCTTCCCAGGCTCTCTGAGCCCTGGGTGCTCAGACACTGATCTCACCACCCTTCCTACCTCTCTGTCCACTTCCAATTTCCCCTCATACACTGCTGCTGTCTTCTGCAAAAGAAGAAGCATGCAGTCATTCCCAAACCCAACAGAAATTGAAATCAGAAACTGAACTCAGAGCTGTGTGCTCTGAGTACAGCCAGAAAGGCACAGACTTCAGGGCCTGGGAACAACCCCTCATCTCCAGGTCTGGAAGGATGAAGTGGCTGGCTCAGGGTTATAGGTCATGGCAGAGGTAGAATCACAGACCAGTCCTCTGTCTTCTAGTCCAGCATATTCCGCAAGCTCATCCCTGGAGTCTGCTTGGGTGGCCTCTTCTCCCTGCCCCTACTGGACACAGACGGCAAGAACCAATGGAGGAAGGAAAGTGGAGGGCCAGGGGAGGGCGGAAGGTCTCCAAGGCCATGAGGCAGATGTCAACTTCAAGTCTGACCTCAGAGCCCAGGGTTAGGGAGGTGAGAACAAGTGCTGAGGGTGAAGGAGCTAATTCAGTAGGGGCGGAAGGATCCATGGCTGTTTGCAACTCCCTCCCTGACGCTGCCAGCTGGTGGCTGGCTCCATCTAAATTAAGGCCAAGGGCAGAGCAGTCAAAACAACCCCTGGCCAAACTAGGAATACAGCTAGTAAACCCAAGGATTTAAATCAACAGGATTTTATACGGCTAGGTACAAAACAGGAGCTTAGTAACTACTTGCTGAGACCTTAAACTCTCTTGAGTTTAGAGAGATTGGACTGTTCATATGCCTGCCTACCCATCCTTCTCCCCACCCCTCCCCCCAGCACCAGCCTAAGGGTACAGGAACCCTTCAGCAAGGGGACCTGCCTGTCCTGCCCTCTTCTTTCCAATGTTTTGTCCCCCAGCGCACCCCAGTTCTGGGACTGTGTACCCCTGCTATGGGACTGCCCACCAGAAGAAGGAATATTTCCATAGACAGCTGTGAAATCAAACATGCAAACTTGCAAAGCCAAGACGTAGGGCCAAAAAGGAATTGGGTGTGTTGTAGGGAAGCTCATCTGTGCCGGCTGAGGATGTGCCCGCCATGTCTTGGGTAAATTTTTCCAACTGGGAGAAAAAAAGGCTGCTTTTTTCTTCAGGCTTCCTCTGCCAATCTCTAGCTGTTTGCCACCAACCAGTGAGTGATTGCAAGCAAGTCACCTAACATCCCGTTCACCAGTTTCCACCTCCACAAAATGAGACCGTATATCCAGTGGGGGCATCGTACTGAGTGAGTCAGTTCAGTATCCTGTAGGCCTGTCTCTAAATATCTGTAAGGCCCCACTGCTCCCCAGGTATTTCCTGACACCTATGAGAACCATCTCAGGTGGTCTTGGATTCTTGGTGAATCAGACAATAAGCCTTTTATTTGAATCAAAATAGAGTACATTGCATATATTAATTCTTATTCCATCTGACACATTTAGAGTTAGGGCATCTCTAATCACCTATGCAAATCTAAGTAAACAAGATGCAAATCTGGGTCCCAAATTACGAAAGAATTCCATCCTATTCAGCCTATAAAATTTCAAGTATTTCATTGCCTTGACCATTAGACACCAGCTGATCAGAAAGTCCCAAGATTTCTGTTGTATGTACTAAACAGTATAGGCATTCCCAAAATATCTACACCAGAAAAAGCTCCTTTGCTCATCCAGAATCCATTTCGCCTGATTGAATCATTTTCTCATTTCCACAGAGAGCTATTAAACCAACCATGCAAATTATTAAGGCCCCACAGACTCAGGAGGAGAAAGAAACTAGACAACGTTTAGGTAAGTCAACCCTCAGAAAAGTAACTGTGCATCGAAGTGAATACAACACATTCAGTTCACCAAACCCCATTTCCTCTTTGTGTGGTTTGTCTTGCAGTCACATCATTCAAGGCTATCCTTTCCAAGGACATCTAAACCCTATTCCTCGTCCACACCACTGTCCTTCCTTGGAAAATTTTGACGGGCCTCTGATCACTTCCCTCCCTGGAGAATTCCAACTGTTGGTAAGTCCTTCCTCACGGAAGATTGGAATCTGCTTTCCTGTGGCTCTACCCCACCTTTCACCTGGTAATGACCTTGCAAACACCATGGGGTGAGTCTCTGCTCTTGCCAGTGGCACCCGTGACAATTAGGGACTTTCTTCCAGTCTCTGTTCTTTTCTGTTCCTTGTTCCTTCAAGGCTTCCCAGACACCATTCCAGACTCTTTTCCTTGGTGATTGCCTGCCTATATAATGTGCTCCAATTACCAAGGGTCTCCCCTAAAATGACAATCTGAACACCACCCTCTCAATGTAGCCTGATTCTACATCTCCCAAAGTGTGTTCCCAGAACCACCAGCCCTGTGCAATGTCACCACCCCCCCCCCCAGCCCTGAGCAAAGGGTGCTCTGGGCAAGGAAACACAAATTCTATCCTTAGAGGGTTTCAAAACAAGGGATCGTGTTAGAGCTCTGAACAGCCTTGGAGAAAACCTGACCAACTAATATCTGACCCAGTGGTATCTGACCCTAAAATTCTTTATTTTCCCACACAGCACGTCAGGACAGGCTGGTCTTTCTCACTCTGACTGCTCTCCAGCTAGTTCAGCCTTCCAGACTTCCTCACAGTTTTCTGCTCCACTCTTTTTCACCCCATGAAGAACTTCAGTGCAATAGCTAACTGTAGTTAGTGAATTCCTTCTTAAAGAAAGATACCTTTTAGGGATATAATTAACCAGTTCCATAATTTTCCTGTTTTGTACATGTGAACTTTGGTATGTTACAGTTTCACCTCTTCAGTAAGACCCGCTTTTTTTTTAAGTTTATTTATTTATTGGGGGGGGGAGGGGCAGAGAGAGAGGGTGAGAGAGAGGATCCCAAGCAGGCTCTGCACTGTCAGTGTGGAGCCCGAAGTGGCGCTCGAACCTGCAAGATCAAGACCTGAGCCAAAATCAACAGCTGGACGCTCAACCTACTGAGCCACCCAGGCGCCCCCAGAACCCAATGGTTTTAATTTTAATTTTGTAAATTAAACATCCTGCGATGCGTCTGTTTTGGGGTCTAGATGTCTGCACACTTACTGACATAGTTCTACTTTGTACTTTTTAAAGTACAAGGGAGAGCCTGAGAACGGTGAGGCTTTGTTGAAGGAATGGGGAGAGTGGTAGAATGATATGAAGGATCGTGGGTCTGCCACGATCCTGCCACAGGGCCAAATACACCCCCGAGTGAAGCATCTGGGGAGTGCGCTCCTGGGAGTCCCACATGAGATGCCACCATGTGGTCAGGGAAGAGAGAAGCCAGCCTCCACTTTTCTTCCTGAGTCTCCTCATATGAGAGCAGAAAAAGGGACGGGTTAAGGAGTCAGGATCTGAGGGCCAGCTTTCTTGGCTTCATATCACAGTTCCAACACTTCCTAGCTACGTAGCCCTGAGCAAATTAAATCCCTCCGTGCCTCAGTTTCCTGACCTATGACACGCAACAATTCATAGGGGGCCACCACAGTGATTAAATGAGTGAATACCTGTGTGGTTCTTAGAACAGGACCCGGCACAGGGCTCAGGAGTCTCTTTTGTTTTCCTTCCCTCAGTTTGCTCTCTCCCATCCATCCGTGGCTTTCCATTTTAATAAACTGAGACCAGAACTTCACTATGTCTCACCTGGACGACTCAGCACGCCCCGCCAGGCTCCCTCCCATCCACTTTACACGGTACTGCAAGAGCCGGCTTCCTGAACCACAGCCAGGATCCTGCGGCTCAGAACACTTCCGCTCCTCCCCACTGTTCTCCAGGTCCTTTGAACACCCTGGCGGGCCCTTCTTCATCTACTTTCCAGCTAACTTCCCAGCCTGATCTCATACCTGTCTTCTTTCTCTACCCAGGTTAACAGAAAAACCCACTGACCGCTCAGGATCTTTCCCCACGGTGGCTTCTCCCTCTGGGGCGCCCTTCCACGTTCCCCTCTTCCTCCATTCTCCACTGTCTGCATCAAATCTGTCCCTTACATCCCACTTGAAGGCACTATGTTCATGGACCTCCCCTCGATTGCCTCTGCTTGCAATATTCTCTCCTAGAATGTCCACAGCATTGTACCCCTGACGGTAGATTCCTTTCTTCCTTGGGATCACAGTGGTTTGTGTCCTACTTCCCAGCTGAGAGGGCTTTAAGGGCAGCCACCACAGCCCATTCATTTCACGTCTGCATCCCCACAGGACCATCCTATCTCAGGTGCTCAGTAATTACTTATCAGCTTGGAGAATGCTCTGGGGCATGACTCTGAAGGAACAGGAGTGAAAGCAAGTCATGATGGGATTAAAGGAATTAGGAACATTTCAGAGGAAGGCCTCCCTGTGTGAAAGGCAACATGGAAGGGATCTTCAAGCAGCCCTCCTGCTGCCCCTGGGCCCTGAAAGAGCTTCCAGGAACCCGCCCCCAGTTCAGTTATCAGGCGATGGTCCTAATCTGTATGCATTTTTATTTTATGCAAACAAAATTAGATTCAAACAAAGACTCTTAATTAACAAATTAAAGCTGCACCATGCATTTTTTTTTTTTCTGCACCATGCACTTCTTGCTCCAAAAATCCCATCTATTCAAAGGCTAGAAACAAAATTCCTAACAGCCATGCAGCAAATGAATGTAGTTAGGGAAACAGGACTGGGTACCACAGTTGTCCTAATCCTGGAACACCTGTTTAAATAACAAGTCGTGCCTGAGGCATTCAGAACAACCTGCTAATACTAACTCAGCACCCAACACCAAACTCCTTGTGGTCGCCAGTGTTAAGTACTACTGTCTGCATTTTTTCAGGTAGAGAAGCAAGGGCATTCACAAGTGATTTTTCAAAACCCCAAAGGAAGACAATTTAGATGGAGACTGAATATCCAAACCTCCCAACCAGTCAGCTCATCACTCCATCTGCAAATGTGTTTTAACCAAATCTGAGAAAAACTGAGAAAAACTGCTGTTTCTATAAGGGATTTCATAAGGAAAAGAATAAAGGCAGGGCTGGAGCAGAATCCATTTAACCCATCATTCAAAGCAACAACCTTGCCACATTTCCACGTTTCAACACACACACACACACACACACACACACAAGTCAGAGTTCAATGGTCATTCTTTTTTTTTTTGTTTTAACTCCACAGTATTTATTTAGTGCCAGAGACATTGTGAAGGAGAGATAGACCAACTGCTAGATAAGGGTCATGACTTTAAGGGGTGCCAAGGGCAGAGGGAACCAACACCTGCAGAGGACAGTGGGCCTTCTCTGGCCCAAAGGAGGGGTGGTGTTTGGATTGGCACAGAGAGATAGGGATGGAGGGGCAGGTCCGGCCTGAGGGGCACACAGTCCTGGTTTGTTGGTGATTCGATTAAAAGCTTGGACAAGTTGGGCTGGGAAGCTGCAGTCCAACAGGTGATACCGAGTAGCAATTCACACTCATTAGGCCAAGAAAAGAGCAACAATGCCTCTGCTTCAGTGTGAGGGGAGGAGCTGCACTCCTCCAAGTCTAGGTCTGAATGTACACACTGCCACTGACCTGAATTTAACCCCCTAGAACCTGAGAGTGGTAGCTAGGAGAGATGGGGAACTTCCTTTTTTTTTTAAGTTTATTTATTTATTTTGAGAGAGAGAGAGAGACAGCACATGCATGCAAGAAGAGGAGGGGCAGAGAGAGGGGAGAGAGAATCTCAAGCAGGTTCCACACTGACGTGGGGCTCGAACTCACAAAGCATGAGATCATGACCTGAGCCAAACTCAAGAGTCACACTTAATCGACTGAGCCACCCAGGCGCCCCAGGAACTTTCTAATATGTAATACTATATTACCTTCTGAGGGATAGCCAGCAAAATCAACACATAATGCAGAGCACTAGTTAGCTTCAGAAGCCTTGAAAGACTGGGTATCCCTCAAATAACTATTAGAACATAGTTTATCTGATTGCAGTTCAAGTGGAAAAAAAAAAGAGAGAGAGAGAGAGAGACAGAAAGAAGACAAACAATACTGGCTACAATAACACTCCCACTAATACACCAGCCCTCCCCCCAACTTGGCGCCCTGGCAGAGGCTGCTAATGTATCACACTCTTGCCCATCAGCCTACAAGTGGCTTCAGAATCTTTCTGAATACAGCATTTCAGGCAGCTGCTTCCAATCACTGGTGTGTCGACACAGGCAACGAGACTCATTTTCTATTCCTATGTTGTTTAATGAGCAATTTATAACAAACGTGATGCTCTCGGCTGTGGGGTATGAATGGCTCATCAGGCCTTAACACAGTCTTGATGACCTATTCTTCAAGATCATCCCCCCCCCCACACCCCACCCCCAGCTGATTTCTCTGGTGCTTACCAGAATACTGTTATAACTGACTTGCCGGGTAGAATTTCTTAATGGGATGCAGTTCACTGACCAGAGAACGCAAAGAAGAACACAAGAACACCAGAGGACCAGAGACGTCATACCTCCAGTTGTAAAGCTGGCAGGCTGACGTCAACACCAAAGTCCTACGAGTCGGACTGGCATTAAGTCAGTTCCCAAACCCGCCTCTCTGTGCCTCAAAGTCAAGTAACCCGGCCTACAAGCTGAGGACCAGGTCCCAAACCACAGGGGCACACATATGAGCAGCCTGTCGACACCCCCAGACAACAACCTTATTTCTTCTCCTGACTGCAACAAGACTCAGTTTCCTTATCTGTAACATGGGTGGTAATTCCTACGTGGCTTCTGTGAGCATTAAATGAGCGGAGGGGTGTAAACAATATAGCAGGGTGATTGGTACACAGAAGCTACTCGATAATGTGAATTGTCTGCCACTCCCCTTAATTAGGATGTCATCAATTCTCACCTGGAGAGCAGCAGTATTTTCCTAATTGGTTTCCACTCCCTGCCACTCCAATGACCCGTCTTCCTGAACCCTGCCACAGGGAGTGTTCTGATCATGATACTTTCCTGCTCAAAACCCTTTGCTGATTCCCCAACATCTGCAGAATAAAATCCAAAGTCTCAGGCTGATGTTCAGAAACTCAGTCTAGCCCCTGCCCACCTTTCATCCTCTTCTCCCACCACCCACCTGTCTCTGAACACCTGGACCACGCACCTTTCCCAGACACACGTGGTACCTCCATACCTTCCATACTTTTGGCCATGCTTTCTCTGCAGCCAACATCCTCCCAAACCCTGCTTTGTGAAATTCTACAGATTTTTCAAGGCCATTCAAAGTCCTCTCCCTCTACGAAGTTTCCATGACAAGCTCCCTTGTTCAACTGACAAACAGAATTAATTCTTCCCCATTCCAGTATCCACTAATGAGCACTTACCCTTTCCTGTTTCCTACTCTGTAAACTCTATTGACCTGAATTGAAGCTGTGTTGAAGGTAGGAAGTTCTTAGCATGTTGCATTAAGGACCATAGCTGGCCTCCTTGGACCAGCTAGAAATATCCAGAGTTTTTAGCATGTTGCATTAGGGTCCATAGCTGGCCTCCTTGGACCAGCTAGAAAGTGGCAGAATAGGGATTCAAACCTAGGTGGTCTGGCTGTAGAGCCCACAGGCCTTCAGCACTGCTTGAGTGAGACCACCTACACCATGTAGGTTGGTCACTGGGAATACAGATTAGGGGGTGGTGGGGGGAGAAACAGGCACATAAAACAATAATTTCAGTGTGACCAGTCCTTGAGGTGAGAAAGATGTGCACCTGTCAGCATCCACCTACAGAGTGTTAGGGGACAGACAAAAGTTGGGAACCCAGCTGTGATGCTTGGACCAGTTAATTTGCTGCTCAGCCTCTGTTTTCTCATCTGGAAAGTGACAATAATAATGCCTACTTTGCAGGGTAACTTCAACATCACATTAAGGGGCACCTGGGTGGCTCAGTCCAACTCTTGATTTCGGTTCAGGTCATGATCTCACGGTTCCCAGGATCAAGCCTCATGTTGAGCCCTCATGCTGCCAGCATGAAGCCTGCTTTAGATTTTCTCTCTCTCTCTCTCTCTCTCTCTGCCCCTGCTCTACTCACTAGCAGGTACATGTGCTCTCTCTCTCGCTCTCTCAAAATGAATAATCTTAAAAATATATGTGCATATCACATTAAGACAAAGTATGTAAAGAAAGTGCTATACTTGGTATATTGTAAAATGGTATTATTCTGAGAGAGAAAAGGGACAGGACTCAGGGCCCTCTCCCCAAACCCTAATGCAATGCGACTATGCCATAAAGAAAAAACTCCCTTAAAAGTAAACTCATGAATCTGTGTTTCTTGAGCAATAAATCCTATAGGAATGCAGAAAGCAGGACATCAACTTAAAAGAGGGAGCCAGTCGCCCAAAAGAACTAGTGAGATCCAGATCAAACCAGTCTGCAGCAGATGGACCCAGAAGCTGGCATTACAGTATGCACAGTGACCGCCAGGAGTACCCTCAAGTTACCTTTCCCTTATTGAAATGCTAAAGTTCATGCCCAGGGTGGAGACTTAACATGCTAACGAGACATACATGGACAAGCATGATCTCTAACATACGCCAGTGCCAAGAAAAACCCCACCTCTACATGCTTCAACACCATCCTTTCCCCATCTAAGTTTAAGAAACTCTCCCTGACCTTGCCTCGGGGAGTCGGCCTGAGGACATTTTGTGTCCCTCCCTTGTGCACAGACCCCAATAAAACCTTGTCTGGAACTCTCCTTTGGCCTCTCGTCGATTTCTATTGCTTAGAGAGCTCACCAGCCACATTTGGCATCAATTCCACACAGTGTTTGAAAAGTCGAGGGGAAGGGCACAGTTTTATCAGCCCTGGCACCGGTTCCAAGAAGCCTGGCCAGCTCCCAGGCTGACCCCATTGCCACCTGGATGGCGCGTGCACGAGAAAGGTATTCACATCTGGCAACTCCATCACCAGTGCCTACGGCCACTTTCAGCCCGACAGCACTCATCAACTCGCACACTCCACATTGTGACGGGCAGCTTGCCTGGATCCAGATCTTGGGATAGACAAATACCTAGGAAGGAATCTTAGGGCCCAGTCACTGTCCTAGGCAAGAGAGTGAGCTTTTTCTTCCTTCATGCCCCCTCCTCCAGCACCTCACCCCTCTCCAGGCCCCTGTTCCATGAGCCTGCCCTCAATCCCACTCCTTGCTGTTGCCTAAATCCTCAACTAATCCCATGAAAATAAGAATTATTCCCCTGCATCTGTACCATTCAAGATCCTATTACAAAGGCTTAAGTGTATGCAATTAACACAAAAGGTGTAGAGCTCAAAACCCCTTTTAAGAACCTAACGAATAATCTCCAGTGCTGGAACTTCAGGCTTCACTGCAGACCTGGGGTGATGGTGTTAGAAGACAGGTATTCTGCTGGTACCTTCGGGTCATACCACCAGACAGAAACATTCACCTGCCCCAAGGTGCAGCTTGCAGGTGACACACCCCTAGCCCTCCCCCACCCTTGGAGAAAAGGAAAACCACAGGTGCATGACCCCACCTTACCCCATCCCACTGGGAGGAGAGGTGGCTAGAATGGGCTAGAGCGTGGGGCCCCAGGAGGCTTTTCCGAGGAGCTGAAATCCACTCCATTGTCTGCAAATCATCATCACCCTTGATCAATGGCTGGGCCATCAGAGGACAGGACTGGACCAAAGCCAGTTTCTTTTCAGCTTTTACTTGCAATTTCCCAAAGGAAATTGAAACCAGGTGCTCTCTCTTACAAAATAATGCTTCACAATCCGCTCCTGGAAAGGGCTGGGTGGTTTTCCGACCTCGATCATCCTGGGGAGAGCGAGACCGGCTCCCCCCACCCCCATTCCCCGCCTCCTCCGTGTCCTAGTGACAACTGGTGCCTGCAGCTTTCTCAGGAGAGGGCTCGGGTTCCAGCCCCAGGCGGGAGAGTGGGGTTGTTTACTTGTTCTGTTTGTACTAATCTGTCCTTAAGCAAGTCCTCCCTTCTAGCAATCCCTGCTGCCTCCTTCCCTGACCACTTTCCACTCCAAGCTCATTTCAGCAGCTGGTTGGCCAGGCCCATTAGCTGTGGGACCGCTTCCGCCCTTAACATGCCTTCCTTCCTGTGCCGTGACAGTCAATTTGGGAGATAAATCAGCCTCTACCCAGAGAGCAAGCCGCAGAGGGGTGATGTGGTCAAGGGTGAGCAGGAGGCAGGGGAGAAAACAATTCTGGTTCTCACTAGATCTCTAATTGGTTGTCACTGCCTGTCAGAAAATGATGACAAACTCCAAATGTGGCCTGAGCAGATTCACACGGGCCTCCGTCCCCACTGGGCCAGTCCCAGGAAGTGGGACGCTTGGCCAGCTGGGGCATTAGGCTGGGGCTGCCGACTTCTCACAGGGCCTGTTGGAGATTTGTTTTCCAAATAAATGACCCAACATATTCCTAACAGTCGATACTCGTGGTTTGGACAAGTTCAGCCCCATGTTCAAGGCCATGGTTGATGCCAGGGAAAGTCGGAGATGTGACTCAAACATGACTCAGCTGGGGCTGCTCCTCCTCTCCTGGCAGCCCCACTTGTAGGGGATGAGAGGTAAATAAGCGTAAAGAGAGAGAAAATGAGAAGGGCCTTAAGGGAGGTTCCAAGAAAGTGCAAGGAGAGTTCTGAGGAAGGAGAAACGATCTTGTGGATTTTTTTTAAGGTCAATACAGAAACGACTAGGGCAGTGATTTGGGATTGCAGGTTTGTGACCAACCACACTAGTAGGAAGGACTCAGCTGTGAGGGGTTTTGCAAGTAATTAAATGTAACCAACATTTAATGAGCACCTACTACTTGCCAGGTGCTGTGCAACCTGCCGAGGATGCGACAGTGAACAAGACAAATGCAAGTCCCCTCAGGAGAAGCTTACGAACATCATGTGAAAATTTCCACATGCAGCCTGTTTGGTGTGCCTGGAGCAATTCTCATGGAGTCAGAGGTAGGAAGCAGAGTGGCAAAGATGGGCAGGCCAAGACAGGAGGGGTGTCATGAAGGAGTCTGGATTCTATCCCAAAAACCACGAAGCCCCTGAAGATTTAAAGCAGGGGAGTGACGCGATGATATTTGCCTTTCTACAAAATCACCTAGGTTGTGTGTAAAGGGTGGGCCCCGAAAAAAATTTTTTAAAAATTTAAGAAATTAAATTGAAACTTAAAAAAATAAATAAAAATTAAAAAAAAAAAATGGTGGGTCCTGGAGGGCAAGACCCCCTGGAGGAAGACCATTTGTACTTTTTTTAATTTTTATTTTTTTTAAGAAAAATTTTTTTTCTTAATGTTTTTATTTATTTTTGAGACAGAGAGAGACAGAGCATGAGCAGGGAAGGGGCAGAGAAAGAGGGAGACACAGAATCGGCAGCAGGCTCCAGGCTCTGAGCCATCAGCACAGAGCCTGATGTGGGGCTCGAACTCACAGACTGTGAGATCATGACCTGAGCCGAAGTCAGACGCTCACCCGACTGAGCCACCCAGGCGCCCCTAATTTTTATTTTTTAAATGTTTATTTATTTATTTTGATAGAGCGTGTGCGGGTGAGCACCAGCGGGGTAGGGGCAGAGAGAGGGGGAGAGAGAGAATCCCAAGCACTGCTAGCGCAGAGCCCGACTCGGGGCTCCATCTCACAAACCGTGAGATCATGACCTGAGCTGAAATCAAGAGTGAGATGCTTAACCAACTGAGTCACCTAGGCGTCCCTCATTCACACTTCTTAAAACTTAGAGCAAATGCAAACTTCCCCCTCTGTGGCTACTCTGCTTTCAACATGCTCACACCCGATAAGCTTTCCTGACAGCTAGTGTTCCAGAACCACCGTCTGCTTTATCCGTGTGGAGGTCCAAAGGAAACAGGGAAGGATCAGCAGCTGTGATTACAAATTACTGTACCGCGTATGAATTGTGATTTTGTAGAGGCTTCCATTTTCTATTTAATTTTACCCATGGCAATTTTTTAAGTAAAGAGCATCTGTGGCACTATTTATTTTCTCATTAAATTGGAGAGTGTAAGGGAGAAGGGGATTATCAATACCCAGGTATGGCTGTAAAATATATCATGTGTAACTATGTCAACAAGCAGTCCTGTGTATCCCAGAGGAAAAAAGGCTGAGAACAAGTGCACTAGAGGTCAGTGATAACTCCGCTGCCACACTCTAGTTCTGTTTCATAGTCCATTCCTGGGAGTTTGGTTTCAAAGGCGTTAGGAAGTCACAGGTAGGGGAAGAAGTCAAATCATACTGTTTGTCTACCCCCAAGATTGTGTAATGCTTCTTGTCTCAAAGTAAAAACAAGGTCCTTACAATGTATACAAGACCCTAGGTGTTCTGCACCCCTGCCCCCTCACTAATCTCTCCCTCCTATCACCTCTCTGACCTCACTCCTTCAGAGTGCCCTCCTCCCTCTGCCCCAGCCACACTGGTCTCCTGGTTCTTCCCATGGCACACGCCTGCCTCAGGACCTTTGCATTTACTATTTCCCCCAGAGTTGTGAATGGCTCTCTCTCCCCCACCTCCTTCAATTCTTTGGTCAAGTGGCATTTTTTTTAAGGACATACAAAAAACAATATTTTTTTTATTTTCAAGAATGCTGCTAGCCAAGAGTATCATGTTTGTCAGTGCCCATAACACATTTAACTAGCCATTTTACAAAAGTTCCCCCCCCCCAAATCATAATGGACAAATACAATCATCAGCAGTTTGACAAAAGAAATGCTGGCCACACAAACAGCAGAGGTCTGATTCAAATGTCATCAAACCAACTTGGCCAGCCAGAAAGAAAAGTGTCCAACTCAATACCATAAGAATCTGACACAGATAACTGCATACCCAAGTATCATGAATTCTCTTGGATTCTACAGGTAATTTGTCTCAACAGTGAGAATGTTAACTCAAAAATTTGTAGCTTCTCATAATCAACAAAGTTTAGTATTTAAGATTCTTGACATCAAACTAGAATCCTTATTAATGGCCACGTGGAATCTAAGTTTGAAACATAACAGCCAAAGTGAACCTCACTGAGACTTTCTCTGAGCACCTTATTTACACAGCAGAATTCCCCAGGCTTCCTATCCCCTTGCATGTTCCTGTCCCATGCACTCCTCATCTTTCAGTAAAGGAGTACTCATTTATTTTGTTTTCAGTCTGTCTCCTTGTGCGGCTGGAATGTAAGCTCCACAAGGCAGGGATTTGTGTCTATTCTGTTCCCTGCTATATTCCCAGTGCCGACAACAGCACCTGACAGAAGCAGGTACTTGATGAATGCTTATTAAATGTTGAACAGACCTTGAGGACAAAGATTTTCAGTTACTTTACCTTTAGGAAGCACCCTATTGTCTTTCTTACTTTCTCTTTTATTTTTTTGGTAACAGCAACAACAACAACCCCCAAAAAACCCCAAAAAACAAAACAAAAAAAAACCCTGCCTTTCTAAATACGCTTCACTTAGATGAAACTCAGAATAAGTCAGCTGATTTTGCAAAGACACTGGCCACATCATTTTGGGGTAAGGGGTGACAACCTGGGTTTAGAAACTAATTATAATTGACCACTGAAGTCCAGGGTCAGCTGAGTTTATGTGACCCTGCTTATAAAAACAACCCTCAAGGCTTTTGTTTCCTTTCCTACTGCTTTCACATTCAGCTGCCCAGCCCACCCAGTAGCCAGAAAGAAACTGACACACACAAAAAATGTGGCTCTCCCAAGGCTATTTGGTTGGTGAAAGCAGTCATGCTCCCTTCAAACATTTGTTCATAACCCATTCCTTAATTCTGCAAGACGCCGTGCTCGCATTTGGGTCTGAAGACAGTTCCTGCGGCTCATGTGCCACTCACCGTCACCTCCCCAAGCTCTGAGGTCTGTTATGGAACAGCCTCCAAGACTCACTTTGAAACTGTGGTCTAGGGTTGCCCAGTGAAAGGAAAAGACTCAGGTGCACTGAGCCTGGCTCCTTCTTGCTGCTGGTGAGGCTAAGTGGGAGTCCCCTGGTTCCCCACAGACCCTCCCCTTCCTGGGGAAGGAAATCTATCATCAGGAAGGCAAATTGTAAAGATGCTCAACCACTAAAAACATATTCCCACTTAATATGGTTTTCCCTGTACCCAAAGACTCTTACACAAGTTAGAAGGGGACATGTTCTCCCAGACGATTATACTGGGCTCCCTCTGAGGATGTGGCCTAGGGTCCAACTCTGGCCTCTGAATCCCCCACTAAAACCAACAACCTCACTGTGACACAGGACACGTTAAAGACAGCAGACCTGCCATGCTGTTAGATGGTGATATGTCCTATCACTACAGGGAGAATTGGAGGTGGGGGGGAATAGCTCCCTGTAATGCTCCGTTGCCGTTTAAAGAGTATCTATCAGACCTTAGCTCCCAGAACCACTCTGAAGACTTTTGCCCCTCTTTCTTAGGCTTTTCTCCCTCTAGTAAGTTAACAACACAAATCCAAAGTTCAGTGTTTCAAGAACAATAAACGTGTGACAATGAGGTGACTGGCTTCTGTGAGTCACTGAGGAAAACAAGCAAGCCCCCTTCCCAAGGAGGGTGACCCAACCCCCACCCCCACTTCCCTCAGAGCAGCCCACATTCTCAGGTGCCCCTATTGTCCTTCAGGGCCACCAGCCTGTGAAAACACACCTGAAAGATACACTGCTCAGCAGAGTCAAAGGAAAGCTTCTAGAATCTCAATAGACCAAAGAAGGAATATAATCTGAAGATTATTCTTCCCAACCCCTAATGCGGGCAGAACATAATTCAGAGAACCAGGTAGGTGGAACTCAATTTGACAGCAAACCTCGGGCTGTAAAACATATGAACTGGACTAACTGAGTCAAGCAGAGGCCACCTGACACCATCAGCAACCAAGCAAATGAGTGCTGACGCTCTTACAAAGCCTGGAGCCCAGGGGGTGCCCGTAGATGAGCACACAGACGGCTCTGCTCTCTGGCACCCCCTGGCCGGCTCCTCGCCCTTCCCGAGCACCACTCCTCCCTTTCGAGCTGCGGCACTCACTTTGAGGAAGCCTCTCGTTAAGGACATGCCGGTCCCTAACCAGGATCCCTCCGGGGGTCCGTCGCGGTCGGCTGTGGGAACAGCTGGGGCTTCGGGACGGGACGCGCCGTGCCTGTGCCGGGCCTGGGCCGTCTGGAGCCAGGTGGCCGCAGAGCGCGGCCCTCCGACGGCCTTATCGGCAGCAGAGGCTCCCTATCGGGCTGCCCCGGAGCTCAGCTCTCGGGCAGAGGGGAGGAGCCCGCCTGGGGCTCGGAGATTACGGCAGCACCCTCGCCGGCTCCCGCTCCCCCACCCTGGGCGCCAGGCCCAACTCACCAGGCCGCGAGCGGGGACGGCCACCCCCTTCCGAAAGGTGCGCCGGAGGGAGGAGGCGAAGGGAGGATCTGCTCGCCACCTCTCCCTCACGGGCCGGCCGGCGGGCCGCGCGGGTCCTCCAGAGGCAAGGCCTCCCAGAGGAGGCTCCAGGAGACAAAGACCCCAGGAGGGGGCAGCGTTCCGTGCATGGGCAGAAGACTTTGGGGGAGCCGCTGGCCTTCTGTGCTAACCAGCCCCTGGTGGGCAGCCTGCGGCTGTGGCCCTCTGTTTTTAACATGCTTTCACTGGACGGCCCCTGTGTTCCTGAATTGCTGATTTGCAGGGAATCTGGGCACAACCTTAATAATATCAGGGCCCAAAATAACAAGGTTCCTGGGAACCAGAGGTGAGTCACCACAAACAGCCGCTTAGAGGGAAGGGGGGCCAAGGCAGCTCCCCACACCACAGCTTCCAAGAGGTGGGGTCTGCCCACAGAGCCGGTGCCGGGCCCATCTCAGGCCAAGCTGCTGCAGGCGACGCTTCGGAAGGCTTCTTTTGCAGCATCCGTCCATCACACAGTGGGATGAGGTGGCATCGTCCCAGAGTGGCTTTATTCGTGAGAACACTGTGCCCTGGAGTAGTAGTTGGTGGCTGGTAGAGGGGACAGATGACCCAAAGGATCGGAGCTGAGCTGTAAGGCCTGGAGAATGGCAGTTTCCCTGGGGCCTGGGAGTGGCTTCACCTAGATGGGGCTGCCATGTATGTGAGATGTATCCTGGTTTTCCTCTCAAAAGCATATTGACACCTCTGTGGTCGTCCTGCCCAGGAAGGCTCACTCTGTCCTCGCTCACATGCCTCTCAGCCTCCCACTAGACTGAGGCTGGTCCAGGTCCCCTGACAGGCAACCATCTGGCTTAGGAGCTTTTCTGCAGATCCAAACGGTCCTGTTGTGAGGGCACAGCTGCCGTGGAAAACGTGACCGAGGGCCACTCCATGACCCTCTGTTTTCCACAGCAGCTGGAAAGCACCCCAGTGCAGGCTGGTCTCCAAGCAGACCAGCACCTGACGTGGTGTGGGGAGGGCAGAGCAGGTTCTGGGCCACATTTTGACTAAAAATAACCACCACAATCATTATAGAACAAGTCCTTACAGATGTCTTTTGAAGCATATAATAAGAAACAATGGCTTTTGTTTTTTAAGGGGCCCAGAAGCCTAAAAGATGTGAAAGAAGCCGGTCATGTTAGGCATGACTTCAACCAACTCTACCACAGGACAAATGGTCTTACTTGCCAACAAATATTGGGCTAGCCTAGTCCACCATGCAGAGTGTTGCCCTGCACCTCACTTAGGTGTAGGAATGGGTTTGGAATCGATCGTGTGTGGATTGGTACATTGCACATTCTCAGTAAATGTTTCTGGAATTAATCCATGGTTGTCACCAGCAGCATGATAAGAGCAAGAAGCCATTTCACCATCCAGAGAAGAGGAAAGACTGTTTTTCTCTTCAGAGTTTCCAGTCCCTGAGGAAAAAAGGCCAGCAAGGAAGCATGGAGTATAACACAATTTAGAAAATGCCCTGTAAGTAGAAACGAATGTCAAATCTTTGGCAAGGGTAGACCGTCAGGCAGGCTTGATGCTTTGTGTGAAGTCCTCGTGTGGTACTTCCTGTGGCAAGACAGTCCCCCACAGGTCTCTGAGCCCTACGCTCCAGCAGCTGAGTGACTCGGGGAGCTGGGGCACCTCAGAATTTAATCCCAGAACCACATCCCCCCCAGGCAACCCAAGGTTCTTCTCTCGTGGATACCCCAAGGGCTGGGGGGAAGGCCAGGCACATGTGGGGCAAACTAACAACAGGCTCAAGGAATCAGGACCCGCCACACCAGCAGCTGGGTCTCAAAGAAGTGGAGCCACGACATGCGTGATCCCCCCGAATTCATACCTGGAACAGCGTTCCCTGGGTCAGTCAGGCAGGGATGGGTGCTTTTTGTGATATGGGCTGAAGTGACATTGTCACTCCCTTGTCAGCAGACTTCTCTCAAGAACTGTCACAAGCTCTCTGCCATGTAATACCTTTTTCTTTCTTCAGTCTCTCAAAGGGAGCCACAAAGCTGTCCCAGCGCGTGATGTGCAAGCCCAGGCTATTTCGAGATTGGGAGGATGCCTTGAAAATTCAGCACCGCCCTCCCCCCCCCACCACCCCAGGTCTTTCACAAGCCCCTCTTCTCTTTGTTTGGTTTATATATTTACATACGACTTTATATCCAGTGCTTACTGTGTGGCAGGCACTGTTCCAAGCACTTGACATTCATTTACATAATTCTTACAATTCATTTGTGAAGAATTATTTACTATCAGTAGGCCCAGTTTATAGATGAGGAAACTGAGGCATGGAGCAATCAAAAAACCCACTTAAGAACAGGCAGAGCCAGCTTCCAGCCCAGGCAGTCTGAATGTAAGGTCTGGAGACCAACTGGGTTATTGTGCTTTAGGATCAACACTTTAATTTTGTTCATGGTTTGCCAATCCATTTTCCTTCATACTAATCAATATTAATATGTTTTATTCATTAATTATCAATTAATTAATTTTTCTTAATACTAATATATTCATTCCATTACTAATAAGTATATACTATAAAAATTCAACAACTGTTGAATGTTGCAAGTATTGTTGTTTTGCAAGTATTTTTTAATGTTTATTTTTTTTAAGTTTTTTAAAAATGTGTATTTATTCTTGAGACAGAAACAGAGCGTGAACAGGGGACGGGCAGAGAGAGAGGGAGACACAGAATCTGAAACAGGTTCCAGGCTCTGAGCTGTCGGCACAGAGTCCGACGCGGGGCTCTAACCCACGAACTGTGAGATCATGACCTGAGCCGAAGTCGGACGCCCAACCGACTGAGCCACCCAGGCTCCCCTGTAATGTTTATTTTTGAGAGAGAGAGAATGCAAGAGCAGGGCAGGGGCAGAGAGAGACTGAGAAATCCTAAGCAGTCTCTGCGCTGTTAGGGCAAAGCCTGAGGCAGGGCTCGAAAACACGAACCGTGAGCTCACGACCTGAGCCAAACAAAGTAGGATGTTCAACCGACTGAGCGACCCAGGCGCCCTTCTTGTGTTGGTGTTCTATTTTTCAAAGATGATAAATAAGTCAATAGAAAAAGGTTTTAATAGGTTTTTATTATGAAACCAATAAGACATCCTCATTGAAAAACATACAGTCTTTCATCTGGTTCCTTTTACTTCATGTCCCCACCACTCCCCAGACAGTTGTCAACACCATCCCAAACTTTGTGTTCATCAGTCCCTTGCTCCTCTTTCTAGTTTTGCCACCTCTGTATGTATCCTTCTGAACAATGTATTGTTTAATTTTGCATGTTTTCTGACTTTGAATAAG
Source organism: Felis catus (assembly GCF_018350175.1). Classification (NCBI taxonomy): domain Eukaryota; kingdom Metazoa; phylum Chordata; class Mammalia; order Carnivora; family Felidae; genus Felis; species Felis catus. The sequence goes on along the minus strand of NC_058371.1, from coordinate 40,968,714 downwards.
TGGAATTATGGAATAGCTTCTCCAGCTATTTTCATTTCTTATGCAACATGATGTTCCTGAGATTCAGCCAGGAGTGGTTTATTAATTTTCACTGCTGTACAGTATTCCATTGTATGCAAACACCAGGAATTATTTATCCATTTTACTGCTAATGGAATCTGAACTGTCTTCAGCTTTTCGCTATTAAAACATTACCGCCACAAGCATCCTTGTAAGAGCTTCGTGCTGCACATGTGCAAGATTTGTCTAGTGCGCACATGGGCGGGAGCAGAATCCCTTCCCTGTAATGTACATACATCTTCACTTTTACTGGATAACGCCGAGCTGTTTTTGAAACTGGCTGCTCAATTTGTACTCCTAATAGCAGGTGGTGCCGTTGCTCCTAAAGTTTGTCAGACTTTTAAACTTTTGTGAAACTGGCAGGTGTAAAATGGTATGTCGTTACAGTTTTAATTTGCATTTCCCTAATTACTAAGGTGGTTGGGCAGCTTTGCACATGTGTATTGGCCACTAATTTTCCTCTTCTGCAAAATTACTATTAAGCAGCCCTTTGCCCATTTTTCTGTTCTGTTGTTTGTCTTTCTCTTATTGACGTGGAGGAGTTCTTTCTATAGTCTGGATAGGAATCATTTATTAATCACATGCATACAAATATCTTCTCCCAGTGTGTGGCTCATCTTTTTACTTTTTAAAATAGTATCTTTTAATGAACAGAAGTTGTCAATTTTAATGTAATTAAATATAACAATCATTTCCTTTGTGACTGGTGCTTTTTCTGTCATGTTTAAGAAATCCAACCCTAGGGGCAGCTAAGTGGCTCAGTCATGTTGAGTGTCCGACTTCAACTCAGGTCACAATCTCACAGTTCGTGAGTTGGAGCCCCGCATCGTGCTCTGCCATCGGCACAGGGCCTGCTTTGGATCTTCTGCCCCCCTCTCTCTCTGCCCCTCCCCGGCTTGTGCTCTCTCTCTCAAAAATAAATAAACATTTAAAAAGAGAGAGAGAGAGAACTCCATCCCGAACCTGAGCTCATAAGCACATTTTCCTGTATTGCAAATATTTTATAGTTTTGATTGTTACATTTAGATCTTTCAATCCACATGGCTTATTTTTTTAAAAAAAAATTTTAACATTTACTTATTTTTGAGAGACAGAGCACGAGCAGGGGAGGGGCCGAGAGAGAGGGAGACACAGAATCCGAACCAGACTCCAGGCTCTGAGCTGTCAGCACAGAGCCCCATGCAGGGCTTGAACTCACAAACCATGAGATCATGGCCTGAGCGGAAGTTGGACGCTTAACCAACTGAGCCACCCAGGCGTCCCTCACATGGCTTATTTTTGTGCATAATATGAATTAAGAGTTCTATTTTTTCCCTATAGAGCCTTGATTATCCTAGCACCGTTTATTGAATAACCTGTCCTTTCTCCACTGAAGTGCAGCACCATGCCCATTATGGTGGTGTCTCCACGTACACGGGTCTGTTGGGGGCTCTCTCCTATTACCCTCTGGCCTGTGCATCTATCTCATTGCCAGTATCATGCTGTCTTCATTGCTATTGCTTTATCTTAAGTTTAATATTGTTCGTAATAAGTCTTAATGTCATCTTGCTTTAGTCCTCTTTAAAAGTATCAAAGCTTCTCTTGGCCCTTTGCTCTTCTACATACATTTAGGAAAATGCCACACACACACACACACACACACACACACACACAGACTCTCTAGGGATTTTGACTCCAACTACATAGAATTTGTTTATCAATGTCAAGAGAAGTGACTTTATGATATTGAATCTTTCAATTCTGTATACTGTGTATCTATATACACATTCAAGTCTTTAATGTCTTATAATTTTCTCCATAAAATATCTTTCCCATTTTTTTAGGTTTATTCCCTGGGATCTGGTCATTTTAATGCTGTTAAAAGTGAGATCTCTTATTCTATTTTTATTTTATTATTACAGTGTATAGGAATATTATCAATTTGTATCTTGAACTTGTAACCAGCAGTTTTGTTGAGTTCTTTTATTAGTTCTAATAGTTTCTGTCCATAATTCTCTTTGATTTTTCTCTGTAGACAGTTATTATTCATAAATGAGGACATTTTGGTCCCTTTTGCTCTTTTTATACCCCTTATTTTCTTTTCTTGTCTTATTACATTGGGTAAGACATCCAGTACACTGTTGAACAGAAGCAGTGATGGCAGCATATTTATCTAGTCACTGACTTAAATGTGGCTGCTTTTAAAGCTTCACCATTAAGCATGATGATGTGTAGGTTTTTGTGGATACCATTTATTAGTTAAGGAGGGTACTTTCTAGTTCCAATTTATTAAAAGCTTTTAATCAGGATTGAATGTTGAAATTAAAGTTTTTGTTTTCCTTTCCTGTGAAGGTGTTGCATTGCATTAATAGATTTTTCTAATGCTAAACTATCCTTGTATTCCTGAGTTAAACTCCTCTTGGCCATAATATATTACTTTTAATATAGCACCACTGATTAGAGTTGTGACTTTTATTTTTTTTTTTAATTTTTTTTAACGTTTATTTATTTTTGGGACAGAGAGAGACAGAGCATGAATGGGGGAGGGGCAGAGAGAGAGGGAGACACAGAATCGGAAACAGGCTCCAGGCTCTGAGCCATCAGCCCAGAGCCTGACGCGGGGCTCGAACTCACGGACCGCAAGATCATGACCTGAGCTGAAGTCGGACGCTTAACCGACTGAGCCACCCAGGCGCCCCGAGTTGTGACTTTTATATAGGATTTTTGCATTCATAAATCATACTGGTTGTATTAATTTGGTACTGCTGCATGACAAATTACTCCAATCTTTTAGAAATGTAAAATCACACAAATTTCCTACTTCACAGCTTCTGGGGGTCAGCAATTCAGGACCAGCTTATCTGAGTCTTTCACGAAATTGCAGTCAACCTGTAGCTAGGGTTGCGGTCATCTGCTCGCTTCACTGGGACTGCAGACTCCACTTCCACAGTCCTCAGGTGGCTCACTCAAATGGCTATTGGCAAAAAGCTTCAATTCCTCATCTCGTGGACCTATCCATAGGGCTACTTACGTGTCTTCATAACATGGCAGCTGGCCTCCCCCAGAGTGATTCAAGAGAGCACGACAGAAGCCACAAGCCTATTGATGATCTAGTCTGGAAGCCATCACACATCATCACTTCTACCATATTCTATTTCCTAGAAGCAAATCACTAAAATCCAGCCCACACTTGAGGGCATGGGCATTGGTCAAAGGAAGCAGATCAAAGAATTTGTGGACGTATTTTAAAACTATGACATTGGCCTATTATTTTATTTTCTTATATTGTCTTAAGTTGTCTTACCATCTACACTAAACTCATAAATGAGCTGGGGGTGGGGAGCTTTTCTTTCTTTTGTGTCCTCTGCAATGGTTTGTCTAGGAGAGGCGTTCATTGCTGCCTACAAAATCATCTAGTTCTCATGTCTTTTTCAAAGAGATAGTGACTATCGGGGAGGGAGGTTGCTGATTTGCTGGATTTAATGTTATACATGTATTCAGGCTACAAGCTTGTTAAGAGATCGATATCTGGGGAACATATTCCAGACTAGGAAAACTTTGTTCTCACTCTCTTAAACCTCACACATCTTTATGTACTCAGCACTGGCCTAAAGTGCTGAAAATTCTCACATTCAGGCAAAATGTAAAATAGAGAAGCAACCTCATTATTTTAAACAAGCACTTCAGGATGAAGAGTTGGGGGAATTGAAAGGTGAAAGAGGTTAAATAATAAGCACTTAGTTAATAAAAGATAACCCAATGGTAGACTCCCACCTATTCTGGTAAATTTAGGATAGTAGCTCTCAAATGTTTTGGTCTTAGGAGCCCTTTAATTGAGGACCCCACAGAGCTTTTTGTAAATGTGGGCTATGTTTATCAATATTTACTATATTAGAAATTAAAATGGGCAGGCAGCTGGCTGGCTCAGTGGGTAGAACACAGGACTCTTGATCTTAGGATAGTGAATTCGAGCCCCATGTGGGACATGGAGCCTACTTAAAAAAAAAAAAAGAACCACTCTTTTGGGGTGCCTGGGTGGCTCAGTGGGTTGAGTGTCTGACTCTGTTTCAGTTCAGGTCGTGATCTCACAGTTCATGGGATCAAGCCCCATGTCAGACTCTGCACTGTCAGTGCTTGGGATTCTCTCTCCCTCTCTCTCTCTGCCCCTCCCCTGCCCACATGTGCATGTGCTCTCTCTCTCTCTCTCTCTCTCTCTCTCTCTCTCTCTCAAAATAAACATTACAAAGATATATAGATATAAAGAAGTTAAAATTGAGAGTTTTAAAAACTAATATTTACTAATTCATTTGGACATAGCATTTCACATAGCCCATTTCACATTAACATAGATAAAATTTTTATGAAAAAAACTACATTTTCCAAAGCAAAACAGAAATTTACTAAGAAGGGGATTATTGCCTTACATTTTTGCAAATCTGTTTAATGCCTACCTTAAGAAAAGACAGCTAAATTCTCATATCTGCTTCTGCATTTAAGGTGTTGCAATATGTTGTTTTGGTTGAGGTACTGGAAGGACCTGGCCTCACTCAGATATGTAGTCAGGGAAGGGCAGGGTGTTTTCACAGTGTTTTCTATTAATCGTGTACATTCTTGTTAGTACACCAAAACTCAGTCAGTCTTCTCTTAAGGTTAGTTGCAATGTGAATCGCATCGAATATCAATGAACTTTTTTTTAAAGTTTATTTATTTTCAGAGGGAGAGAGAGAGAGTACGCACGCACACATGCACACAAATCAGGGGAGGGGTAGAGAAAGAGGGAGAGAGAGAGAATCCCAAGCAGGCTCCATGCTCTCAGCACAGAGACCCACATGGGGCTTGATCTCAGGAACTGTGAGTTCATGACCCGAGCCAGTTGGACACTTAACCGACTGAACTTTTTATGTTCTTTCCACCATGAGAGAATGAACGGGAGAGGCCAAATGACATCTTAGTAAGAGTGAGGACAATCTTAGCCTCAGGACCTCTGGAAAGACCTGGGGGTGCTCCCTGAGTCCTTTGAAACTGCAGATTTCGGCACTCAAATATTCTCTGATGCTGAGACTCACGGCCCCAGAGGATGAGAGACTGGACGAGGACTCCTGTGTCCTCATTGTGGAAGGGAAACTGCAGCCCCCGACAGAATGGGATTTGTCCAGGGTTGTTGCAGAGCAACGTTCCTTGAGTCCCCTGCTCTTTCCACTACAGGGGGAAAAACCAGAAGGAAGATCAAGAAAAGGAAGAGGAAGAGCAGCAAGTCAATGTTCTAAGGTAGCAGACCACCACTGACTCCACTTCTGATGGTTTTATGTGCTGGTGATCCAACTGATGGCTCTTCCAGGCCCTTCTTTGCCTCAGAAGTCCCTTGTTTATGCCTGCATTTGACCTTTGTCTTAGTCGGACAGTCCCACCACCAAGAGACATGAGAAAAAGCCATCGAATTCAAATCAATAAAACTGTACTTCTTATCCTTTTAAGAGGAGGGCTGGAAGAATTAAATACTTGACCATAATAATAATAGCATTTATTAAGCACTTACTACGCACTTGTGTATGCATTCATTCATTCACTCTTTATTTCTTTCCTTCTTCCCTCTTTAGTCTCTCCCCTCCTTCTCTCTCTCTCTCCTTCCTTCCTCCCTCCCTTCCTCCCTCCTTCCCTTTCTTTCTTCTTTCTTTCTTTCCTTCACTACTCACCAAGTACCTGTTATGTGCCAGGCATGTTACAACGTACACAATGGTAGAGAAAACAGACACAGTCCAAACACTTCACATCCATTATTCACTTATTAATCCAACAATAGGTGTGGTAGGCACTGTCAGAATGCCCATTTTAGTGATGAAGTCACTGAGGCAGAAGCGGTGCTTACCGAGGTCACAGAGCTAGTGAATGAATCTGGGTCTAACTCTGCAGCTGTTCCCTGTAAGCACAATAGTATATTGCCTCCAGAATGGCTGTGAGCCACTGGTAGTTTGTCTGAATTTATGCCTCCTGGAGTCCAGCATGGAAGACTGAGTCATTATTGCGCCACCCCTTTTGACTCTCTCACCTTCCTTCCCTGAACCCCTAACCCAACACTGTAACCTTACATCCAAGAGCCAGGACGTGGCTACACAACTTGACAGGAATGGCAGGTTAGAGCCAGCTGTGTGCTAGACCTGGTCGAGTGGTGATGGTGGCGATGGTGATGAGGACAATGACAGCCTGGGGGAGGGGAAGGGCCAGTAACATCTCTGATCATCTCTAAAAGACTCTGAGGTAAGAGGTGGAAATCTAAGGACATTAACTTCCTCTTATATTTAAATTTGAGGGTAAAACACTGGTCTTCCAAGGGCCCTAGCCAAGGAAAGTCAGATTTGCATCATTAGATTTCCTTCTCTACAAGGGGGAGGAGAAAAAAGGGAGCACTGGTTCTCTTTCTAGGAGAAGGTGGGGTGGAGTGAAAGGGGAGAAGGTGGAGAAAGGAGGGGAAAGGAGAGGGGGAGAGAAGAAGGAGGGAGGGGGAATGGAGCCCTTTTCTGGAGAAGGAGCTTGTTGGGGCCGCTTCCCAGGTCAGCAGCATCTACCCTGAGGCCAGACCATAAAGGGTTTTCTGCAGGGGAGGATCAGTGCAGGGGAGGATGAGTGCAGGGGAGGATCAGTGCCTGCTCTGAGCACAGTGCTCTGTGGCTCTCTGCTACCCACCCACCCTGCACCCTGCACCTTCCAGTCCCACCCAAACTCCCATGGGGTCGTTTCAGTGCTGGAACAACTTTCCTGAAAGCCCCTTGTCATGAAGAAAACACTGGACTAGGAGTCAGACCGTCTCAATTTGAACTGAGCCTTTGTTACCTCAGGCTACAGAACCCGGAACCTGCTGCTTACTCTTTCTGGGCCTCAGTCCACCTCATCCGTAAAATGGTACAAAAATACCTTCTCTGCCTGCTGCCCGGGATATTTGTGAGGATCTCAATAAGTGCTCCATCTAAACGCACTTTATTACCATCATCAACCTACACCATAATCATGCTTCTAGATAATATATGCCAAAAGTGACAAATGACCTAATTTATGTATTCCCTTGTTCCTGACACTTCACGAAGATGGGGGCTTTTCTGGCAGTGTCCAAAATTGCAGTAGCCTCTCATGCCCACTCACCTCCTTGGGCATCCATGGATTTCCCCAGGTTGACTTCCCCAACCTAGCCAATTGGGGGGAACACACTTATTTCTTTAAATACACAGGAAATGGGAATTTATCATAAGATAAAAGGGTTTGTTTTTTTTTAAATCAGATAGTTTGGAAAAATGATAAAATAACTCGTCATCTTACTGTCTGAATATAACCACTATTGCAAATGGAAGATTATATCGAAGCAGGGTCATGAACCCAGGCTTTGGAGTCAGACAGACCTGTGTTCTGCCACTTAGCAGCTACATGACCTTGGGGCACCTTACTAATTTCTCTCAGTCCCAGAGAGAGTATGAATGCTCCCTCCAGTGGGAGATGTGGGAGTTGGGGGGGGGCGGGAGGAGTAACTGGGGGTAACACATGTGTAAAGCCCTGCCCCACAACAAGTGCTCAGGAAGTGTTAGCTGCTGTTATTTTTCTAGTGATTATCTCTGCAGACTTTTAAAAATGCATACATAATACACATAAGAATACCTATGGTTTCAAAAATAGGAGTCATGACATTTTATAACCTGCTTTTGTTAACAGCATATCATGTTTTTTCACTTGAGAAAAATTCACATCTGTGACATCTCTTAGTGCCTGCAGAAGGCGTCCTGAGGGTGTTTGCTATTTCATTTAACCTGTTCCCTATCGCTAAACACTTAGTTTCTTCCCAATTTTGGGGGGCTGATTTGAATAATGTTACAATTAATATTGTAAATGTTAATATTGTAATTATTAATATTATTAATAACATTAATGTTATTAATATTGTTATTATTTCTTTAGGTTCTTTCCCAGATACTTTTCTAGACTGGCTAACATCCAAGTTCATAAACATTTTTGAGGTTTCATGGGCACTTCAGATTTTCCTCCAGAAAAATACAACTTCCCGCACCTGGCTAGCCATGGGTATTTGTTATTATTATTTTTTTAACTCTTTGATAAGCAGACTTTTTACTGTAGGATTACCATACCACACCACTCACCCAGCTAGGCCTGTCCTGTGAGTCTCCTGCCTTGGCGGTCTGGGGGCCTGACATCAGACCACCTCAACGTGGCTCCATCCGGGGCCTGCACTCCCCTGATGACACCCTTTCAAGAACTGTCCTTAGCTGGACAGTAGTTCTTAGTCCCCACTGTGATCTCCTCCCTTACAGCTTATATCTTCTTTGTGCATATTGAGAGTTAAAGACACGACCACCTGGTTTGGTCGTTCCATATGCTGGCTTAGCAGAGATTTATTTACCTAATTATCCCAGTCCTTCGAGGATCCATAAAACAAACAGTGCATTTACACCAAATACGCACCTCGGTAAAAAAACCTTCAAACCAGCAGGAGGTTTCCGTCTTATGATAATCATGGTAATAATGTACATTTGTAGAGCAATTTGCAACTTGCAAACATAATGACATACACTATATGTGTAATACTCAAAACAATCCTGGGATTTTTATTATCATTAAAAATTATTATTTCTGGGGTACCTGGGTGGCTCAGTCGGTTAAGCATCCAACTTCGGCTCAGGTCATGATCTCACAGTTCACAGGTTCGAGCCCTGGATCAGTCTCTGTGCTGACAGCTCAGAGCCTGGAGCCTGCTTCAGATTCTGTATCTCCCTCTCTCTCTGCCCCTCCCCCCACTTGCTCATGCTCTCTCTCTCTCTCTCTCTCTCTCTCAAAAATGAGTAAAATTAAAATATTTATTATTATTTCTGTTTTACAAAGGGAGAAACTGCAACTCAGAAAATCGTACTGAGTTGCCCATGACTAAAGCTGGAGTCTGTTCTTCTGACTAAATCCTAGATTCTCATGCCACTTTGTGAACATAAATTAACCATGTTATTGAGGGTGAATTGATCACTAGAGTTCTCCTACTGGGTATCTGATGGATATGTGGGTAGAGGGGTGATGGTTGGAAGAGAAGAGGAGGAGAAAGAGGGAAACAGAGAGAGGGAGAGGGAGAGAGAATTTTGCTTTGGGTTTCCTAAAATTCTAGCTTTACTGCCTATCTGATAATAATGTTTGGGGCCCCTGGGTGGCTCAGTCAGTTGAGCGTCCGACTTCGGCTCAGGTCAGGATCTCACAGTTTGTGAGTTCGAGCCCTGCGTTGGCTCTGTGCTGACAGCTCAGGGCCTGGAGCCTGCTTCGGATTCTGTGTCTCCCTCTCTGCCTCTCCCCCACTTGTGCTCTCTCTCTCTCTCTAAAATAAATAAAATGTAGAAAAAAAATCCCAAAATTTAATGATAATGTTAAAAGTTGAATACTCTGTCTCAGGGTCATTCTGCAGCCCAGAAGGCATTTTAGACTCTTAAACTCTTCAGCTTATGCTTTCAGATGCGGCACAGATAGTCTGATTATTTATAGTCTGGCATTTCCTAAACGAGGCAGTGTTTGGGGAGGAAGTCAGCCATCCGGACAAATGCTGATTGTTCAAAATTCAGCTGAATAATCAACGAATCTAAAGTTTCACGTTAGAAGGTATGAAGGTGGAAGGCTGGTTTTTATTCTCCTCTGAAAGGTAAGTCCCAGGCTGTAGCCGCTCAGACTTGCTCCGCCCTTCCCTCGGGGCGCGGACCTGGCCTCTCTGGAAAGGAACTGGCTTTCCACAGCGAAGCCATCTGTAGCTCCTCCACAGAGGCCACCCTGAAGCCAGATCAGTGTCCCTCTAATGGCCCTCAAACCCGCCGTCTGCATGCAAACGGACTACAGGCCCTTCGTTTCACACAGGATCATAGAACTCAAAGTGGGAACGGACCTCAAAGGTCATCTAGTGCCGGAGTCCTTCTGACATCCCTGGCGGGTAGTGGGGCTGCCTCCCCTTGACCTTCCAGAACAACATTGTCCCAGAGGCTCAAAAGGTCCTTCCTCGCACACAAGAGCTCCCTCCCTTTGGTCCCGGTTCTGCCCACCACCACCTTCCTCTTGGCTTCAATCCCCACAGAGGGCGGTGGCTGCCCCACATCCCTCAGACGGCCTCCCTTACAGACCAAGAACCCAGGCCCTGCCCAGGGTGGGTATTCCCACCTGGAGGACGAAAGGAGATCATGCATGGACAGTGCTCACCATGGTGCCTGCACATAGTATGTGCTCAGTAAACCTGGCTGTCTTTATTATCTATTCTCATTTCTCCAAGCAGACTTTTAGCGTGTCCACATTTCTCATGGTCTTTCATCTGGACATCCTGATGCAACACTCCAGATACGTGCTAACACCAGATAGAACACAGTTATGATCTCCGTGTCTGAATACATTTAATGTTCTACCCCCACACACATAGTTAAATAAATATGCTGTGTCTGCAAGCAAGCAGTAAACTGGAAGGTTAACTAGTCCATGGCTGCAGAGGGGCCCAGCAGCACATTACTGGAACCCTCTGTGGGTTGATACGGGCCCATGCACCACTGTGGGTATAGGTGTCCAACTAGTTAGTTGTTCAAGTCACTTAACTATTATCGCCCAACCCAAATGTCTTCAACTTCTTTTTCATGTTGTCTACAAAGACATTATGAGAGACTCTGCCAATATAAGACATATAAAAAATAGAAAATCAAAATTTTATATAAAAGATAACTATAAGTAGAGCTCTCGTGTTTTCTTTCCTTGCTAAATGGACGGTAGTGCTGTCAGGAGTCCCTGTCCCTACAGTAGTCTCCTTTTGCTGAATGCTGGGCCATTTGTTTGTAATATAGTCACTCTGTTTATAATATAACCACCATGTGGCACTTAAGAAATACTTTATTTTATTGTTATCTGTGTACATGTTTGTCTCCTTTATTAAAAGGAGAGCTCTTTGGAGACAGAGACTGCGATACGTTCATCGCTAGATGTCATCCAAGCACAGGGCTCTAAGCATAATAGATCCTCAGTAATTACTGGTCAAGTGGACCATGAATGTATGCATGCACACCCAAAAAATGAATGAATGAATGATTTCTCTCAATAAATTATTGTCAGGCATTATAAAGCAAATGAGTTTATTTTGGCATGACTCATTCCTGGTGAACCCATGCTAGGTGCCAGAGACCATCTGTTTAATAATCCATTCTAAATTTTTGTCAGGAATTTGGCATTGTGAAATCCGCTTTCTTGAAGAGACACCTAACCTGCTTCCAATCTCCTCAGCAGTTCTTTAGGACTTTGCCAATAGTTCCAAGAGTGTCTCTGCAGCCACGTGCCCAAGTTTACCAGGCACCGGGAAGGACATGGTCTGGACAAGGAGACCTGAGCCCATTCAACACTTGTGTACTAACACAATGGCTGGTCTGAAACAAGGTGGATCAGTTCAGCTGAGCGGAGTCTGCAAAATCTCCAAACTTTTTTTAAACTGCACACTCCCATCAATAAAAATATTTTTGAGCATATACCTTCAATATATGCATTATTTATCTATAAATCATATACAAGTAATACTGTGAACATATTATGTACATTATAAAGCATATGATGAAATAGAAAATCTTAAAAAGATGAGATATCATCTTGCTACCTCTTCTTGCACACCGCTGGGGTACATGGATCCCACTTTGGAGACCACAGGACCAAAGCTTACCATCAGGGTAATGAGCCAATTCCCCTACACGGAACCACCATGGGCTTGTATCTTTAGCTCCCCAGACACCTCTCAAATGTGTGCCACTGGTCACACATTTATCAGAAGCACAGAGAAAGAGCATGGGAGGACAGGGCCATCTGGGTGTGAGCCCCTTTCTGCCATAGACTGTGATTGGGGATCCCCCTCCCACGGGCACCCAATCCTGGGCAAGTTGCTGAGCACTGCAGAGCCTCCATTGCTCATATAAAATAGGAAACCTGATACCTATATCTCAGGCCGTTATGAGGATTACATGAGGTGATATGTGTAATGAGTGTAATGAGGCACAGAACTGGTGCCCAACCAACGTCCGTCTCCTCTCCCGTAGGGTGCCTTCTCTTTTACTTAGAAGATGGTGACTACATGAAATAACGCCACTTGGATCTCATCAAGAGCCTCCATATTGATGCATGGAAGTATTTTTCTTCTAGCAGGTAGTTGAAGATATAATTACTTAGAAACGCTGGAAGGGACAATCTAGGGAGAGAGAATGGTTGGTATAGATAAGAAAGGGAGTGGGCGTTAATGAGCAAGATGAGAAAAAAAGCATCCAACTTAGGGAAGAAACAGACATATTAACTTTTCCGCCCTCCACTTTTTCCTACAGTGAAGCGATCTTTATATTTGAGATATTTTTAAATGTAGTTTTATTTATATTTAAAATGTATCATGCAATATTTAAGACATACAGAAAAGGACAAAGAAAAATACAATACACAGCTATGTAGCTAGCACTCAGCTCAAGAAATAAAACATTGCAAACTGTTAAATCTGCCTTCTGCACCTCCCTCCCCACCCAATTATATTGTGTATTTATCACTCCACACCCTTCTATACACCTTTATAACATATGTATATAACGTATCCCTAAGCAGAATAAATTATCATTTTGAGTATTTTTTATTAAATTATTTTAATGTTTATTTATTTTTGAGAGAGAGAGACAGAGCATGAGTGGGGGAGGGACACAGAGAGAGGGAGACATAGAATCTGAAGCAGGACCCAGGCTCTGAGCTGTCAGCACAGAGCCCAACACGGCACTCGAACTCACAAACCTCAAGATCATGACCTGAGCTGAAGTCAGACACTTAACTGACTGAGCCACCCAGAAAGCTCTCATTTTGAGTATTTTTAAACTTAAAAACTGTGTCATGTTATTACATAACTATTATCACTTTGGTTCATTAACTCATCCATGCAACATGTATTTATAAAACACATACAATGCTTTCTGCGCAGTGATTAATTGTAATATAAAAGAAAATCCCCTCACTTCCCAGTCCTCGAAAGATGTCAGCACAAACTACATGAAAAATGATTCCTTTGCAGAATTGTTTTCAGACTTGCAAATTCTTACTGCTTTCATTTCACTATTTCCACTGAAAACTCACTGAGCTGTTAGGAGGCACAGCAATGACAGATACTGTGATTCCAGAGTGGGGGCATAGTCACGAACGCCTGAGTTCTCCCCAGAGACCGCGGATGGAATGTGTTGGAAAGGCGGGAAGTTCAACACCACCTTCATAGGTCTTATTTTCTAGACAACAGCGTTCAGAACAGAGCCCTTGAGTCCCATCCAAGGGAGTTTAGTTATGGAGGCATCCGCGTAGGAGTTCATGCTAAAGAGACCGCAAGCCTTCACGTTTCTGTCCACACACAGCCGCTGGCGGGGAAGGCTGGCTTCAGACCGCTCCATCTGGCTCCAGGGCCTGCGTTCCCCACGCAGGCTGTCTACTCAAGGGTGAGGGCTTCTTGCTGCCCACTGATTATGGTGGGTGCAGCAAGAAAGTGAGGCAAATTTCACAAATTACAGGCAGAGTAACCCAATGTGACATTTCAGCCATTCCAATTTTCTGTCACACAGGCTTCTGGCTAAAAAGATTTTCCAGTTCACGGTGTTCTTGTCCTTTGGATTAGGTAAATAAAAACACTTCTATGAATATGAATGATCAATACTTCATTATTCTTTCATTGCAGCTGCTGGTAAGTTGTGGAGCTCCCTCAGCCTCTGCCCTTCCCCTAGAATTAGCCTCTGGGTCACGCCTTCCCGTTGATCATGCTCATGACAGTGATGCTCATTGATCGAGCCTCCATTCTGGGTGGGAGAACCACCCTTCAGCACCCACTGTACATGGGTCAGAGTGATTTTTACCTGTTAAAATGCAGTGTTTTATTAGGCCTTTAGATGGATGCATCTTGGTAGAGCAAACGTGTCCCAGTCAGGTGAGCAGTGGTGTTAGTACTGATTCTGTCCTAAGCAAAATGTGGCCGTGGTACCTCTTTCATACCTGGAAATAGCCATGCGATGCCCAAGAGGGCCCTCTCTGGATGCAGCCCCCATGCCCAGTGTCACGGTGTGGCAGCTGCCCTGAGAACTAGCTCCTGTCGGCCGAGGCAAGTTTCCCAGAGAGCCACTAGGCACATGCTCAGCACTAGAGAACAACCCCACCTTTACAGGTGGAGATTTTAGACAGGGCAATGGGATCTCACCTCACCCCTTATCCTATCCACTAGTGAGTATACACAGGAGATCACCAGCTCATCCCTCGAAGTCCCAATCCAAAGAAACCTGCCAACTTGAGAACTGCGTGCTGATGAGGGCATCCAATCCTAGAGATAGGAAAGGTCATTTCAGGGCCTCTCAGGGCCCCTGATATGTCCCTTGGTAGATTCTTTATCCTCCCTTTCCTGCCTGTGAGATTGTCCTAGTTTTCCAGGCAGGTTTCTCTGTCCCATCTTACCATCTGTGACCCTGCTGGGGCCCAGGGTTGGAGCCCCACCCTGGAGTCTGAACCATTCACTCTTGTCAGAGCCTCGGAGCAAGCCCTTTCCTCCCCAGCTCTCCCTGCTCACTAGTGCTGGACAGGGCTCCACCAAGGAACCCACCCGCCCACTGGCCTATCTTCCCGCTGTCTGCAGCTGGCCTTTCCAGGCCCCGAAGTGCCCGGTGCTGGGCTGAGTATCTCCCCAGGCACACCCTCCCCAGGGCGGCTGCGTACTCACTGCTCCACCGGCACCCGAGCCCGCCCCTTTCTTAATAATGAGCAATGGCTTTGGTTTTTTTTTTGTCATTATACTAATAAATCATTTCACTGGAAACAGAAGATACCAAGCAAAAAGAAAACTGAAAATTACCCGTAAATCCTTCCACCATGTGATAAACATTATTTATATTTTGATACATTTGCTTACAGTCTTTTTTCGTGGCATATGAATAAAACATATTTTTTCAAAATTGGATTTACACCATGTATAATAGTGTGTATTCTGTCATTTTTTTCAAGCCTCACTACAACAGTAAACACATCCCTCTTATTCTCGTTTCTGTATCTCAGGCATGCCATTCTTCTCATATCGTTCCGTCCTCTCTACCACCTAAACCTTCCCCCCACCCTCAATTCCCTGTCCTGATAGCCTTGCTTAATAATCTCAGTCTGTACTAATTTTGTTCCTGTCAATATGTTCAGCCTTCGTTATACAGATTGCATAATTCGGTGCTTGATATATTGTCTTGTCTTTTCTAATAACTTGGAGAATTGGTCTTATGTCCCTAGAATTAATGGAAGCCCCTAAAGGTCAGCAACCATGTCTCACACGGTACTTGCTGATTTTCAGATCATTTCTTATTTTGCAGAGTCCATGACCTCCCCCCGCCCCCACAACCCTCCACCCCCACACCCCCACCCTTTGGTGTTGGTGTTTCTATGCAAAAGTGGAAATTCTCAGAACCGCCAGAAGCTGGAATAAAGACCAAGCTCATGGTGCACTTTTGTCAAGTGCTTCCTAGAAAAACATGAGTCTCACATCTTGTAACTTCATAATTCAACCCTTCCCTTGGCTAGTGTAGACATAGTGTGGTTCCCTAAAGAGCATTGATGGAAGGCCAGAACCGCCCTGGACCCGGGCTGGACTTGTATCATGGCTGGGCCACCCTGGAGCTGAAGGATTCGAGAGTCAATAAAAGAAGTAATAAGAGGCAAACTCTCCTCACACCCTTCACAACTTAAAAATAAATAAAATTAAAAGGTCTTTAAAAGAAAATGTAGGTTAGAAAAGATTGCAAATTCATGACAGTTATTTTCTAGCATTAAAGTGGCATTTTTCTGGCCCCATTTTACAAAGGCGATTCCCTCTGCTCCCAAACATAAATGCACACACACACACACACACACACTCACACACACGCACACACATGCACTCACACACACATACACACAAACCCCCCCCCCACACACACACACCAGCTGGAGTAAGAAAGAGTGGCTTCCTATTATTATTAATAGCTTAGTGAGATCATTCACGAATCCAGTTCAGTCCCAAGGTCCCAGAAACTGAAAAGGACACTTTCTCCCTCTCTTGCTGGGGACATTCCAATCCCAGCCCCTGGCCATCCATTTGGAGTTACCAGTCCTCTGTCACCTCCTGTTTAATGCTTCACTGCATATCAAAGGCTGTGGTGCTGGAGGAGGAAGAGGGGACAGGAAGTCTGGATGCCTCTCCCTCTCCCTCTTCCTTCCAGAGCCCCCACCATCCCCCCCCCCCCCGGCAAACTGCTCCCCAGCCCTGACCCTGCACTTGCTTAGCTATGTGACTTTGACAAGTCACTTTACCTCTCTGGGCCACTTTTCCTCATTTGCACATGCACTGTGGCCTCCTTTTAGCTCACGGTCCAACATTCTGTGAAATACCTTCTTAACCTTCACCATCTCCATATTCCAAATTTGAAAGTTCCAATCTAAGGTGTGCGATGGGGGTGGGGGATGGCAGGTTCCATCTGTGCGGCCATCAGCCTCTATTTCCTGCCTGACCTCCCTTCTCTTAAACAGCCCTGGCGTCACTTCTTCCATGAAGCCTGTCTTTCCTTGTAATTCTCATCAGCATCAGCATCAACACCACCAGATAAATGAGTCTTCTCCTCTGTGCTCCAAGTACATTTTGTCTATTCCTCTGTGGTGAGTCTGATACAGAGGGCACTTGTGTCCTTGAAACAGTAGC
Organism: Felis catus; assembly: GCF_018350175.1. NCBI lineage: Eukaryota > Metazoa > Chordata > Mammalia > Carnivora > Felidae > Felis > Felis catus. Next base: position 40,951,937 of record NC_058371.1, on the reverse strand, counting down.
ACAGTATGCCCTTGGGTGCCACCATTAATTGGATTATTCCTGCTCACACTGCAGTGACAGAGCCGGGGAGAGGGCACTTGTAACAAAAATAGGCATTGTTTCTCCTGCACGCTTCACAGTCCTTTACATCTTTGCTGGGGGAGTTACTTTTCATTTCCCTGAAGTTGTTCCACAAAAGGTTGGAGAAAACCATGCATAAGAGCATCAGTGGACACTATAAAATCAGTGCGGGGGAGGGAAGGTGCTGGCAGGCTGCTAATCCCCTGGGGAACCCTGAAGACAGCAGGCAAGGACAGGCTCCAGCAGAAGCCCTATTGGCTTGGCTACCTGCCGAGACCCACAGGGACACTCCTTCCCTTCTCTGGTCCAAGGGCAGAGCCCCCGCTCACCCCGACTCTGCCTGCCCTCCCCAGAATGCCCCCTGGCGACTACTGGACCATCTGGGTCCCAGTGACCAAAAAGCTGGGGCAACTCAGTGTTTAAAATAAAATAGAATAAATTATATTCTGACCCAAATTTAGAACAGTTAGTGAGGGGTTGTGGTGGGGAGTGAGCCCTGCTCACTGCATAGCTTGCCACTGTCTTGCTGATGTCACCTCCGAACCCTCCTTCACTTTCTATGGGAACCACCGTTTACACATCAGGGGCATTTGAGGAAGCACCTTCCTGGATCTGTGAGTCGGTTTTCAGAAGCTTCCTCCACAAGGCTTCAAGGGAAAACCTCAACTGTCTCATTTCCTAGAAAAATAAATCTGAGGTTTCTTCTTGTGGCTTTGTGATCTTAGCCAGTGTTTCTGAGGGGCTACAGATACATCACCTAATCCTCATTACAACCTCATGAGTGAAGCTAGCACTACCCCCATTTGGCAGATGCAGAAACTGAGGCTCAGAGAGGCTAAGTGTTACTTGCTCGAGGTTTCACTGCAGTGACTAGAGCTGGATTTGAACCCTGGCATTTGACTCTGGAGTCCCAATCTTCACCATGAAGCTCTACTTTCTCCTTGTCCACCCCATTCTACAAGATCTGCCACTTCCAGTTCCCTAGGATAGAGTAAATAGTCTTCCAAAATTCAGATTCTCTTTTTGGATTCTCAGTTCAATGTGCCCTGGAGGACCTGATCATTTAAAAGACTGCCGTCGCCTAAGTGGTTTTTTACAAGAAAAATCTGATGTGGCAAATTATTTTGCTTTTATAAGTGAGGTTTCCCTCTCTTTGTCTAGAGATTCCCCAGGCGATATAAATGAAAGTATCTAGTGCATTTTGCCTGGCACACCCTGGGTACTAAATATTTGTTGATTCTAATTTTGTGCCTCTACGAATCCAACCGAAAACATCCACTCAGCCATTGCCCAACTCATCTCCAGTCATGTGCCTGTCAAGCTGGGACAGCCCAATATATGCCCCCATACCAGGCATCTAAAGACCCCTCTCTTTTTCTTCAAAATACACAAACTTCTACAAAGTACATAGGTTAGCAGATAAGCATGCAGTTCCTCCCTGGGGTCATTTGCTCCTGATGAGGCTTATTAAAATAGGAAACTATTTTAAAGCAAAATCAACAATCAGAAGTATTCTCCATTCTATATGGCTGCTTTCCACAGATAATAAAACCCCATCAACTGGCTCCAAAGAAAAAGTGACCTACATAACAATGACAGCACAAATAACAATCCTCCACTGAAATGCTCAAAAGCTGGGATTGTGGTAAAGCCAAGATTCCCAGGGAGTCTCAGGACCCGGTGTCTTGACTGTAAACTTGGAGCAGATAAAGGAAGGCCTCTCTGAGATCAGAACTTCCAGGGATAGGACAGAAATCCCAAATGGCAGGTGCAAGGCAGATGTAGTCAGAACTGAACAAGACAAAGCAAACAGTATCCGGTGTCCAAGGAAAAACACAGAAAACCAGTGTGTGTCCGTTCTGCTTGAAAAGATCTCAGAAGAATAATTTTGTAGATGAATCAGACAAGAATAAGGTTGCAAACGACTCCATCATGTCAAATAACCAAGGCAAGGCCTGTGTCTGAAGTACTCTCATAACACCTGAAGAGTAATTCAGCTCATCGATACAGCTGTGCTTACATACTTGTTTTTCTTCACCAAATGGATCAATCCTTTTGGTCACATTCCTCATCAGTGGATGGAGAAGCTCAGTAGTGGTGCCCAGAGTGTCCCAGAAAGGGTCTCCCAAGAAAATAAAGTTGCATCAAAAGCTGCTGAAGGAAATTGTAGATACAAAACAGGGATCTGAGAGGCAGGACACCCAGGTTCTGGCTTGGAACCTGACATTGACTCTCTTTGAAACTCTGGACAAGTCATTTGGATCTCCATCATCCCTCTGGATCTCCATTTTCCCATCTATAAAAAATCCAAACAGCTCTCATTTGAAAAGTGTGGGAGGCTGTGGGAACCCATCAGTTCCCTCTGATAACAGTCAAGCCCAGAGTTTCTTATAACATTTAACATATACATAGCACACAACCCGGCAATCCCACAGCTCGGTATACAACCAAGATAAATGAAAATCTATGTTCGCACAAAAACCTGTATGCAAATATTTATAACAGCTTTATTTATAAATGCCCCAAACTGGAATCAACTCAAATATCCTTGGTGGGTGAGTGAATTAACATTGACACATCCATACAGTGGGATCACCACTCAGGAACGAACCATTGATACAACAACATGAATGGATTTCTTTTCTTTTAAATGTTTTAATGTTTATTTATTTATGTAGAGAGGGAAAGAGAGAACATGAGCAGAGGAGAGACAGAGGGAGAGGGAGAGGGAGAGTCCCAAGCAGGCTCCACGCTGTCAGCACAGAGCCTGACCTGGGGCTCAAATCACAAACTGTGAGATCATGACCTGAAATCATGATCATGATCATAAGATCATGAGCCAAAATCAAGAGTAGGACACTTAACCGACTGAGCCACCCAGGTGCCCCAACAACATGAAGGGATTTCAAATGCATTATGCTAAGCAGAAGCCAGAAACAAAGGCTACATACTGCACGATCCCTTAAATGATATTCTGGAAAAGGCAAAACTATAAGGATGGAGAACAGAACTGTAGTTGCAGGGAGGGGGTGGGGGAGAACTTGACTACAAAAGGGCGGCACAAGAGAATTTGGGAGGAGGGTGATAGGATCGTTTTGTATCTTGATTGTGGCAGTACATGATTCTAGGCATTCATCATGACGCACAGGACGGAACAAAATAAGGAGTGAACTTCACTGTAATTAAATTCAAAAAATAAATATTAAAAATCATTTTAAAACTCAAGCCCAGATCCTCCAAGTCTGAAAAGAGAGGAAAACTCCCCAGTGAAGAGACAGAGAGACGGAAAAAGAGAAGTGACCCCAATGTCAACTCCAGTTTCCCAGGAGCCACCTACGCCCTTCCCATTGGCTTTACTGGGCACTGCTGCCCATGTACCAACCATGCCCTTGTTTCAACGCTCCAGCCCATCAGACACCAGACCAGAGCATGTCATGTAATTTGTCTAAAGTCTCAGGGCCAAGAAAGGGGAAATAAACCCAGAGAGTAATGCCCAATTCACTGGCTACCTGCCTGGTTCCCGTTCCACGTCACTGAGCCAGAGGCCACTTCTCCTACTACCAGGCTGGCCAAAGACCTGTAGACTCAAGAAAGCAAAACCAAGAGGAGCGACATTGGTACAAAGGCCCAGTTTCCCAGCCCAATCTCTTGAATGAGCCCATTCTTCTTGACTGATTGACATCAGAAATGCCCACCTCCTTCAAGGGAGACTTCTCCACCAGGGCTGCTGGAGAAAATATGAGATGCCCAATAAAGTTGAATTTCAAATAAACAAAGAAGACTGTTCTGATAGAAGTACAGTGCAATATTTGTGTGTATTTTGATTTATTCAATCTGACAATCCTGTCCTCCGTCCACCGGGGTGTGGCCTCACCTACCACACATCAGAAGGAAATTTGTTACGCTTCCATCAATTTAGATTCACACACCCATATTGTTCATCTCCTAGCACATCCCCTGGGGATTTAGAGACCTAGCTCTGTCAGGCAGATCTCTCTAGAAACCTGGCCCCAAAGCAGACAGAGGTGCTAAGGAAGGGGAGGGAAGGCCAGGCAAATAGCACACCCTTTCCAACTTCTACTGCCTCCCAGAAACTGGACCCCAAGGTCAAAAGGGAAAAGGCAAACCTAGCCTGAGAATCTATTCATGAGTGGGCTGGAGGGAGGGCACCCAAGCCCTCCCAGGCCTCCCCCCCCCATACACATCAGATCCTCTCAAAGGATATCACAGCTCACCCCCAGAAGACTCCCACAGACGGACTCTGCAAACAGCCCACCTGTGGGTCTTCCGCAGTCACCCCTGGACAACTCACAGCGGTCTTTACACTTTCCAAAGCCCTGCGGTTATAGCAGGTGCCTGGGGGAGGTGCCACCCACAGCCTCCCCCCCCCCACAAAAGCAGGTGGCGCTGCCTTTCTGGGAGCACAAAGGAAACATCTCTTCAGAATTTATGTTAGAAGCTCCAGCAGGTGCTCAGCAGCCACTCTCCAGGTGTGAGGCTGAAGTGCCAGGGCTTTGGGTGAGATCAGCTATCAGGAGGCAAGTCATGAGAAGAAAGACAGCTAAAGGTGGGTGCGGATCGTCCCCTGTTCCTGGGTGTCTAAAACATGGGTTAGCATTCTCAGCAGGGGTCCAGATGGTGTCTCAAGTCCTCATCTGGTCCCACCGTCCACCGTCCACACAGTTACCAAACATTTCTTGAACACCTCTGCGTTCCAGGCACTGTGCTAGTGCTGTGGTTACAAAGATACAAAACAGCGCTGGCACTCCAGGAGCTCACGTTCTGGGGGCAACCGCCACCACAACAGGCCAAGAGGATAATAGAGCTGAATGTGGGGGTGATGGGGGCACAGAGGGGCAGCAGCAGGCCTGTGGGCTGGGTTTTCTGGAGATCAGGTTGGAGCTGGGTCTCAAAAAAGGAGGGGCACAGCTTGGAGATTGGAGAGAGATAGCACTCCAAGCAGAGGCTGGGACAAAGGCACAGAGGCAAGAAGCTGAGAGCACACAGGGTGTATTCAACAGTATGCTGGGCCAGGAAATCAGGGGCAAGAGATAGGAATGGAGGGCCTGGGGGTGGGGGTGGGGGCGCTGGCATGACAAGTTCAGGGGTTTTCACTCTATCCTGAGCAGACATGAGGGCTTTTAACATGTCAGGGGACCATGTCCAAGGAGCATCTCACAAAGGCTACTCCAGGTACATCCAGGGTTGGGGTACCAATGTCTGGAGCAGGCCAGGGCAGTAGGAGTACGGAGCAGGAGGCAGATTTGAAAAGCACTTAGGAGGCCATGTATCAGCAGATGTGGAGATTAATGGGACGTGGGAGGTTGAGGTGGAGGCAGAGGAAGGTGAATTCTGGGTTTCTGGATTCCATGGTTCTTCAGGTTCAAAACACCAGTCACCCGGCGATGATCACTTAAATGACCTGAATTTTGACACCAGGGTGCAGCACTGTGGTTTTGTTCTAGCAAACCAGGCACACCTCCAGGCTCCCTGCTCAGACCAATCAAGCCCCATCCCCAAACCCCATGACACAAGTTCTTACAAACACAGCTCTCCAATCTGCCGCCTATTCCAACCTCTCCCTGACCATTTCAGCCTTAGTTTCATGGATGTGGCTGGGCCCATATCTATCTGCACAAACAGGTTATCAGGGTCCCGTGTGGACTTTTAGTGGCCACCATGATGATGTCCTGAAGGCATCAAAGATGTCAACCAAAGTACAAGAATATGGCTCCATCATAGAGGAAGCAATGAGGGGAATGGAGCCCCTGAGAAGGAGTCCGTAACCTGCCCCCGCCCTCTGGAGCTCCGCATCCTTGCTGTCCACTAATGAGCATGCAAAGGCCACAGTCCTCTTGGGTCTAAGATCCTGTGGAGGTTGAAACTGAGTATATACAGCTCAGTGCTGCCGCCTACTGTTCTCATCCTGACATTACACTCATTTAGCGCCAGTGAACACCTCCACTCCGCAGAGGACTCTCCCAGGACAGGGCCGGGACCTAGGACCCCCCAGGGCGGGGAGGGGTGCTCATTCCCAACACCCGAACGTCTGAACTGAAGGCAGAGAGAATGCGGTTAGGAACTGGGTCAGCGCAGCCACAGGGGTATTAGCCAGAATGAAGGAGATGCTCTAGAGACTGCAGGGCCCGCTACCAGTGAGTCCGCACATCCAGTGGCAGGAGTGATGGGTGATGTGCGGTTGCAGAGCTGTTCAGGCTGGGGCCAGAGAACCAGCATGTCATGGGGAGGCTTGGAGGCAAGGGCGGGGAGCACAGACTAGACCCGAAGTGGGCTGCTGTGGCCCGCGAGCCAAATCCAGCCAGACTGTTTATGTACGGCTCACAAGCAAAGAATGATTTTTATATTTTAAAATGGTTGGGAAAAAAAATCAAAGGAAGAATAAGAGTTGTGACAGAAACCATATGGTCTGCAAAAATCTAAAATATCCACTATCTGGCCTTTTACAGAAGTTTGCCAACTCCTGGACTGGACAGCAGTGGAAGTCTCTCCACGCTGAGATGCTGATCGGGGGTCACGCCGTCCCCAAGTCCCTCAGACGAAAGCCTTGCCTGAGCCCCGGGGACCCTCACATCCAGCACAAGACCCAGCCGGCCTCCTCATAGCCCCCACCAGGGAGAGAGGACAGGACCCACAGTCTGCCAAGGGTCAGTGAGAGTCAGAAGGAGGCAGAAGGAGAGCAGTTCGGCTCAAATGTGCTGATTCCCAAGGCTCTCTCTGGGCCTGTGCTGGCACAGCTGTTTTACAGGGGGGCTGACGCTCCCCCTTGGAACTTTGTCAGGGATTACATGACTCTCTGAGGCCTGAGAAAAATACTTCAGCAGTTCTGGTAGGCCCTGATTTGCCAGAAAGTTCCCCTGTGCCCAGTGCAACTCATAGGACTTGTCAAAATGACCTCCTTTCATGCTGCAAATCCCTTCTCAACAAGGAAAACCTGCTGACGGTTCAGTTCTTTTGTTAACCAAAATTAAAAAAAAAAAAAAAAAACGAAGAAGAAAAAAAAAATCCTTAGTTCCTGCTCCTTCTCAGAGGAGAGGAAGTCATTCGTAACATAAATAAATGAAGCAAGATTTTCACCCTCTGGTAATTTCTTGCTCTGTCTCCTGTCTCCCACAGCAGGTACCATGTGACTGAAGAACAAGAATGCCTGATGACAAGAGTCACCACACTGTGAGCACACCTCACATGCCAGGCCCTCTACCAACATGATGTCAGCAGGGAGGGCAGGGTTGCTGCCTTTACAGCGGTAGCGGTGGTCCCGGGAGCCTGAAGTATCATGGTGTGCTAGGCCAAGCTCTGTTCTCTGTGCTTGGAGACCACTTGGCCTGTTCTAGGGGCCACGAAGGCCGAAGCCTCCGAAAAGGAGAGTAAGAGGTAGCAGGAGCCACGGGTAGTGTGTGGGGGCCACTCACTGTCCTGACTCTGGCTTCAGCAGCTGTGTGTCAAGTCCTCCAAGACTCTATACACGGATGCAATGAAATAGCCCTGGCAAAATGTCTGCCTGCAGAACGCCCTCAATGAATGTTCATTTTCCTTACATTTCTTTGACCCCCCCAACATGGAGGACACATCACCAGCTCCTTTCTCACAGGTTAGTTTCAAGGCTCAGATGAGACAAAGGAGGCAGTGGAGCCATACAGCTATAAATCTCTATGGTCATGCAGTCACTCAGCAAACATTTCTTAAACACATTCTAGGTGCTGCTTCGTGGACTAGGTTCATGGGTGCAAGGGGACAAGAAGCAGTCCTTGCCCTCATGGAGTTTGTTTGTTTGTTTGTTTTTAATGTTTATTTATTTTTGAGAGAGAGATACAGAGTGCAAGACAGGGAGGGGCAGAGAGAGAGGAAGACACAGAATCTGAAGCAGCCTCCAGGCTCTGTCAGCACAGAGCCCGACGCAGGGCTTAAACTCACACACCAGGAGATCATGACCTGAGCCAAAATCGGACGCCCAACCGACTGAGCCACCCAGGTGCCCCAACCCTGATGGAGATTTAAGTAACTTTTCATTAATAAAGATGACGTGTTTTTATTACTCGAGGCCAGGATCGTTGTGCTGAAGAGGCAGGGAGCAAACATATTAACCCGGGGGCTTCCTATTCCAATGTTAACAGTCTCATGACCTCAGTCATCATTTATTTACCCGGAAAATGGGATAATGTTTGTGAAAATTGAACGAAATAATGTGCATGAAAGAAAGCACTTAGCATGGTCTACGGCAAATGGTAGACCTTAAAAATGTTAATCAGATGACACCCTGATAAACATAGTAAGGAAGCAAAAGCACATTCATCTTAAAAAAACGGTAATTTTTTTAAGCTGTAGGGGGCGCCTGGGTGGTTCAGTCAGTTAAGTGTCGGACTTTGACTCAGCTCATGATCTCACAGCTCAGCTCGTGGGTTCAAGCCTTGGGTCGGGCTCTGTGCTGACAGCTCAGAGCCTGGAGCCTACTTCTGATCCTGTGTCTCCACTCTCTGCTTCCCGCCCCCCATCTCATGCTCTGTCTCTCTCTCTCTCTCTAAAGTAAATAAACATAAAAAAAAAAAAAAAAAAGATTGAGGCTTCAGGGAAAGCTCAGGTAACTTGAGTCCCCAGGGAACAGGTCTGGGAAGTCAGATGTTGACTCCTTCATACATCCACCCCCTTCTGCCATTGGTCCTCCCTGAGCCCCTAAACAATGCCTTCCACAAAGGCAGTGCCCATGGATATGTTAATAACGTTAATCACTCCCCTTGATAGAGCACTTGCTATATGCTGACACCCAGAATCTCACTAAATTCTCGCTGCAAGCCTATAGGGAGGCACTATTGTCATCCCCATCTTACAGATGGGGAAGACGAGGCACAGAAAGTTTTGGTAAATTGCCCAAGATCACACAGCTGGCAGTGAGAGCATCCAGGATTTGAACGCTAGTCCATCTGACTGCAGAGCCCACAGGTTCACCACTGGGTAAATGACCTGAATCTCTAGGGTGGGTCTGGGCAAGGCAGTGAGTGCTGGTGCTACAAACGATCCTAATAGCAGCTGCTGTGTGTTACGCACTACGTGCCACACACTTCTGCACTGTGTCTTAAAGCAATCTCAAAAGTATAACAACATCCGTCCCACCTGCGTCAGCTAGGAACGGCGCTGTGGCTGAGGAACTCACCTGTCTTCTCCATGTGTCAGTGATTTCCCGAGTTATAATTGGTGCTTTTATATATAATACTAGTGCTGACTCTGGGCCAGGAATGCTCTAAGCACTTTGCAGACATTAATTAAATGGGTACTACTGTTACCCTCACTTGGAGGAAACAGGGTCACTTGGCCGGGGTTACCTGGGCTGTAGGTGGCTGAGCTGGACGCAAACCCAGGCTCTGGGGTTCCAGAGCCTCTGTGCACAGCTCAGTATGCTCCCTCCTTGAGCTGCGCTGGGACCCTTCTCCCCAGACGACTATTAAGTGAACAGTGCTCAGCAGACAATTGCCTCGGTTCCCCCCTGGTCCCGGAGAAAGCTTTACATCTCTGGTTTGCACAGATGAGTGGAATGAGAATTCTTTGATTAAATATTGCCCAGGAAAGGGGTGTATTTCACCCCATATTCTCATCCACTGCAGGACCTCCCCAACATAATATTTGGGCACCCTTGATCGGGGCCTTGCCTTTGCTAACGACTGATAATATCCAAATTAGCCAAAATGAAACCCTAGAAAACCAGGGGATCCCAGCACTGTCAAGGTCATTGGAAGCAAGGGGCCTGGGACACTGTCACAGCCAAGAGGAGCCTAAAGTCACATGATGGTGAATTGTAGTATGGCATCCTGGATGGCATCCTGGAACAAAGGACATTAGGAACAGACTAAGGAAATCTTAATAAAGTACAAACTTTTAGTTAATAAAACTATCAACACTGGGTCATTAATGTACCATACTAATGTAAGATGGTAATTATAGGGGAACCTGGATGTGGGGTATATGGGAACTCTCTATACTATCTCTGTAATTTTTCTATAAATCTAAAGCTGTTCTAAAAATAAAAGCGTATCATAAAAAATATATACTCATTAATGATACTACTTAATTTTACAGCTGTGACTACTTTTTCACATTTCAATTTGTCTCGGTCAGCTTGGCTTATAACAAAATCTCAAAAATCAGGTGGCTTAAAAAACAGACATTTATTTCTTTTTTTTTTTAATTTTTTTTAAACGTTTATTTATTTATTTTTGAGACAGAGAGAGACAGAGCATGAACAGGGGAGGGTCAGTGAGAGGGAGACACAGAATCTGAAACAGGCTCCGGGCTCTGAGCAGTCAGCACAGGGGCCTGATGCGGGGCTCGAACTCACCAACCGTGAGATCGTGACCTGAGCCGAAGTCGGCGCTCAACCGACTGAGCCACCCAGGCGCCCCCAGACATTTATTTCTTACAGTTCTAAAGGGTATAAAGTCCAAGATCAAGGTGCCAGCAAATTTGATTCTTGATGAGGGCCCTCTTCCTGGCTTTCAGACAGCTACCTTCTTGCTGCTGCGTCTTCAATATGACTGATAATCTTTAGTATCCTTTCTTCTGCGTACAAGGGCACAAATCCCATAACGAAAGCCCCACCTGTTCTAAACCTATTCACCTCCCCAGAGCCTCACTTCCTAACACCATTACATTAGGGGTTATGGCTTCAATATATAGATTCTGGAAGGGCACACTCAGTCCATAGCACAGCTGAATTCAACAACAGTGTATGAATGCCCCTCCACCCCCCACAAAAGCAGTCCACTCAAAATTAAAGTATTCCTTCCTATCACCTCGCACTTGTCAGGGTAGCTATCATCAAAAAGCAAAAGCACCAACAGATAGTGGTGAGGATGTGGAATCCTTAGACACTGTTGGTAGGCATGTAAAATGGTACAGCTGCTTTGGAAAACAGTGTGGGGTTTCTTCAAAAAATTAAAAATAGAACTATCTTAGGATCCAGCAATCTACTTCTAGGTATCTCTCTAGAAAAACTGAAACTGGGATCACAGGGAGTTATTGGCACTCCCTTGTTCCTTGCAGCAGTATCCAAAATAGCCAAAGTATGGAAACAGCCTGAAACCCATTGACAGATGAATGGATAGAGAAAATGTGGTGTATATATACAATGAAATATATTCAGCCTTCAAAAAAGATATCCTGCCATTTGTGACCACATGGACAATCCAGAAGACATGCTGTTATGTGAAATAAGTCAGTCATAGAAGGACAAATACTGCATGATTCCACTTATATGGAGTATCTGAAACAGTCAAACTTATAGAAGCAGATGCTAGAATGGTAGTTACCAGGGGCTAAGGGGAAAGGGGAGTGAGCGAGTGTTGTTTGATGGGTATAGAGTTATGGTTATACCAGATAAGTACATTCCAAGGCTCTGCTGTACAACTTTGTGCCTATAGTTAACAACACAGTACCGTGCACTTAAAAATTTGATAAAGAACCGGGGCACCTGGGTGACTCATTTGGTTAAGCGTCCGACTTCAGCTCAGGTCATGATCTCGCGGTTCGTGGGTTCGAGCCCCGCATCGGGCTCTGTGCTGACATCTCAGAACCTGGAGCCTACTTTGGATTCTGTTTCTCCCTCTCTCTGCCCCTCCCCTGCCGTGCTCTGTCTCTGTCTCTCTCAAAAATAAAAAAAAGTAAAAAAAATTTTTTTAGTTTAGGAAGGTAGATGTCACGTTAATGTTCTTACCACAAAATCAAAACAAACCAAAAAAAAAAAAAAACAGAAGCAAAAGTCACAACAACAACAACAAAACCACAAAAGGACACAAGAGAACTTTTGGAGGCAATGGATATGTTTATGGCCATGATTGTGGTGATACTATCATGGGTATATACCTAAGCCTAAATTCATCTAATTATATACACCAAATGTGTGTAATGTTTTGTATATTGACTATGCTTCCGTAAAACTGTGAAAGAAAGAAAAAAGGGAGAAAGAGAATGGGATCCTTCCTGCCACACCCAGGGCCCCTGTACCCCACACAGGTACAGGGAGGCCCATCCTGTGAGACAGGGGCAGCACACATCCCTGGGCTCAGGACTCCTCCAGTCAGTCCAGCCCTGTCTTACCGGGAGCATCACTTCCAGAAGAAATACCTTTGTGTTCCCAGAGCTGAGGCTACAAGTGGTTTGTTCAAAGCCAGGGATGGTGCTGGACTGGGACAGCCTCCTTTCAGCAGGTAGGAAGCTGTTCTCTGAGCTGGGAGGAAACTAGAAGGCACTGTGCCAGTCACTAGCAAGACTACCCTGGAGGCCAGAGAATGACATTGGAGGTGATGATCTGGTGGGAGGGGGGAGCTCCAGGGGACGTGGGAGCGGACAAGCACAGCGTCACTTCTTGCACAGAGCTGCAGCTTCCAAGTAAAGTCTGCAGTCAAGCCCAGCTTGACCCTTTCCCAGCTCAAGTGACCGCGGGCAAACCACATGTCCCCTTTAAGACTCAGTTTCTTCAACTGTAAAGTGGACATAATAAGACACCTACCTCCTGTGATTGCTGTCAAGATGAAATGAAAACATGTGTTAATATTTAGATATGAAGGTAACTACTCAAAGACCTAAACGGAGAAACAGCTAAAGTAGCTGTGTTTGGGATTGGGGACAGGGGTTGGAAAGGACGAGGGGAGGGATTGTTGCTTTTATTTAACCATGTGCATCCATTACTGGGATAGAATAACGGAAAACATGTTTAAAAGTGAGATCATGCAGGGCGTGTGAGTGGCTCAGTCGGTTAAGCATCTGACTCATGGGTTCGGCTCAGGTCATGATCTCAAGGTTTGTGAGTTTGAGCCCCGCATCTGGCTCTGTACTGACAGTGCAGAGCCGGCTTGGGATTCTTTCTCTCTCTCTCTCTCTCTCTCTCTCTCTTCTCCTCCCCCACTAGAACTCCTCTTTCTCTCTCTTTCAAAAAAAATGTTTATTTCAAATGTTTATTGCGATCGTGCAGGTAAAGCTCTCAGCCCTGTGTCAGAGCGCACAGCAAAGAGTGCAAACTGTACTCTGACCTGAGAGTCAGAAGATTCTATCTGTCGCTCAAGGCATTCCCTGGGGCTTCCTGGGAAGACTGAAGGGACGACGATGGGAGTCCAGAAAATCTCAACGAGTGAGACTGATGGACACTAATTTTACCAAGCCTTAGCACACCACAGCAAGCAGATCTCCCTTGAAGTTTGCAGGCCATCTGAGAACAAATTGACAGCAGCTTATAAGTGTATGGAGCTTGCTAAGCCAAGATATGGTGCAGGCTAGAAATCATAGCAAGGGAGGTCAGGAAGGGCTGCCATAAATCTCATATCATGAAACCATATATTTGCCACTGAGAGGAGCCCAGGAGGCTTGGGAGCGTCTGAGGCCATTTGAAGTTGAAGCCTTAAAAGGCAGCTGTGCCCTGACCTTGTCAAACCTCTTTCTGCCAGACCTTGGTACCACCTAGGGACAGCCATATGTGACCTGGTCTAATAAGGATGGCCAGACACAGGCGCAGCTTTGAAGCTGTGCTACACGGGCAGACCCAGGTCAGGAAAGTCGATGGACAGGTCCATAGGCCTCTGCACCTGCTGGCCCAGGACGAGCCGGTACAGGTGAGTCTCCCCCACCTTCATCAGCAGGGCAACACCCCTTGCCTCACCCCAACACACACAGACACACCCCACTACAAACACCCCGCATCCCACCCACACACACACACACACATGTGCACACATGTACACACACTCCCGTGGAGGGGCAAACACAGAATAATTTAGAGGCTCTGGGCTCCAGCCTCACCAGCTGTCAGTAATGACCCGGCCTCGCTATTTAACATCCCTGATCTGAGGCTTCCACAACAATACGCACAGACCTACCTCCAGAGAGCTATGGCAAAGACAGACGGGAGACAACAAGTCTGTGAAAGAGCTATATAAATTGCAAACCAGTTTATGAAATTGTGAGCTGTTATTGTTATTAACTAAGTGGTCGGTGGTGCTTTAGGTTACAGCTGACCCTTGAACAAGGGGGTTATGGGCACCAACCCTCCTGCACAGTCAAAAATCCACAAATAACTTCTGACTCCCCCAAATGTAACTACCAATGGCCTTGATTGGAAGTCTTACTGATAAACATAAATAGTTGATGACAACATATTTTTATGTCATATGTCTTACACACTGTATTCTTACAGTAATTGAAGCAAGAGAAAAGAAAATTTTATTAAGAAAAGAAGGAAGAGTGGGGCGCCTGGTGGCTCAGCCCAGTTAAGCGTCTGACTTCAGCTCAGGTCATGATCTCACAGCTTGTGGGTTTGAGCCCTGCGTCAGGCTCTGTACTGACAGCTCAGAGCCCGGAGCCTGCTTCAGATTCTGTGTCTCCCTCTCTCTCTGCCCCTTCCCCGCTTGTGCTCTGTCTCTCTCTCTCTCAAAAGTAAATAAACATTTAAAAAAATAAATAAAAGAAGGAAGAGAAAATACACTTACAGTGCCGTACCATATTCATCAAAAAAATCCATGTACAAGCTGACCCATGCAGGTCAAATCCATGCTGTGCAAGGGCCAGCTGTATATAAAATCTGATTTCCTCATGCAAGGAAATAAGAAGGAGTGATTGGGGGCAGGTCCAGAGTAGGAAGAGAAAAGGTCAGAAGCAAGAGCCTCGACAGTGTCCCCTGGGAAGAACTTTCTGGACCTGCCTCAGGTGGGACTAGAACCCGAAGTTTCAATCTGCACCAGCCACAGGATGCAAGGAAGGAAAAAGTTGTCTTTACTCAGCTAACTGACACAGTTGGTTTTTTATTTTTCCAGAGATACCCCACCCCCCAAACAGTTGGGCAGCCGGTGTGGTCCTACAAGGATGTCATTCCTAAGCCCCTCATTCCCTTCCTCTCTCTTTCTTTATTGGCCTCCCAGCTGGTGCCTATGCCTGCAAAGTTCTCTCCAGGAGGTGGAGGGGAAGCTGATGGAAAGGAGTGAGGGCTTTGAGACCTGGGGGTGTTTCGATGGTGAAACAGTGAGTCACTCCCTTCCCGCTATGGGCTATGGCCCCACTCATTTCGTGAGTGAGGAAAGGAGATGCATTTAACTCTAGGAAGCAAGCTCATTTGCATGATCATTTGCAT
This sequence comes from Felis catus, assembly GCF_018350175.1. Classification (NCBI taxonomy): domain Eukaryota; kingdom Metazoa; phylum Chordata; class Mammalia; order Carnivora; family Felidae; genus Felis; species Felis catus. Next base: position 40,936,756 of record NC_058371.1, on the reverse strand, counting down.
CCATGTACAGAAGCTATGCCTTCCTATGAAATAATCTGCGTATGCGTAAAGGCAAAAGGAAATGTGCCTTTCTGTTCCTCTTCCCCATCTGTTTTTCTTCTTCCCCTCTCACTACTTTCTTAAACATACCAAACGATTTTAAGCTTTCACAAGCAAAAAGTACACGTCACTGCATATATTACACAGAGATTTGCAGAATGCTTACACATTGGGGTCACCCAGAAGTCCTGCTTCCTTTCCCGTTTCCCCCCACCTCATCCACAAAATCATTTTCACTGCCTTCTCTGCAAAATGGAATGCTTCAGATTTCTGTGTTCATTGTCCACAGAATCAAAGAATTTTTGAACCAAAAGGGCATGTGAGTGGTGAAGCAGACTGAGGGTAGCGTGTTTTATGTGTCTATGGCTGGACAGACAAGACCCCCTTGACCATTGTAGAAAGGAGGAAACTGAGGCGATGGCATGGCTGTGGCGTGACTGGGTTCATGCAGCTTGCTGTGGATACCACCAAAGCCCTCACCAGAGTCCAGAGCTCCTTGCACAAGACCACGTTGATGCATTATACTGGCAAACTGGCAGATTAGGCAGAGTCACCTTTGTGCCCTAAAAGCCCCTATCTGGCAGTATTCACCCACAGAAGAGGAGCACCAGATAAGCCGGGCCTGGAGCTCGGACAGAGTTCCACCAAGGCCTCCATGGGCCTCGGTGCGAGCAGGCATGTGTCACCTGTCCCCATCTGAGCCTGCTCCTGAAGCCAGCAGCTCCGAAGGCTCTCAGGGACTGGCATTTGTCCCAGGAACAGAGGCCAAGGGCAAATCGCTTCTTAATTACTGCTTACGGTGCAAGTTTTTGCTCTGGCCTGGACAATGGCCAATCCCCCAAAACACATTGAGTCTCTTATCAACCTGCAGTGAATTGATCCTGGGAATTGATCCTTGTCTGACCCATGGATTCTACTGTAACTGGAGAAGCTGCCACAGCCACCCCCAGCCACAAGGCTCCTCTCTGCAGCTGCTCCTCTTCCACCTGCTCTGCCTGGACCCCACTTATCCCAGCCCTTCAGGTGGTCCGAGGCCAGGCCTGCCTTCCTGGGGGCCTCACCCGCTAGCCTGGTCTGTGCCACATGCCCAAAGGCTCCAGAACACAACAGCTCCTAAGCCCCCCATCCCCATCTGCCACAGCCCGTTGCAGCCACAGAGCACTTTCACCACCCATCTGTCATCAGGTTTTCTACACACCCTCCGAGGCAGGCGAGAAAGGAAAAGAAAAAAGTTACTTTTTCCACCTTACAGTGAAGAAACTGAGATTTAGAGAGTAGAACAGAGTTGCAGATTCAGAACCGAGAGAGAAGATACATTCAGATAATTAGGACACTCAGCGTTGACAACCAATAACCCCTAAATCTCAGTGCCTTGACATGATCACCTCTTGCTCATATCACAGTCTCATGTGAGCTTGGGTGGCTTTCTGGGTGGCTGTCCTCCAAGGGGACACTCAGGGATGGAGATTCCTTCCATCCTGGGACACCTCTGTTTCTACATTTACCTGGGGAGGCAAATGTGAGGAGGAGGACACAGGTGGACCTATGGCGAGGCCAATGATGGTACACATCACTTTTGCACACAGTTCACTGGCCAGAACTAGCCATGGGACTGCTAACGGTAGGGGAGCCTGGGGGATGTCGGCTTTCTGTGGGTCCAGGAAGAAGAAATGGACAGGGGGCATCCAATCACTTTCTGCCACAGAGGGGACAGTGATACTAACTCTTATCCACAGAGTTCCATGTGGTGAGCAGTGCACCAGCAGCTATATAATCATTTCGTTCAATCGCCATGACACAGCCAATGAATATCACTCATCTTTTCTCGCATGAGGAGATTCAGAGAATCCAAAGCCCTGAGTCCAAATCCCCTGTTCTGACATATGAATACATTCTCCTTGGACAAAGATGAACATAGAGAAAATTATAATCCCTTTTGGCCATCCTATCTCCCACCCCAGATCCCTCCCAAATTCAGCATTGTTATCAGTTTGATGTGTATCCTTCTGGATCTTTTTGTACATGCATTTATATGCATGTATGTACCCACAGTGATTATCCAATTGACTTATCATTTTCTTTAAAAAGAACTGTATTATATACATAGCAATGCAACAAAATCAAACACATACCTCCTATAAACATCTGGTGTTTTTTCCACCAGATCATACAGCCTCCCAGATTTCCACCAGAGAATAATTCTTTTGGAATATGGTAGTGTCTCTAGAAGGTCTTGGCTAAAATTCAGATACCTCACAAGGCCAGTGTAAATTATGAGGCACTAATGGTCATTTGCACCTTAGATCAACATCGTTGGTCTCTTAGAGCCAGATGCACAAAGACTATGCACACGGCTGATGCCTTCTCTTCTCCAACAGCCAGCCCTTGGCCTATTGCCCAGTTTGAGGACATGCTCATCTATACCCTAAGACTCTGTCTGATGTTGACAATTTCTCACCAAATCACCAAGGATATTGGGGGCTGAGGGAATGGATTTCTGAGGGTGAAGAAAAAACCCACCCTTTTTGAAAGTGGGACTAGATGAAAGCAACTTGAAAACAGCCTGAGTCTGGATAGTTGAATATACTGTACCCTAAGGGTATCTCATGTAATCCTGATAATTGATGTATGAGGAATGCTGTGAAGAAATATTAGTTCCACACTCCGCAGTTGGATACCTCAAGTCCAAAGTGGGGAGGTAGACTGATCAAGGTCGGCATGCAAGCCATTCCTTCACTTGCCCAAGACCCCACCTTCTCAAGTCTAGGGCCATTACCCTGAGTGGGGCCTGTCCTTAAGCCCCTAAAACCCATGATTTTATTTATTAAGCTTCTACTTTCTAGTGCCAGACAGGGCACCAGGGATTTGAACCAAACCTAAAAATGATCCAAAAATCACTCAACTGTATGAACTTTGAACCAAGCTTCAACATTATTTTATTGATCTCTGAATTACATTTGTAGGGACCTGCTTTATATCTCCTACCCATCCTCAAAGACCTAATGGAAACCCCAACTTCTAGGTGAGGTTGTTCTGATGTCTTCACTTGAAGTGATCTGAACTCTCAAGCACTTAATGTCTGTACAATTAATGGATCAATCAATCAGCTTCACCTTGTGCCAACTCTTCTTTGGCACTGGGCTGTTATTCAAATAATTTGCTTTCATAATTTATCAGGAGTTTCTATCCCATATCCCCAAATAGAGGATAATCTCCTTGAAGGCAAAGGCAGGATCCTGACCATGACCGTGAGCCCCACAGAACTCTGCCGAATGTTTTACACACAGAAAGTGCTCAACACACTCTAGGGGACATATATCATTTCAGCATTTTAATACTTTCATATTCAATACTTTCTTATGTTCACCTAACAGGATAATGTGATTTCTAAATAATCTCATATCCTTTCATTAGCACACATCAATCACAATTTGTTCTTATAGGCTCTTAACTCTTTTTCACCAACTGTGAAACTTATGAGAAACTTGCTTCATCACCATCATCATCTTCATCACCATCATCACCATCATCATGACCATCACTACCATCAGCATCATTATCATCATCACCATCACCATCATCTTCATCACCATCACCACCACCACCATCACCTTTATCATCACCACCACCCTTATCATCACCACCACCACCACCATCATCATCATAACCATTACCATTATCACCATCATCATCGTTGTCATTATCATCACCACCACCATCATCACCATCATCACCATCATCATCGTCGTCATCTAGCAAGTGTCTACTACTGGCCAGACACTTGCTATAAGCACCCAGTATAACAACAATGATCCTCATGTTCCCATCTTACTGTTTCCATCACACCATCACCATCCCACACCACAGGCTCCCCAGAAATTCTCTCATTGAATCCTCCTAACAGCCCTATGACTGCTCACATGTCTGAGGTCTTCACCATCTTGCGGGCACTGTCTGAAGCACACTACAAGAAGTACATCATTTAATCCTCTATACTGTTCTATAAGGTAAATGCATTGGAAAAATGCATTTTGCAGCTGAAGAAACTGAAGCTTAGAGAGGTTGAGTAACTTATTTGAGATCTCACAGCAACTTCTTGAAATGCTTCATAATTATTGAAACTGAGTGATGGTTAAGTTGGGGCTTAGTGAAAACCCTTCTTCTGTGTGTATTTGACATGTTTCTTAAACATTTAAAATAAACAGTTACTTCAAGCAACAACAACAAAAAAACTTTTATCAAAACAGCTTCCGGCTGTAACTCATTCATAGGTAGGTGTTCAATGGTTATTGAATGAAAAACAATAACCATTTTTTACACAGCTAGTAAAGTCAGTGGCTGAACCCAATATGCCTCATTTCACAGCCCACGCACCTATGGCCATGCCACTGAACCCAGTATGCCTCATTTCACAGCCCACGCGCCTATGGCCATGCCACATTGCCTTACCCTCTTTCTTAAGGAGGCGTAATGAATCACCACCACAAGGGAATCCCATTAAAGGGATTTCAATGGTCTCTGGAAGAGACATTCCTCTACAGAAATTTTGCCTGTGTCCTCCCACTAAATGCACTCCAGTATCTGAGCTGGCCAGGACACCTGGTTTCTGACAGTACGATGCCTTCCTATTCAATTTCAGTGCTTAGAGATCAATACTGGGGCTTCAGAGTTCACAGAGAGAAATTGATGAAATCTTGATCAATATGGACAGCACAGCGTGGCCAGCAGCTTACTCAGCTGCTTCTCTTTCTCTCACTCCCTCTCTCTTCCTTTCTCATTCTCACTCAAAAGTTTCGCCAGGCCCGGGAATAGCAGAGAACATGGGAGAGGTGGAGCCATGGCATACTGCGGGGTCAGCTGGAAAGCCAGAGCCCACCATGCCACCACTGGATCTAGATCTAGACCCAGGGGAACCAGAGGCAGGGAAAGTGTTCTCAACACAAAGGGTCTCGCACAGTGCCTGGCACAGAGTAGGCGCTGGATAACATTCATTCCCTCCTGCCCTCCTGCCTGCCGGCCAGAGCTTTCCTCAGCACTGCTCTGCCTCTGGAGATGCCTCCTTCACATGCAAATACCCAAAACACCTGCTAAACTGCAAATGTGTTAACTGGCTCTGCTATTCCATTCTTCTGCCATTGGCCCCCAATCCTACATTCAAACTTCACAATAGTAACCTATGACAAGGGGCTTTCTGCACATTATCCTTGATCACCAAAACTTTTTCAGTCAGATATCATCATCCCCATTTTATAGCTAAGGAAACAGAGGCTTTAGGATGAAAAGCAGTGTCTAAAGATCATACAGCTAGTAGGTGGTTGAGCCCTGGCCACCTACCTGGGAGCAAAAATTCGGGTGGGGGGAAGAAGACAAAGTTAGGGGTTCTGAGCCTTAAAGGGGAAGCAGAAAGGCACAGGGTGCCTTGGGGAGGCTTCTAGGGTAGAAGGGAGGAGGCAGAACTACACAAGGAGGCCAGGGGCTGTTGAAGTCATTAGCCAAGAAACAGAAAATGGATCAGTACAAGGGAACAGCCCACCCTGAGATTCTGCCCTTGTCTGGGTGTTTGGTGGCAGGGACCATGGGGCAGTAGCTTGGTATGAAAACTAGATGGCAGCTGTGACATTTAGGTGTCACCACTTGCTAATTGGTCATGGCGTTCTCTACAGTTAATTGGAAAAAATATCACCTGTAGTAGTCTATGAGAGCATCCCAATATAGGGTCAGGAATGGGAAACACAGAAAAACCACACACAGGATGTTCCAGTTTGATCAAAGGGCTCTGCACCAAAAGCCCCCAACTCCACACTGTGGCTACTCTTTATTGAGCAGCTCCCATTTCCCCGGCACAATCTTGTTTCATTCCTCAAGCACTTTCTAGGGGAACAGCCTCAGCCTTATCACAGAGCAGAGGAATGGCTACACGCTGAGGTCCAATGACTTACAGCAGAAGCGTGTCCGGTGGGGGTAGGGAACTGGGAGCCCAACCCAGGTCAGTCTGGGCCCAAAGCATCCATCTTTCCTTTCCTCATGCCCTGGCCATTGCAGCACGTGGATTTTTCCTGCTCCTGAAGGTCTATCAAGAAGGACGTTCTAAGGCTTCCCCACACTTGGCCCAAGTCTCAGAAATGTTCTCCCAGCCCTCAGCCTGAACCCTGCAGTCTGTGATCGGGACTAATTATCCTTCCTTCCCTTCTCTTGGTCAGCAGGTGGTCCCTGCTTTAAGCAGACTAAGTATACAAAAATCCAGACTTAGAAAAAAATCTTTAAAATTGTGAAACGGAAGAGAGAGAAAGCATTCGCTTAACCAAAAGTCTTCTTTGTTTTTATGGGATTCCCTTAGTACATTCAAAAATAAGACTCAATTTACAAAATTCATTTGACACTCAACTTTTCAGGAACATGACTATTGTCAATTTAGAAGAGAACAAAACAGTTCTCTTTCCTGGCTTTCCTCCTGGTACTGACATGCCAAAGAGAGTCAGGGTTTGCTAAAAAATGATTTACTCTATAAAAATGTTCTGGCAACTTTGCTTACAATGTCTCTTTAGTGCAATGTTCAAATAAACTTTTGGAATTTCTGCATCGCAAAGGCAAAATAGGGAGGGAAAACCAGCAAACTTAAAAATGCTCTGACAAGATCAATGAAATATATTTTAGACTTTACCTTCTTCTGGGGACTGCACACTTAATGTTTTTCTTCTCCTGGGTCATTTTTCAACTTGAAATTTTATTATTGATTTTGTTCTAAGTTATATCGATGTACCATTCTTTCTAAAAATCGAATTTATTTTAATTTTTATATCTTAGAGATGGCCAAATGATGAAACTAGAGTAAACTGCTTCTTGCCTTCTCTAAATTCAATCCCCTCTCACCCCACCACCTCGTAACAGTCGCTTATAGAGGATGGGCATTCGCGAAATGCAAGGTTACCTTCCCTTGGGTTGTATTGGCCAATTAAAGGCTACTATGCTCATCCCAGGCATAATACACAACATGGCCCTTTCACATAAAGGGAAGAAATGCTTTCCTCTTATCAGGTTCATAGTATTTATTTAGAAATTAAGCTTGGGTTAAATACTTGGCTATTTATTATGGCTTCCAATCTTGCCAATTAGTTAAATGGCAAAAACACATCTCCCTACAGAGGGTCACTGCTCCCCCACTGGGCCAGGCCAGGCTCCGAGCAATCTCAGGAGAAAGAGAATATCGTTCATAGAAAAGTTCACATGAAATGGAGGAAAAGGAAGGAAGGGAGAGGGGACCTAGCTTAAATAACTGCATGATCTAACTCTGATTCTTCTGGTATCCTTCTAACTCAGCTTGGCCCCCAATTCCACTGATCCAGTCAGGAGTCTAAATAACACTCCAGCAGAAACTATCTATGTTACCTAATTGTCTGGAGACCCATAAAGGATACATCGCAAAAACAAGCATTCTGTGTGACAAGTACCTTCTGCTTTCCTAAAGTGTCTTTATATACATTCACCCACTGGATCCTCACAACAATGCTGAGAAGATGGGGACACGTGGCAAGAACCTTGGAGTCACTTCCTCCTTAAAATGTGGTTTTTGGGCCAGCAGCATCAGCACTGCCTGGAGCGTTTTGAAAATGGAGAACTCTGAGCCCTACCCTAGACCTACAAGTCAGAATTTGTATTTTAACAAAATCCCCAGGTATCCGTGAGCACATTAACATTGAGGGGCACTGCTCTAATATCTAGAACTCAGAGACTATGGGTTGTTCATCTCTGTATTTCCAAATTGCAGTGCTGGTTAGCAGCTGATACTCAAGAAATGTTAGTTGAACAGATGACAGATGATAGGTGATAGGTAGATAGATGATAGATAGATGAATAATTGAATAAATAAATGAGATGCATTGTGATAAAACACAAAAATGTTAAGTGATCAAAGTCACAAAGATATGGACCAACTAGAATCCACATCATCCTTAGGCTCATTCACTTTCCCTTTTTAAATTTCAAGGTGAAGAAAGTGGCTGCAAACCCTGATGAGTCCCTTTTAGAATGTACTTGAGTGGAGGAAGATATATAACAGCCCCCCCCCACCCCCGCCAACCCCCAGAACAGAAGCCATCCATCCTCCTGTGGTGAACATTTCAAATCACTGGGTCATGTTTTGAGAGTATTTTTCACACTCCAATTCAATGAAGGAAGCTACTTTATGTATGGAGGAGCCAACAGATTACTGTGATGCATTTGTTTTTCAACCATTTGGAAATCAAATCATTCTGAGTTAAGGAAGTCAGAGGAAGATCTCTGCCTACCCAAGATAACCGACTCTCTCTTTTTATAAAAGTGAACACGACAACACTTTGGATTATCTGAATCTAGACTTTGCTGTGAGTGCATTCTGCAGCCTGGACATATCCTTCTCCTCCTTTCCCCTGGCATCAGCAAGAATGCTGGAATGCATTAACCCAAGAGGGCAGAGCTTCACTCAGAACCTGCCCTTGCCAAGTGAAAAGTCCTCCAGCTCCTGGCTCCCGTACCGCCCACCTTCTATCACATCCAATTCATCACCTACTAGAGGACAGGCCTGGGGACTGCATTCTCTGTGGATTTAGAGCCAGGACATTCTAAACCTAGAGCTTCAAAGGGACTTTGAGACGTCTTTTGACTCTGATTCCCTCCTGAACGCATGTGAAATTCTAATGTCAACAACTCAGGACAAAGCCTCCTCCATGAGAAGTCCATGAATGAAATTTCCTATGGGAGTCTCTTTTCTGTACCTCTAAATTGAAAGCCCTTAACCTTTTTCAGAGTCAATGGACACCTTTTGGAAACTGATGAAAGCTACAGTCCCTCCCCACTTTCAGGGAAAACATACATAAACACACTTTTTGCTTTCGATTTCAAGGGAACTTCTTGAGAGCTATTCATAGAGTCTCTAAGGTCCAGAAATTCTAGGTTAATAATCTCTGATAAAAATGCCAGCTTTAAGCCTTTTGCTCTGGTTTTCTAAACATGACTGCACCTCATCTAGTGTTACCACCACCAAGAGCTGTTTTCACTCTTTTGCCTAAATGTGCCTTAGAAATCAGAGAAGAGAGGCTTTATGCAGAGTGGAAACCACATGAGTTATGATCAGAAGAACCTGGATTTGTCCCAATTCTTCATTTAATAGCTGTGCCCTTGACAAAGCCACTCAATCTCTCTGAGTATCATTTTCTTACCTGGGAGACAGGAATGATAATACTACTTCATGGGGTTTTCAGACAATCAGAAAAGTGATTACTATGTATTATGCCTTATTGTTTAATATTATTTTATTGTCCTTCCCTCTTTTTTCCTTTCCCTTAATGAAAATGGACAGACTCCCCAAGAAAGCTTCTTACCCCACAATACTTTGAATCTCCTCTGTGACTCATTCCTTTGTGCTAAGACACTGATGGGCTCTGTTAAAAACCCACCTAGCCAACAGGGGTAACACCTACATTATCTGTCAAGGAACATTTGCTTAGCACTTCATTCCATGTGTGAGCCACCAGGGAGGTACTGGGGGATGTTCCTCAAGTTGTTTGGGGTCCCGCTGGAGAAATGAGTGTAATCCCACAAAAAGACAGTAAGACACAGGTCGTGGATACTGAGTGCCAGGGCAGCCGTTCAGACAATGAGGGTAGACGTTGAGAGTCTGATGATCCAGAGCCCGGGATCAGATGTCAGGCAGATCTAGCTTCAAATTCTGGTCCTTCTACATATCACCTATGAAATACAGGGCAAGTTCATTTAGTTCATCTCTTTGTCTGAAAAAAAACAAAAAAACAAAGAACAGCCACAATAAAACCTGCTTTATAGGGTTGCTATGTGGATGAAATGACATGCTTATGTAAAATGCCTAGCATAGGATGCAAATTGTAGAGCATTGAATGAATTAAGGCCATTCTCATGACTTGCATGGGGTGTGGGGGCTTCCAGAGGAGGGTGATAATGGGCAATGAAGAATGGAGAGAATTCAGGACAAGAAGGAAGAGAGGGAGGAAGAGCAGAAATAGGAGCAGAGAGGGTCCTATCAACCTCACCCATTGTCATCACTGACACCATGTTCAGAGATGGTGCTCCAGAGGAGAAGGACCTTGAACAGGGAACCAAGGGAATCAATTATCCATCCAAAGAGGGCAGGACTAGGTGGTCCCACATGGAGCTTGCTGAGGGCCCAAAACGCACCGATAGAACCTAGAATCAAGGAGTAGGCATGCGTACACAGCTGGAAAGTAAGCTCCCTGGGGCTGGGCGGTAGGAAGACAATGGATTCCAGTAGCACCTACAGGAATTTTCTTGGGGCTTGGCCGTCCGACAAGAGTTGAGTTTCTTAAATCTATATTGCTTTAGTGGCTACTTTTTTGACAGTTACAGACCATGTGCTCGATAAACACGTATTGATTGATTGATTTCTTCCTTGGCTAATGTTGCCAGGAATGAAACTATTTGTGCAGTGTTTCAAGCACAGGGTTATGAACTGCCTGCCTGTCTCCCTACCTCTAAGGATCTAGAACATCACAAGTCCAAGCAGGGGCTCAGTGGTGGCTGAAACAACAAAAAGGCAGCCTCACAGGTGACTCTGGCCCCAAACAACTAGATGAATAGATGTGTCCACAGCCCAGATTCTCTAGAAAACTGCCATGCCTCTGAGTGACCTCTGCCACCAAGGACTTCATCTCATAAACAAGGGGAAATGAGGAGGTAGAGTTGGTCAGACAGAAGGATCTGGAGCAAGGACACCTCCCTCCTGACACCTCCCATCAGAAAATAAGACAAGACAGATACAGACAGAATCTGCTCAAACATTTATGACATAAAAGAGGGAGGAGACAAACTGGGACAGGGGAGGGGGGGAGGAAAGCCTAAATTCTAGATGGATGCTTTAACATTCTGCTAAGTCCAAAGCCCAGAGGAGCCAGATCATTAAAATCTTGTCTTTGTGTGCCAAGAATAGCTCAAGATTTATGCTCCACGCTGGATAGCGCTGCTCTGCCTGGATGCTGTCCCTGAGTGAGCAGTGCACTCTCACAGGGCTTTGACCAGCTCCATTGCTGGGGTTCACAGGAAAAAGCATCCCAATTTATAAAGGGGCCACATCAACCTTATCCAAGGAAATGGGTCAGTCAAGGAAGAGTCAAGGCCAAATCTAACATCGTTTGTGAAAGCGTAGCCGAGACAAAACACTGAACCCCTAAGAGTTCATTCATGAGACACTCAGATGCTAAGGGCCTTACTTAAGGCCACCAGTTGTGGTGGGAACTCTAGCTGTGTGACATGAGTAGGGTTACTTAACTTCTCTGAACCTCAGGTTCCTCATCTGCAAAATGGGAGTAATAAAAGTACCTACTTCATAAGACTATTGTGAGGATTAATACTGGGAACATTCACAGGACAGTGTCTGGAACTGAATAAGCATTCAAGAGGAATTGTTGCTTTTCAGGTAGGCATGCTCTCCCAAATATGGGGAAAATAAAGGAAGTGGAGGAGTCCACAAGTGAGAACAGTCTCCAGGAGGTGGAGAACCCCTCTTAGGGTTGCTGTGGAAGGGACGGATCAGGCCCCTGGAGCCCCTCTTCTGACGTGCCTAGAGCAACATCGAAGGTCAAAAGAACAGATTTCCAAAACCAGGCTGCAAGGATGCCTACAAAAGCTATGTAAACTGAGGCAAATATTCTCAAGCAGTTTGCAGACAGAGCAAATGCTGATTCCAGAAAACCCCTCTGCCATTTTAACAACCTCCAAATGCTTCATCCTAGAAACACTGTCAGGGGTGACCAAAATACTAGCAAGATCCCTTAAACCACGGCTTAGTGGAAACATCAGCAGGAGCTAGGGTCTTGGGCACGGCCAAGGAAGAGGGTTGTCTGGGCTACTACGTATTCCTGGAAGAGACAGACTGACAGATACCAACCCTCGGCTGGAATTAGTTCTCAAGAAGCACGACAATGACGTGCACTGGATAAAGCTCTCCTTCCAGTGAGGCAGTAACTGACGATCATGTTTTACAGAATGCAGAGTTTGACAGAGCCTTTCCCATAATCCCAGAAATTAGCAATCCCCAAAGCATATTCCGTGGAAACTAGTACTACAACATGCTCCACTATTAAAGGGTTCCATGGTCAAAGTGTTTGGGGCACTGCGGAATATAAACCCTATTGTACATTTGCAATGCACAGAGTAAAGGCACCAAGCCCTGTAGTAAAGAAATGCCAAACCTGTTTGAGCATGGAACTGTTTTGTTTTTTGGTAGAACACCACGGAACGCACTTTGGTAATATCAGTTGAGAGCTCTGCCATAGCAGAAGCCTGGTTGGGAGTCCCCACTCTGCTGCTAACTCAGCTGTTAATTCAGTGCTTTTCTTTTCTGGTCTCCAGGACTCCATGTTCATGGTCTACCATGAGTCTGTTGGAGACAGCCAAGCCTATGCCAGACGCTATGGCACAAAGGAATGCAGAGCAAACCCAAGCCCTCTGGACACATAGCCATGCAGAGGAGATGCTCCAGAACTGGCATTTAGAAGGGCTGGAGGGATATAAGGCTTCTGGCCTCTTCCAGGGTTACTGCTTTCCTTGCTAAATCTTTTTTTTTTTTTAATGTTTATTTATTTTTTGGAGTGAGAGAGACAGAGCAAAAGTGCGGGAGGGGCAGAGAGACAGAACATGAGCAGGGGAGGCACAGAGAGAGAGGGAGACACACAGAATCCAAAGCAGGCTCCAGGCTCTGAGTTGTCAGCACAGAGCCCAACGTAGGGCTCAAACTCATGAACTGTGAGATCATGACCTGAGCCGAAGTTGGACACTCAACTGACTGAGCCACCCAGGTGCCCCTCCTTGCTAAATCTTAAAGGAAACTCGTATTTTACTTTATTAGCAAGGCTTCTTAGAAACCATCACAATCTCACCAGCTAAAGGTAATTTCAAAACTATGTACAACTTGGTTACTGTCCTGCCAGGCATTTTTGGTGTGTAAATATTTATTTTCTGATCAAAATGACATGATACAATATATACTGCTTGGTAATTTGTTTTATTAATGCATATTAACACATGCATTTTATTATGCATATTAATATAAAATGGACATTAACAGTGGTTGCTTTTGATAATATTCACAGAATCTTAGCTTTTGGGGGTTAAGGCCCTGGCTAGACTACTAGTTGATAACTATTCTGAACATCACCTTTGTCAATGAGGTATTATTAGCCCATTTTGCAGATAAAGCAATGGAGGTCCAGAAAGGCACCTTACAAATGTCGTACAAGTTGTAAAAGGTGAACTGGGGCCCAGAGCTGAGGCCTCCTACCTCCTGGAATAGCAAATAATCTTTCTTTCAGACTGTTCCTATGAGTCCTGGGACTGAAGAAGCTCTAAAAGTCAGTTGTATTTGGTTCTTATTACAATAACATTAGGTACAAAGAATGAGTTAGCTTTGTGTTAAGTGCTTCTTTTAAATGTAAGGATACCATTTCCTCCACAAGCCAGATGGAACATTATTTCTCCTATTGGATTATGTATGGAAAAACCTAAACTAGGGTTTCCTTATTTAAATGCCTGGGACACTTGTCAGTGGCCATATGGGGCCGTGGACAGTCTCTTCAGCAGAGGACAGATGCGAGCGTCTGTGCAGGGAGATCTATTGGAGCCGGTTAGCTCCAGTGGCTCTGAAGGAACCTGCCTAAGCCTCCACAGCCCTCCTCCGCCCATATCTCCCAGCTGCATGTGAGATCGCCCCACATGAGAGCACAGGATTTACCGCCTGGTAACCACGCTCGGCCTGCGTTGTAAGCAACAGCAAACCGCAACTGTTTCTGCCACAGTTATCACATCATAAATAACATAAACAGGACAATTTAAGCAACGCAGAGCCCTGAAGAGAGATTAGCACAGAGAAGGTGAAGCAAAAGGGGAAACTGATCCCTCAGACCACTTCATCAGCATAACTATGGTAGGTCAGGGAGCGCCTGGGTTGAGAAGTGTGTGCAGAACAGTCTAGGACTGGCGACCTGTGCACCATCTCTCCGCCTCCTTCCAGGGCCCCACGGCTCCCCTGAGCCCAGCCGCGTGCACAGCAACCCAATACCTGGAGTTTTAGAAAGTGTTTCTGTGTGAACGTTCCACAGCTGCAGCAGCTCGGCTTCTCCTGCCAGGAAAGGTGCATCTCCTGCGTGGAGTGTGAATCAGCGCGGTAACAGGAAGACAGGGAGAGAATCCTCCCTCATCCACAAGCTCTTTTGGAAGGCTTGGCCCCTCAGGGACCCAGAATATCGTCCCACAGCTGCCAACCCAACTGTGGCCGACCCTGAGGTCTCCGAGCGTGAGGGGCTGCAATCGTGATCTGTATTCCTAAGATCCTCTGGCCTCCCAAAGACTTCCCAAGTTTGAGACCGATGGGCACAGACAGCCTGATGCATCCAGCATGGCTTCATGTGCACGAACGGCTGAGTTAGCGTTAGCTGCAGCAAACTTTCCATTTTAGTCTTGGCAAAAAGGCCCAACTCACGAGGCAACTGAACGCCACCATGCTTGGGAGGGTTAGCAGATTTCACTCCCGTAGATTAAAACATTACAAACTTGGCCAAGAGCCCCGTAGAATTTTGCTCTTTTATAGGAAAAATATCGTATATTCTGAAGGAGCCACTAAAAGGAGTTGCCATATACCCCACATTTTCAAGGGCTTTGTTGACTCCGCAAGTAGCTCAGGCCTACCTTGTCTGAGCAAGTCTCAGGAGGGACTTTAAGCAACTGTGTCAAGTTGATGGTCTTTTTTTAAAAAAAAAAAAAAATTTAATGTTTATTTTTGTTTGAGAGAGAGAGACAGAGCGTGAGTGGGGGAGGGGCAGAGAGAGAGGGAGACACAGAATCTGAAGCAGGCTCCAAGCTCCGAGCCGCCAACACAGAGCCTGATGTGGGGCTGGAACCCACGGACTGTGAGATCATGACCCGAGTCAAAGTTGGACACCCAATCGACTGAGCCACCCAAGAGCCCCCAAGTTGATGGTTTTCTTGAAGCAAATTGTGTTTGCAGGGCCTGCTGGGGCTGAGCCTTCCTCCATTGTTATTCCCAGTGAGGTGCCTGGTCCGTACAAGGCACTCAACAAATCTCATGTGGGCACATTCGAAGTGAAAGTTTGCACCCTGCTGCACCCAGCATGTGTTCAACTCCGAGTTGGGGCTCAGCAAATTCTTACTGAATGGATAAATGAATGGCTTCCTCATTCCTTACTGCTCCAGCTATTATCTGTGCTTCCACGTCTCCCAAAACCATGTCTCTGGCCAGGTCCTTTCTCCTGGGTGCCAAATCCATACCCTACTGGCTCCCACAGCCAATGACCCGGGCACCTCAGGCTGGATGCGTCTGCAAGGGTCGTTGCAGTAACTCCCCATTCCTCCCTCCCCCCAGCTCCTGGCAACCACCATTCCACTTTCTATGAATTTAACGACTCTAGGTACCTCATATAAGTGGAATCATACAGTATTTGTCCTTTTGTGTCTGGCTTATTTCACTTAACACAATGTCCTCGTGTTCATCCAGTTGTAACAATTCTGTAGGGTCAGAATTTCCTTCCTTTTTAAGGCTGAATACAATTCTATTGTATGGATGTACCACATTTCATGTATCCACTCATCCACTGATGAACGCTTGACTTGACTTGTTTTGGCTATGCACATGGGTGGACGGACATCTGCCTGAATTCCTGTTTTCAATTCTTTTGGGTGTGTACCAGGAGCAGAAATGCTGGATCCTACAGTAATTCCATTTAAGCTTTTTTTTTTTTTTTTTAGGTTTACTTATTTATTTTGAGAGAAAGAGAGAGCAAACAGGGGAGGGGCAGAGCGAGAGGGACAGAGGGAATCCCAAGCAGGCTCCATGCTGTCAGCACAGAACCTAACACAGGGCTTGAACTCACGAACTGTGAGATCATGACCTGAGCCAAAATCAAAAGTCAGACACTTAACCCAACTGAGCCACCCAGGCGCCCCTCTATTTAAGCTTTTGTGGGACCACCATACTGTTTTTCATCCTAATGTCGATTTTACATCCATTTCCACCACTGATTGCAAGCATGAGGGAGGACAGACCCCAGCCCTGGGAGAGGCAGCTCAGGTGCGAGCTGCTAACAGCTCATTAAGAGGCCCTAGAAAGAGACCTCAGAGGACAAGAGTCTCTGAGAGAAGGGTGAGTGCCAGCCCAGCCCCACACGTCCGATCATGTTCCTCTGTCTTCTTGTCTTATGATGCGCTGGTTCCTGTTGAAGGGGTAGCATCTGGGAAGCATCCATGAACTACTGCAAAGGGAGAAGACTTTTCTCGTAATAAGCCACTGGAGAGCTGAGTGGAAGCTGTGTGAGCTGTTTTCCCATGGTGTCCAGCTGGTTTCATAACATCCATAAAAATCTCTTGAAATGCTAAAAGCCAGGCCTAAGGAACAAAGCTTCTGAAAAGGGGGGTTCTGGGTGCAGCAATGCCCCACCCCCAGTGCTCTCCATTCCAACCACAGCAACAGCCTTGCAGCCCCCAAACAGGCCCCGCCCTCCCTCCAGGCCTTTGCATGTGCTGTTCCCCCTGCCTGGGGCACCCCCCACACACACACACCCTGCAGCCACCCATCGATCTCTTGCTTCTGCTGGAGGATTCCATTCAAGTGCCACTTCCTCAGGGAAGCCTTCCTGGCCCTCCCGGCTAGGTTACAGCCTCCTCTAATGCCCCAAGCAGCTCGCCACGTCTGCATCAGGGCGCTGCTTGGTTTTCTTTTTCATCATCCTGCTCTACTATGTCTGCCTTTATTAAACGCCAGTGTTTGCCATCCCACAGTTGAAGCTCTGCAGGTACTTCCGGACGGGTGAATGGTATTTCTAAAGCAGGTTTTCTTTATATAGTTTTTTTTCAATGTTTGTTTATTTTTGAGAGAGAGAGAGGGCATGTGCGCATGAGAGCCGGGGAGAGGCAGAGAGAGAGGGAGACAGGATCCCAAGCAGACTCCTCACTAACAGCAGAGAGCCCCGACATGGGGCTAGAACCCACCAACTGCGAGATCATGATCTGAGCCAAAATCAGAAGCCTCACCTCCTGAGCCACCCAGGCACCCTCTAAAGCACGTTTCAATGGCCACAGCAGTGGCCAGAGTACTGAGAGAGGGCCCCTCAACCTTGCCACTACTCACACTGGGGCCAGCGAAGTCTTCCTCATGGGGACTGGCCTGCGCACTGCAGGAGGCCTAGCGGCCCCTGCTCCCACCTTCCCCCACCCACCCCCACCCACCGGATGCCAGGAGCAGACCTCCTGCCAGTTGCAACCTAAATGTTTCTAGACTTAGCCAATCAGCCCCTGGTGGGTGGGCAGGGGAAACCCCATTCACAGCCACCACACCAAGATGATGCACAATGACTTAGGTAAGGTATGTCCGCTCAGGGAACTTTGGAAAGTGTAAGGCCTGAATGCAGATTCCAGAGAATGTAAGAAACCTCATCAGAAATATTCACAACATTTATTATCATCTCGTGAATGATTTATAACTTTATACATCTTGTGAATAATTAAGAAATGCACCTGGGAACCTCTTCCACCAGATCATCTGGTAGGAATCTTAAATCACTTGCTATAAGATATCGACCCTGGTCTGATTCATTATTTACAAACCACAAAAGCCTGAGGTGAGGAAATGCAGCATCAAAACCGTTCTGTTGAAAGTAAGTTTTAGATTTTTTTAATGTTTATTTATTATTTTTGAGAGAGAGAGAGAGAGCGTGAGAAGGAGAGGGGCACAGAGAGAAGGAGACAGAGGATCCCAAGCAGGCTCTGTGCTGACAGCAGAGAGCCCGATGTGGGGCTCGAATATACGAACTGTGAGATCATGACCTGAAGTCAGATGCTTAACCGACTGAGCCACACAGACGCCCCATGTTCAAAATAATTTTTAAAGAGCTTAGGAAGTTTGGCAGGGAGGGGAGCCAAGTCCCTGGAACAAAAGTTGATAACGACCCTTCAAACATTCAGATGGAAGGAATTTCACCCAAGCCCTATTTAACAGAAGGCAGAGGGGTGAGGCAGCTGCAGCTGAGAGAAGGGAGAAAGAACAGGAATGGCCAGGACTCTAGCACCCAAGTGAAAGCACGTCCTGATCCAAAGGGGCAGGGGGATATTGGCTAAGAACCTTTCATGTTCTGTAGAGACATTAAACGAGTGACAGGAGCAAAGTACTTAGCAAAGTGCATGGCACACAGGGGAAGCTCCATACCCGATGGTTTCCTTTGTGAGTCTTCCTGTGCCGAGGATGCGGGCAAAGAATCACAGATCCAGAGTGGGAGAGATCAGGAAATGAATTGTTCCTAATCTTGAAAAGTGTGTGGTTGGACAAGACTATTCCCACAGTCCCTTCCATATCTCAAGAACAGCAGGAGCCTCCAGAACGCCCATGGCATCTTTGAGGTCTCAGGCAGAAGGGTGAAGGCTGTTGTTCTTGAACTTTACTGAGCAGAAGAATCATCAGGGATCTTGCTCAAAATGCAGATCTAAGGACCCCACCCCCAGAGATCATAATTCAGTCATTCTGAGGCAGGCCCCAGATGCTGCACTGTTTACCAAGGGCCCTGCACACTGACCGAGGTACAAGAAGGCCCCTGCTGAGAGGTGCTGCGCTATGTAGGAAAAGCAGCCTGAGAACTCGCAGAGGCTGCAGCCACAGAGGCCTGGGGGGGTGGGGGGGAGACCTTCTAACACCTGGAGCTGTGTAGGTACCAGGCAGCTCACACAAGATTTCAATTTGGTGACATCATACCCCATAAAAGCTGGTGTTCAGTCAAACTCATAACTAGGAGTTACGTGTATTCTCCATATTGTCACAAGTTCCAACGTTCAATAATCTTGCAATAATGTTGGTCTCCTAGGGCAGTAGCTCCCAAACTTCAGCATACATAAGGCTTACCTAAGAAGAGAGGATCCAAAACACAAAAGTTTCTTGAAGTCTACCCCTAAAGAATCCAACCCGGTCGACTGAGGAGGGCAGGACCCTGTATTTACAGAGCTCTAGACAACTTTGCAGTTGTCCAAAGACCACACTGTAAGAAATACAGCACAGCCACATAAGAGGGCCATCTCTTTGTGCCCTTTGTGAAAGGGGGAGGCTGAGAAATCCAGCCAGATGGAGAGTCACCCCAACCCTGTGAGACCAGGTTACCAAATGACACTGAGATTATGTGAATGAAGACGAGGAAGAAGAAAATGTCTGCTAACAAAATAGATTTTGATGGGCACACTCTTTATGGAAATGTGCCCTCAGTCCCTTCCCAAGACTACTCCACCACTGACTCAGCTTTATTCATTCAAATCACATGTACTGAGTTCCAATTGCATGCCTTGCACCCTGCTGGGCCCAGGAGACACAAGTGTCATTCCCATCCTGAAGAGTTCCCTGTGCCTTCACTGCTGTTACTCAAGGATTCTTGACCCCACAATATCAGTGGCCTCTCACTAACCCCTAGCTCCATGGGTCTTGGAAAGAGCTGCACAAGAAAGGTCCTCAACAAGGCTGCTGGGGGCCAAAGAAGCATGTGGCCTTGAGCAAAAGCACTGCTTAGAGGCCTATTTCTTGGGATGATGAGCAGACACCAGTTCTAGAGAGAGAGAACAAAATAAATAGATTCTGAGCCCACCCTGAGGTGAGCTGGAAGAGACGGGCAGGGGTGGGCTGGCCACACACACCAACTGGATCCCCAGGCTCCAGCAGCGGCAGCCCAAGCTCAGACCCACAGAGCTTCTGTTTGCGTTGGCGATCAGCTGATCTGGGCACCTGTTTCCGCATCCCAGTGAACACATGGAAATGGGTACAGCTGGGGGCAGTGGGTCAGTGCCTCTGCTTGGTAAAAGCCCCTTTCAGAATCGAGGACAAGCTGCTTCCCTAGCCCTCCTAGCTCTTGTGTGATCATGATTATTTGTCCTTTCCCATCCTTTTCTCTCATTGCCCTCCAAACTCATGTTCCATGTAGTCACTGTCCTCAAGAAGCGGATCTCTCTGCAGCCCCCCTGGCCATCTCTCTCCTCCCAGAACACACACCAGCCCCTCCCACCAGACAGGGCACCAGTCTTTGGGGGCCCCCTGCAGACATCACCCTCTCCCCAGGAACCCCCATCGAGCCTATTACTTGCCCACTCAGACCACTATGGACCTTAACATAACTTTTGTATTGTTCTCGGGTTCACTTACGAATCTGGCTCTGCTCTCCCCAGTGAAACTGGAAGCCACTGAAGGACATGGCTATGGATATGCTTTCTTGACCTCCCCATGGAATGTAGGCACAACTAGGTCCACAGTAGGTACTTCAGCAAATCCTTATTGATTTGACTTGCTCCTCTTCCCCTTTCCAACCAATCATTGGATACAAGCAGTCACTTCTAAGGCAGCACACAGTGGGAAGTGGAAAGAGAGGGAACTTTATGTAGACTGACTGGGGTCCTAACTCCAGCTCTACCACTACCCGTGTGGTGCCATCTTTGACCAGTTACCTGATTTCTCAGAGCCTTGATTTTCTTATCATTAAAATAAGGATGGAAACTCAAAAACAAAAAACAAAGAACCCAATTCAAAAATAAGCAAAGGACTTGAATAGACATTTCTCCAAATATGGCCAATAAGCGCATGAAAAGATGTTCAACATCAGTAATTATTAGGGAAATGCAAATCGAAAGTACAATGAAATACCACCTCACACCCTTTCAGGTGGCTTCTATCCAAAAAGCAGAAAACAACAAGTATTGGCCAGGATGTGGAAAACTTGGAACCCTTGTGCACTGCTGGCAGGAATGGTGCAGCCACTGTGAAAAACAGCATAGCACTTCCTCAAAAAATTAAGGGGCACCTGGGTGGCCCAGGTGCTTGGCTGAGCTTCCAGCTTCAGCTCAGGCCATTGATCTCATGGTTTGTGGGCTCGAGCCCCGCGTCGGGCTCTGTGCTCACAGCTTGGAGCCTGAAGCCTGCCTTGGATTCTGTGTCTCCCACTGTCTCTACCCCTCCCCCACTTGTGTGCACTCTCTTTCTCGTTCAAAAATAAATAAATAAATATTTTTAAAACTTAAGGATAGAACTACCCTATGATTCAGCAATTCCATCTCTGTGTACATAAAGGAATTGAAAGCAAGGACTTGAATAGGTGTTTGTACACCATTATATAGCAACATTATGTTCGCAACAGCCAAAATGTGGAATCAACCCACGTGTATTCAACGGAAGAATGAATAAACAAGATGTGGTGGATACATACGATGGATTACTAATCAGCCTTAGAAAAGAAGGAGATTCTGACATATGCCCCAACATGGATGAACCTTGAAGACCTTATACTAAGTGGAATAAGTCAGACACAAAAGACAAATTTAGTGTAGGATTCCACTTCTGAGGTAACTGGAGTAGTCAAGTCCACAGAGAGACAGAAGAATGGTTTTTGCCAGGGGCTGGAAGGAGGATGGGGCATTACTGTTTAATGGCTACAGAGTTCAGCTTTGTAAGATGTCAAGAGTTCTGTGGATGATGGTGGTGATGGCTTCATAACAAGAAGGTACTTAACCTGTACACTTAAAAATTGTGAAGACATGGGGCGGCTGGGTGGCTCAGTTGGTTAAGTGGCCAACTTCAGCTCAGGTCATGATCTCGTGGTTTGTGGGTTCAAGCCCTGCGTCAGGCTCTGTGCTGACAGTTCAGAGCCTAGAGCCTGCTTCGGATTCTGTGTCTCTCTCTCTCTCTGCCCCTCACCCTGCTCATGCTCTGTCTCTCTCTGTCTCAAAAATAAATAAACATTCAAAAACAATTTTTTTAATTGTGAAGACAGGAGTACCTGGGTGGCTCAGTTGGTTGAGGGTCTGATTCTTGATTTTAGCTCAGGTCATGATCCCACAGATGGTGCCCCTGCTTGGGATTTTCTCTCTCTCTCTCTCTCTCTCTCTCTCCATCTCTCAAAATAAATAAATAAACTTTAAAAAATCATGAAGATAGTAATTTTGATGTTACGTGTATTTTACCACAACAAAAAAAAAAAAAAAAGAAAAGAAAAAAACTGGGAATGGTCATATCCAGTATAGATGTTCTCATAAAAATTAAACAAGATGTGACAGTATCTGGCACACACTGAATGTTTCCTTCCCCCTTCCCTTCCCTTCCTTTCCTCTAGTCCAGGAAGTACATGGACCCACCCCAGTTTCCAGGGGAGGCACGGAGAGTGAGGGCAAGCACAATGGGCTGGGATTCAGACGGTTTGTGGTCTGCCGCAGGGGCTCCCCCTTTTCAGAGAGTGTTTCCTCCTTGGTAGATGAGAGGAGGTGCCTAACAGCTCTGAGAGTCCAGAGATTCCAGAGCCAGAACCTGACTCTAAGGATGGTCAAGGGTTTCTAGGTGACACCGTCCACGGCTTCTCACCTCCAGGCACACAAGTTTGGCACAACCTACTCATGGGTTTTGGGTTGAATTGTTTGTCCCCCACAAAAAGAGATGTTGGCGTCCTAACCCCCAGTACCATGGAATGTGACCTTATTTGGAAATAGGGTCTTTACAAAGGTAATCAAGTTAAAATGAGGTCATTAGGGTGGGCTCTAACCCAATATGACTGGTGTCCTTACACAAAGGGACACTCGAGACCCAGAGACGCACACAGGGAAAATACCATGTAAACACAAAGGCAGAGATTGGGGTGAAGCATCTGGAAACCAGGGAACATGAAAGGTTGCAGGAGAAGAAAAAAAAAAACCACCAGAAGCCAGCCAAGAGGACTGGAATAGGAATGGATTATCCCTTGGAACCCTCATGAGACACACTGATCTCAGACTTCCAGCCCCCAGAACTGCGAGATAATCCGTTTCTGTTGTTGAAGTCCCCTGCTCTGGGCAGTCCTCGCAAGCTAACACACCATGCATTCAAGGGCCCGGCTAGAAACGCGTGTTTGAAATCTGAAGTCGCATGGCCCCTGCCATGGAGCAGAGGGCAGAGGCCTGGTAAAGCCAGCACGAGCACCCCAGGAGCCCCTCCCAAGGATCCTGGCTTGGGAGGAGAGGGCTCTGTGTTCCAGACGACAGGGCTGCAGCAGCCCAGGCTGGCTTGATTATTTATAAGCTTCTATCATCACTTTGGTCTAACTCACTTGAAAGAGTTTTTAATATTTCAGAAACAGACAAGCCCAGCATTCATTGCCCAAGCTGATTCGTAGTCTTAGTCATACAAACCCTTCCCCCAAAAGGAGGCTGCAAGATGACTTCAAGCTAAACACGGGGAGGGTAGGGGGAAGCTGACCCCCTGGGGGTTCAGTGCCTCCAAGCAGAGCCCAGACACAGGAGTCAAGAGCAGCATGGCCTCTTTGAGCTCACGCACGGCCCCTCCAGGCCCCGGCCTATGCTGCCACCGCTGTTCTGTGCCAGGCACTGGACCAATTCCTCTGTGCACACAGTATCCCATCGACTTCACCAATGCTGCTATTCCCCCATTTCAGACATAAAGAAACTCAGGTCCGAAGAAGTTCAACAACGTGCCACACAGGGAGTGATCTGAAGCCAGGATTCTAATCTACCTCCAATTCCAAACAGATGAATTCTATTTCCCTGCTAACTAAGCCATATTTCTGGAAGTCATTCCAGGTAAAGGGGACAGTGAGAGCAACGGTCCAGGGTCCAGGGTCCAGAGAGCAACAGACCTGAGAGCATCCAGCTGTGGATGCGTGATCAGTGCAACTGGGATGTGTACCAAGAAGGATGGGGGCACTCGCTTCATAATCCTCAGCCTGGATTAGAAAGGGAGTTGAAGGGGTGCCTGGGTGGCTCAGTCAATTGAGCGTCTGACTCTTGATTTCAGCTCAGGTCATGATCTCATGGTTTGTGGGTTCAAGCCCTGCATCGGGCACTGCACTGACAATGGGGAGTTCAAGGCTTAAAAAAAAAAGGTAAAATGCCTGCAGAAAGGCCTCTAAGAGACAGGAGGTTTCCCCAGGACTTTCTCTGCAATGTATTTAAGAGACTAGCTGAGGCCCTCCCTTCCCGCAGGGCCCCCCACTATCCTGACCTTAGAAACACCAAGACCCCAAGTCTCAGGGCACACCTCCCCCATGATCTACCCCCAATAATGGGGGACTCTTAGGGCCCACATCTCTGGTGACAAAGGCAGGGATTTTGTGCCAGAACCACAGGTAACACAAAACCAATCTGTTTCTCCGGAAGAAAGATCCCCAAGCGTGCACACTTCCACAGGGTCGAAGCCTGAAGCTATCAATGTGGAAAAGGCTTTGCTTTATGAGACTGTTCATTCTACCTGAGGACTTCCTTACTCTATTGTATTTCATTTCCTTTTGGGGAAAAAAAATCACTATTCTATTTAAAAGAGTTGATTGATTTTGTCTGTAAAGAAAGAATGACTAGGGGCACCTGGCTAGCTCAGTAGAGCATGGGACTCTTGATCTTGGGGTTGACTCTTGATCTCAGGGTCATGAGTTCAAGCCCCACATTGGACACAGAGCTTGGACTACTTAAAGATTTTAAAAAATAATAAAAATAAAATTTAAAAAGAAATAAATGACTAAGTTTTCTTCCCCGTTGCCTCAAAGTTTCATTTAATATCATTATTTCTGACCATGTTTTGGGCGCCTCCTCATAAGAACAGTTTTTTAAATCATATTTGAGCCATCAAATCCTGGCGATGCCACTTTCTCTTTGGGATAACTTCTCCTTTCAGGGCTCATTTTCCCATTTGTAAAATTAGGATGATAATATCAAGTCCAGGAGTTATACCTTCAGTGTTTTCCACGAACCAGACATGTTACATTCATGATCTCACTTAATCTCCACAGTAACCCAATAAGACAGGCATTATTAGTCTCATCCCCATTTTGCAGATAAGAAACTGAGGTTTAAAGAGGTTAACTGGCGGTTTAAAGAGGTTACAAGCGGTAGAGCCAGGATTTGTATCCAAGCTAGCCTCACTCCAAAACCCGAGCTGGAATCACGATGCACCCAGAGGGGACTAGATTAAATAAAATAGCTCAGATCTTTGTACTGGCAGACATCGTTGGTTCGTGATAGTTCTAGGAGTGGGGAGGGGCTCCTCCGAGATCAGGCAGCTGTAGAGTAGAGCCTTGTGCCTTGCCTGCTGCAAGCTGAGCAGTGCTGGACCTCTGAGGCCCTGGACACGGCAGCCACCTCTTCCTTAAGCACCTCATGTCTTTCTTGGGGAAATAGGCCACCAGCACAGCAGCAACACCTCTGACTCATATGCTGAGCCAAAGGGTGGTGGAAAGAACATGGCCAGAGACCTTGGCTGGACATGTGCATCCAGGAGCCAAGGAGACCTAGCCAAATTCAACATCATTACCCTCCCCCTACACACACACACACACACGCACGCACACACGCACACATACGCACACGCACACACTTGTACATACTAAAAGCTAACCCTTTTGACACAAAGCAGGGAGGAGTGGAGTCTTGAACAGCCCAGATATTTAGACATCTCTTGCATAAGTGGTAGGGCAGGGGCACGCTCCGGTGGACGAGTCATGGGGACTGTACCCTGAACTGTCAGGGAACACCTTCATTAAACTGCAGCTCCTGCAGAAATACAGCATTTCGTGGCCGCTTTCAGAGAAAGGCCCACTGGCCCTCATCAACGGCCAGAAACTTGGAAATGCCACTGTTTCAGGTCTTGTTTTTTCTCACAGCCATCATAATTTGTTTCTCCTAAATTTAATTTGAGAGGCGGCACGGAGCCCAGGAAAAGGCCAACAAGGTAGGGTAAGAATTGTTTAGCAAAGTAATAGTTTCCCAAAGTCCAGCTGCCCACCTCTGCAGCACACCTGGGCCACGGGCCCACCAGGACTTCTGTGGAGGTGGATGAGTGCCCATCTCTCCCAGACTGTACTGGAGAGGGGTCATGAGGTACGGGGGAGAAGGGGGGTCCTTTGCCTTTCTCTTTGTCTCTGGGTGTGCTAACAAGGAGGTGACAACAAGGCCTTCAGCCCTCCCTGACTGGTCTATAGCCAAGAAAGTCCTAGAGTACCTCTGTCACAGCTGCCCCTCTCTTTAGCCCCAGCAAAGAAAACCAGAATTTGGGGGCACCTGGGTGGCTCAGTCGGTTGAGCATCCAACGCTTGGTTTCAGCTCAGGTCATGATCTCACAGGTTCATGAATTCAAGCCCTGTGTGGGGCTCTGTGACAGCACAGAGCCTGCTTGGGATTTTTGTCTCCCTCTCTCTCTGCCTCTCCCCTGCTCACGTTCTCTCTCTTTCTCTCTCTCTCTCTCTCTCTCTCTCTCTCTCTCTCTCTCTGAAAATACATAAATATTTGGGGGGAAAAAAAGGAAAGAAAAACAGAATTTTGCTTTCTGGCTCTGTTCTCATCCCACTCGGCTTTCCGTTTGCTGTCACAACTTCCTGCTTTTAAACTTCTCATTTCTCGGGGTGCTTGGGTGGTTCAGTCGGTTGAGCGTCCGACTTTGGCTTGGGTCATGATCTCACGGTTCGTGCGTTCGAGCCCCGCATCGGGCTCTGTGCTGACAGCTCAGAGCCTGGAGCCTGTTTTGGATTCTGTGTTTCCCTCTCTCTCTGCCCCTCCCCCACTCGCGCTCTGTCTCCCTCTGTCTCAAAAATAAACAAACGCCTTAGATGCATGGCCTAGGTGCTGACGCTGGAGAACCAACAAAGTGAGAAGAGAAAAGCTACAATGACCTGGGTGGGTGGAGCCTAGCCTGGACTCCAGATCCATCCAACCCCAGCTCTTTCCAAGGGGCCACTCAGCTTCACCCCCAAGGCTCCATAGTCAGACACCTCTGCACACACAGTAGCAGACGCTTCTTGTTCACCGTGTTGGGCCAGATCTTCAATAACTGCCTACCATCAGTCCACTGGCCTTGCTTCCTAATCACGTGGGGAGTGCAGCCCCAGGCAGAAAAGCACACACATACCTTCCAGGGTGCTGGGGCTGATTCCCACACATCACCAGCTCGAGGGCGCCCTCTCCCTCAGAGGGACAGCAACATCTTTTTTTGTTCTTTTTGCTTTGCTTTTTGATCAGGTGATAATGCAAGTCCCAGCGGCTGGGAGGCAGCCGGGCAAAGCGAGGCTCAAGCACACCTCCAGGGCATTTTCTCAAAGCTCCCCGGGGGGCGGGTGCCACCAGGATAGGCCTTTGCAGGCAGGTTCGCTTCCCTGGCCCGCCTGTAGCCCTGGCGCCCTCCGGGGTCTTTCCCACCAGACAGGAACCTCCCCTCCCCACCCCTGCCGCCTCCACCCGCAACAGATGCGGCGCCCAGCTGCCCCAGCCCAGGGCCTCCAACTGTCCGCGGGATCCTGGGGAAGATTCTGGATTCTGATCTCACCCGCAAGGGGCGGGTGCGGCAATGCATGGCCGGGGGCCTGCCTGTGAGGGTCCTCGACGCCGCTGCCATCAAGGCGGGGACGCGCACCCAACCCCCCCCACACACACACTCCTTTCCCTGATCCCCTGTCCCCCAACCCCAGCCAGCCGTCCCCCTCTTCACGCCTTGTTTTGGCTGCGCAGCGCCACCTGCCGCGGCCATGGCCCTCGCCCCGGACCTGGGAAAGGGGCTGCTGTGGTGCGTGCACCTGGGGAGGGGGCTCATTTAACATTTCCTTTCAACCTGGCTGCCACCCAGACAGGTGGCAGAGAGACTGGTGAGCAGTGTTACAGGTAAGAAAGCAGACTCAGATCTGAGCCGAGGCCTAACACCAAAACCTCTGCTCTTTCCTTTATGGGGGAGAAGGTTTGACTCTCCACCTGAACGCTGAAGAATGCAAAGGGAACCTGCTAAAATTCCCTACCCAATCCTCATTGGATTGAGTGATTTTATGACAAAACAAAGATGGAATATTTGTTGGGTGGTGGTAATTCCTCACATTTCTGTACAATTCTTAACCTTTCCAAGTAGTTTTGCACAGGACATCTCATGTTTCTGGTAACAATCTATGGGGGGTTCAGACAAATTTCACGGATTTTTTTCTTTTCAATAAAGGCCACTTGATTGATAAATTTAGTAAAACTAAATGTGATTTAGTGGAAAGAGTCGTGTTTAAAAATTTGCAAATCAAGGGGGCGCCTAGGTGGCTCACTCAGTTGGTTAAGTGTCCAACTCTTGATTTTGGCTCAGGTCATGATCTCAAGGTTCATGGGTTCAAACCCCACATTGGGTTCTGTGCTGACAGCGTGGAGCCTGCTTGGGATTCTCACTCCCTCTCTCTCTGTCCCTCCCCTGCTTATGCTGTCTCTCTCTCTCTCTTTCTCTCTCTCTCTCTCTCAAAATAAATAAACTTTTTTTTTAAATTTTTTTTTTCAACGTTTATTTATTTTGGGGACAGAGAGAGACAGAGCATGAACGGGGGAGGGGCAGAGAGAGAGGGAGACACAGAATCGGAAACAGGCTCCAGGCCCTGAGCCATCAGCCCAGAGCCTGATGCGGGGCTCGAACTCACGGACCGCGAGATTGTGACCTGGCTGAAGTCGGACGCTTAACCGACTGCGCCACCCAGGCGCCCCTAAATAAACTTTTTTTAAAAATTGCAAATCAAAATCATTTCTGTGTCCAGTTTTTAGATAAACGAAGATACCGTGTGGAACTTCACATTATTATAGAAGGACCCCAGGAAAGGAATCACCAGGCACCAGACCGCTGTTCAAAGCACACACACCCTCCTGACCAGTGAACTCCAGGCTGGGGCAAGGAGCAGAGAGGCAGGAGAGGCAGGAGAGGCAGGAGAGTTCCTGGTGGCACACCTATGCTGCAGAGCCAGCAAAATCCCTCCTTGCTAAGCTGCAAGACTTTGTGCAAGTCACTGAATTGCTCTAAGGTCTCAGTCTCCCCATCAATAAAATGAGGCTACCGGTGCCTAGTGTGGTGAGGATGCATCATTTTGTTCAACATAGATCTACTAAGCACCCACGGTGTGCCAGGGATTCTTCTAGATGCTGGAAATAGAGTAGTGAGTGAAACAGACAAGGTTCCCATAGAATGTATTTTTGAATGCAGACAGGGGGAGATGGGTAATAAACCAGACATAGGATAGTTCCAGATAATAAAGACAAACAGAGGGGCGCCTGGGTGGCGCAGTCGGTTAAGCGTCCGACTTCAGCCAGGTCACGATCTCGCGGTCTGTGAGTTCGAGCCCCGCGTCAGGCTCTGGGCTGATGGCTCGGAGCCTGGAGCCTGTTTCCAATTCTGTGTCTCCCTCTCTCTCTGCCCCTCCCCCGTTCATGCTCTGTCTCTCTCTGTCCCAAAAATAAATAAATGTTGAAAAACAAAATTAAAAAAAAAAAAAAGACAAACAGAATGAGGTGACAGAGTGGTGGGTGGGCAGCTGAATGCAGGGTTATGTAGGTAAAGGGTGAGCAGAGACAGATGAAAAGAAGCTAGCTAGCCCTGGACAGAGCAGTGAGGACAGCTAACTTGAAGCGCAGGGTCCCTGAGTGAGACAAGTTAGGTGTGTCTGAGGACAGAACACAGGCCAGGCCAGGCCAGCTGCCACAGTCACATGCAGGAGAGGACCGAGACCGGAGAGGCCAGGGCACCCAGCCCTGCAGCCAGCCAGTAGTCAGTGACCCGTGGCTATCAATACTCCTCGTAGAACACAACCCACAAGAAGCACATAAACTAGCATTCTGGAAGATGTGGAGTCCAATGGCGGTACCAGACCCCCACTCCCCTCAAACCCATTATGAGACCTATAAAATAATCCCGAATGCCATCCGCAGCAATGACAAAAACTAATAAAGGATTTAGCCTGCGCTAGACCCAGGGCGTAGGAGTGGCTCTGAATTCTGAATCTTGCTGGGGAAATGCTACCCAAAGACTGATTCTCCATCTAGCCTGGTGTTCCAGCCACAGAATGGCCACAGAATGGCACTTCTTGCCACTTCACCCTCACCTCTGATGTGAGAACCAACCCCGGCATGCACACATACACACACCTGCCCCACAGCCTGGAGGCAAAGGTGGAAGGAAGAGGGGTTGGAGGCTGACCTGCTGGCCTTCTTCACAGAGGCCACACAGAATCTCACCTTCAGACAGGTTTAGGGGAGTTATTTATATAAAAAGAAGCACCTCTGGGGTCATCTGGGTGGCTCAGTCCGTTAAGCATCTGACTCTTGATTTGGGCTAAGGTCATGATTTCACGGTTCATGAGACTGAGCCCCGAGTTGGGCTCCAAGCTGATAGCATGGAGCCTGCTTGTGATTCTCTCTCTCCCTCTCTCTGTCTCTCTCTGCGCCTCCTCCACCCATACACATGCGTGTGCATGCCCTCTCTCTCTCTCTCAAAACAAATAAACGTAAAAAGAAAAAAAAATAAAAGCACATCCGGATATCCCAGCTGCCACGGCCCAGATGAAATCACACCCAAGGTTAATTAGATAGACAAATACAAGTGCTAGCCCTTGAAGACAAACTTATGGCCAGGACTGGCTACGGAATTTGCAGAGCCCACTGCAAAGTGAAAGTGAGGTTAAAAAGTGAGCCATTTCAAAATGGCCACAGCAGGGCATTAAAGCAAGCATAGGGCCCTCCTGCGCACTACTTACCTGCGCAGGAAGAAGCCAGCCTCAAAAATACGGCGGGGGAGGGGGTGTACAAAGTTTTTAAGCTATAGCACTAGCAGAATGGAAGCCACCTAGAAGTCAGACCTGCATGTGACCTGGTGTGACCTGGGGAATGGAACTTCATCACCCCGAGCCTCAGCCTCCTTGTCCAGGGGATCGCGTCCTCTGGGGCTGCTGCCCTCCCGGGTCTGCCGCCGTGAGCAACCATAGGTGGAGGCGCAGGGGATGGTGAGACACTTCAGGAGCATAAGGAGTATTCACCAAGACCGGCAGAGCACTTGGCTTTCTGAAGAACATTGACATTCCCCAGCAATTAAGTCAAATTAACATAATTCAAACAAAACATCTAATTTTAGCTATGCGTAACAATTCCCCCTCACCAGAACAGACACTGCTGCCTCTCATCCAGGAGCGCAATGCCAGAGAGATGCAGGAAGGAAACCAGAGCATTCTGACACCGGCCTCTTACCCAGGCAGGCACCAGATTGTTTCTATTTTCACAGCCGAAAGACGCGCTCCCGGGTTGGTTTCTGTTGCACCCAGCAGCTGAGCATCCTGCTGGCCCAGCTCCTCAGGCTTCCTTCCCTCGGCAAACAGGCAGGGCTCAGCAGTCAAGGCAGCCCCTCCCCACCAGGACCAAAGACACAGGGATGCCCCTGCGGGAGCGGTTAGCAGAAGCCCTGGGACTCTCCCAGTGCACTGGGTCCCACAGTCTCAGTGGTCCTGCCTGTAAAATAGGAGGGGTAATGCCTGACTGGCCTCCCTCCCTCAAGGAGTTGTCAGAGAAGTTAAGGATTGTTATCCTGTGTGTTTCCTGTACGTCACCAGATTCATTCATTCAACCAATAGGTTCTGGGGAGGCAGAGACGACCGAGCTACAACTCTGTGCACAGTCTCACAAGGAAAACAAGCATTTAGCCCAGGGGTGGGCAAGCTGTACCCAACGGGCAGTCCAGCCTGCTGCCAGTTTGTGTACAGCCCCACACGCTGAGAATGATTTTTACATTTTTAAGTGGTGGGGGAGAGAGAAAGAATGGTATTTTGTGACTTGTGGAAATAAAATGACATTCAAATTTCAGTGTCCATAAATCAAGTTTTATTGGAATATAGCCATTGCTTGTCCATTGATGTGTTCGTGCTATGGCTGCTTCTGTGCCACAGTGGCAGAGGTGAATACATGCAAGAGAGACCAAAAAATATTTACTCTCTGGTCTTTTACAGTAAAATTTTGCCCGCCACTGATTTTAACAAACAAAACAATTAGTTAACTTCAGCCACCAGTGGCTGTTACACTGAGATTAGTGTGCTAACAGGACACAAAGGAGGTATTTCTGCTCAGTAAAATCAGAGAAGGCTTCCTGGAAGGGGTGACATTTCTTCTGGGTTTGAAAGATCAATAGGAGTTCATTTTGTAGCCAGGCAGAGAGGAGTCTCAGACTTTGTGTTCAGCATCGCCAGTATGAACAAGGCCTGAGGGGGCCGTGACAGCATGTAGGAAATGACCCACACATTATTTACAGGAGGAGAAGGAGGGGAAAAGATAAAGCTGAAAAGATAGGCTTAGGCCAAGTATCAAGAGCTCAGTGTACCTGCAAAGGAGCTTTACTTATTCTCTCTTTCCTCAAGAAAGAAGCAGTGAAACAGTAGGTAACTAAGGTAGAGGAGTCACTGATAGATAGATAGATAGATAGATAGATAGATAGATACCTAGGTATCTAGATACCTAGATAGACAGACAGACAGGCAGACTTGCTAACTCAAGAGCAACGAGACCGTGCATCCAAATAGTACTCAGAAGGCTCAGGCTTAGGCCCTGCTCAGCCATGCACCTTGAGGAGGTAACTCCACACAGCCAGGCCTCAAGTCCCATCTGTAGAATGAGCAGGTTGAATTGACGAATGTGTCTCGAAGGCCGGAGATGCACAGAACAAACCAGGTGTTCCCACCAGACCGTGGCTGCCGGCGCATCAGGCCCTGAACACACCCAGAGCAGCACGCGGCACCAAAGCACGCTAAGTAGGCCAGTGGGACGAGGACCAGTTTGGAATAATCTATCCGGGGCACCTCTCCTTCCACCAGGCCCAGAGAGGGCTCAGGCTTTTGCTCCCAAAGGTGGCTCCCTGCAGCTTCCTCCTGGCAGGGGCATCCAGTGGGTCTTGAATAATGCAGCCCCTCGGCCCACAGTGCCAAAGTGCACATCCAATCTCTGCATGTTCTTGTTGTGCTGCCTTTACTTGTGGGGCCATTTCCACTCAGAACAAGAGTAAGGAGCGGCCGGTCAGAGGGGTCCCTTGCCTTCCCTTCTCTCCTTCAGCAGACGAACACCAGCCACCAATGGCTGGGCCTCACTGTTTTCCTACTGGTAGCTGGGCAGGCAATGGATAGACGGAAAAAAACAGAAAATGACATGACTCGATCCACACGCCCCCACATCTGCTACCGCCTGCTTATTAGGGAAAACCAGGACTTTCAGCCCCAGCCTCAGCACCTACTAGCACTGTGTGACACACGTAATCTTCCTTAGCCTCTCTTTGCTCCTGTGTGAAATGGGAGAACTGCTACCTGCTTCTCCACAAGTGAAATAATGTGCTGGATGCTCTGAGTACTAACGGCCGCTGTCCCCAAGGCACTGGCTCCCCTGCTCCCAGGGCTCTCAGAGGCCTGAATATTGAGGGGCTCATCTCCCAAAAGATGCGACCTCTGCAGAAGGTTCTAGCTCAACAATAGCCTGGACTGGACATCGCCTTCCGGAGACAGTCCTCTCCTGCCTGTCCCCAGCCCCCGCCGAGCAGACACTGAAGAAAATGTGACAGGTTTTCAGTACTGGGGGCTTCCATTAAAACCCGTGAGCCCTGCATTCCAGAGAAGGACAGGGCCACTGGGGCACAACCTGAAATCGAAAAAGGACTTCAGTTAGGGCTGAACTGGAGTACTGACCCCTCCTGATAATACTGACTCCTTGGAAACTCAGTCAGTGATGAAGCTGGGATTTTCCAAAAATGTGCAATTCATCTCTAAAAGGGAGTCTCTAAAAAGCCATGATTGTCTGGCAAACCACATGGTGTATCCAACAGCGAACTGCCTGTTCTTCGGACCATGGGTTTGCCTGAGTCTGCTTTCCAGGAAAACACAGGCAGCAAGGCTCCTAGAGCCCCTCCCCCATTGGAGTCAGGGCCTCCTGGGCTCCTCCAAGCTCCACGGGAGGAGGAGGCTCACTTCGCGCATGACCTTGAGAACAACTCGGTGTGTGACAGATCCAGTCACCTTGCACTGAAAATAGAAGGCTCTCTGCCTCCTGAATTCTCTGTTCACCTGCGGTAGGTACTCTCTGCTCTCTCAGAGGTTACTCTTTGTTGCAAACATAGAAGAAGTTACCTTACTGGCCTCAGGGTGAGGTTTATAGAGTCACAGGGGAATCTGATTATATAGGCTCTCCAAAAACATACACCCAAAGGACCAGATCTGCTAACCTTGAGCATGGCGACCTTCCAACAGCCCAAGTGGCTCTCACACTTTATCAGCACACCCTTCTCTCCTTGACCTGCCCACAATAGTGTCAGAAATAATAGACTGGAAGGGACAAGTATCAACCAGGAGAACCAGAACCCTATGCTGAGTGGTCTTTCACACTTTTGCTAACATTCCTACGCCCTGCAGTCTGGTATCCATTAGAGCTGGACCACAACACAAGACAGCCTCCTCCAGCCAGATTTCTCTGCCAGGACACCTTAGGCCAGGGTAGGCCAGCAGGCATCTAGGAACCATTTTGCCTTGTGGTCTCATAAATTCACATAATCTCTGAATCGCAGATACCCCCTGAAGAGTTTTAGAAGATCTCTATATCAATCATCTTATTGTATTGTATTGTATTGTATTGTATTGTATTGTATTGTATTGTACTGTATTATGTTTATTTAGAGAGAGAGAGAATGCATGAGCAGGGGAGGGCACAGAGGGTTGGGGAGGGGGAGGGGGGGGAGTTGGACAAAGAATCCAAAGCCAGCTCTGTGCTGACAGCAGAGAGCCTGATGCAGGGGTGAACTCACAGGCTGAGCCGTGAGACCATGACCTGAGCCAAAGTCGGATGCCCAACTGACTGAGCCACCCAGGCAGGCACCCCATTTCCCTTATTTTAGAGGAAGGGAAACTGAGACCCAAAGAGGCATCTAAAGCTACATAAGAAAGTGGAAAGAAGTAGAATTCAGCTCTCTTAACTCCAGGGTCTCTTCTTTCCATCCACAGCCACACATAGTTAATGCTCCCAAATCAGAGGCCTGGTATGGAAGGAAGGAGAGGCTCCATTAATTGAGAAATGCAAAGTGATGATTCAGTTTCATTTCCTGCCTGGGTCCATAATCCCATGTTGTCCTAGGATTTAGTTGAAAGTGTCAATAGTTTTAAAAGGCTTGCGAAACTCCCTGGACCCACACATCGTGGCTGAATGGGAAGGGATCCTGGCCACCACCTCAGCAGCCTCCTTTCAGGGCTGGCACGCCTTCCATAGCAACTCTGACCCAGATTCAGGAGAGCTGCCCGCAGGAAGAGAAGCTGACCCTTGAGGTAGAGTAGGGAGTAGGCTGACCTCCAGAGAGGGAAGGGCGTGTGAAGGTGCAGAGGCACCACCAGCCCCAGGAGCGCAGCTTGGGAGGCGATGAGGGATAAGACCCAGTGGCAGGCAGATCAAGAATGGCTTCAGGAGCTGTGGGAGAGAGTTTGACTTTACCCTAATGGCAACAGGAAGTAACTGAAAGGTCCTCATGAAGGGGAGTGTCGGCTAGCAAATGGTCTTTGTAAAAGCATGACTCTTGCTCTAAGGTCAAGACCAGACCGGAAAGGCAAGACTAGAGGAGGTTATTGTAGGAATGATAAGTGCTCAAGAGCAGTGGAGATACAGACAGGGCAGAGAAAGGAGGATTCATGGGTAACATCCTTAAAAGTTCTTCCTGAAGAATCTAATGATGGTATAGCTTTACCTTAGTACAGAATCATAACGTTTTTTCCAGCTGCCTTTTTAAGTTCTGTCGTGTGCGGAGGTGATACTGATGTGGGG
Source organism: Felis catus (assembly GCF_018350175.1). NCBI lineage: Eukaryota > Metazoa > Chordata > Mammalia > Carnivora > Felidae > Felis > Felis catus. The sequence goes on along the minus strand of NC_058371.1, from coordinate 40,901,101 downwards.
TTAAAGTGCTAAGACTCATCCACGTGGCTTGTAGACCGGACGTCCCTCAAATGCAGGTCTGCTCAAGAACAAGGTCAAAGGCTAAGGCACAGGTGACAAGCAAGAAGATGATGTTAGAAGACAAACTTTGACTTTGATTTGTTCTACCTAAAGAGGATAGTGAAACACACCTGCCCAAGAGCCCTGCCATAGCATCTTGGTGCCAAAGACACTGTTCAATGTCAGTAGATAGGACTGGGTCCCTTCCAGCTGTCCCGAAGCAGAGAAGACTCAGGGACTGAATCTGTCATGGGCTGGCCCCACCCATGGCACCCCAAGGCAGGGGTAGCTGAGCAAGGGGCCTGCCCTGCCCACCAGCACCACTGAACTGAAGACCAACAGGGCAGCGTGCTGGTTTCCAGAGTGGCAGAGACCCAAGCTGCTCTTTCAAATGGCATTCAAGTGAATTTGCCAAAAATATGTGCCACAGGAGGATCTAGCACATCCATCAGTTCAATACAATTCTACGGACATTGCAGACTTTGAAGCCTTTCTGACTTGAGCTGTTTCTGATTCTTCTTCGCTTTAATTGGAGTTTTTAGATCAGTTTCACATTTCTCCACAGTCTTTCCTAATTCATTTAAGAAATCAGCAGCAATACTAGATGAGTACTACCAACACTGGGATGTAATCTTGACGGCCATCTCTGGAAAGGAACTCACCATATTTATATACAAGGTGAGAGTTTTGCTAAGTGGGACCAGACTTTGGAGCAGGCATTTATTATTGAGTCCTTTCTATATCCCAGGGTGCTTTATATATATTAACTCATTCAATCCTCCCAATAAACCCTGCATGGTTTAGTGGTACGTATTATTTTCTCCACCTTATACATGGCAAAAGTGAGACTCAAGGAGTGTAACTGAGCAACTTGCCCAAAGTCACCTAGCCAGTCCACGTCTGAGCCAGAACACCAACATAGGACCTTCAGAATCCATCTCATTCCAAAGCTCACATGTCTTCATCACTGCTTCAATATCACCATCAAACATGACTTCCTGACATGCACTGAAGTCCTTTTCATCTTCTGGTCACCCTGCACATGAGCATACTGGAGTACTACCCGGCAGGGTAGCCTAACCTCATCTAGGGCTAGGGAGGCAATTCTCACACTGAATTCTAACAGAGGAGCTAGCATTAGTGTGTGGGGCAAATCACTCAGCAGACAGGGGCATCTGGCTGGCTCAGTAGGCAGAGCATGTGATTCTTGATCTTGGGGTCAGGAGTTCAAGCCCCACATTGGGTGCAGAACTTACTTAAAGAAAGAAGACTCAACAGATGGCAAGATCTAAAGGCAGAGAAAGCACACATATCCAAAGTCCTAGAAGAAGCTCAGAGTCCAGCAGAGTGCAGCATGTAGAAAAAAAAGAGATGAAATGAAAAAAGCAGTGATGGGCTAGATGGAGGGGGGAGGGAGTCTAGGGAGCCCAGAGTAATGAGCCTGGACTTTATGCTAAGGGCAATTAGGAAGCCACTGAAGGACTTAAAGGAGGAGTGTCGAAATCTGATTTGCATTTTTGGAAGATCGCTCTGGCTGCAAAATGGAGGATTAGACCCAACACACACACATTTTCAAGTTGGTTTACAATGGATGGCTTCACATGCCAAGACCCAACTGCCCAGACTTTTGGGACCACGCTCCAGCTCCATTTTGAGCCAGTACATTCTGTTACCTACTTGGCTCTAGTCCACATCACCTTGGAATTCTTCATTGGGAGTGTGACGTCATCTATAAATCCCAGACACATGGGCAGAGAAGGCCGGCTACCCTTTCTGACAAGCAGGGCATTCTCTGTCTTTTCTTTTAATTTCATTACATTGCATTTTTAATTACGTTACATCTTAAACCTATTCCCACTTTCTTCATTAGAAACATATTCTTAAAAACAAATTCTTTTTAAGCATCATTTTTTAGTGAATGCCTAGCATTTTGCTATATAGGTGATGGTGCTCAAGTCCTTTGTAGAAAAGTACGTTAGTGCTGCCTCCCTACAGCCCGCCCCAACCTCTGGGACTTGCTTTTCCCCCCTACCCCACCCCCATTAGTACCCACAGTCAGATCTCTTAGTTTTACATGGCCAGTAGGCTTTGTCACATGCATGTGCCCTGGTTAAAGAAATCACTCAGAAGATCTGCACTCCAGGGCCTTGCTGGAGAGCGCAGATTGGAACTGACACCTCTCTTTTCCACCACCAGCCTGACAGACTCCCTGATATTTAAGAACCTTTTCTGTGAGCTCTCTCCTTCTATCAACCGAGAGCTCCAGGAAGCAAGATAGGTCCCCAGAAGGACCATCATTTCCCTCCTAACCTGTTCCCCTCCTCTTTCCTAGCTCAGTGAAAGGCATCACCAACTGACTACCCCAACATCAAGTCAGAAATGAGGTCTCGTGGACATTTAATCACACACATATGCAAATACGTTAACATATGTCAAAGGAAACCTACTACAGATCATCCTTGACTATGTATTCGCACCCACTCTATTACTCACAAAGGCCAACTTTCTCCACCACTCAAATAGCTCACTTGCCACATGTTCTCCATCCCTAAGAGCTGCCCCAGCTCCAACCGGCCTGTCCTTCAGCTCAATTATACCTCAGCATGTCACAGAGTTTCTGTGTGAAGGCACAGGAGCCTTTCGGACTTCTGCCTGGAGCCCCTCAGGGTCTCCTCTGCCCTTTGGACACCCTGGGGCCCTGCCTCAGTTTTTCTCTGCAGCCTCTTCCAAGGCTCCCTCATGCTGCTTTCTCTGCTTCTGCTATTGGGCCCACAGTCCCCAGACCACCTCCCCCTCCAGACTCTCTTGCTCACCTTCCACACTTGCTATCATCTCACCTGAATGTCCTGCCCCACTGAAGACCCAGCCTCTACCCCTGGAAGCCTCCCAGGCCTCTTCCCGAGCCCATCTCTGGCCCTGGCCAGGCTTACTTCTCCCATCGGACTGGGCACAGTGCTAAAGCCTACCTTCTACCTGCCTGCTTCTTATGGGGAACTGGAGACAGATGTGGGTGTGGGGTGGGACCAGGCACCTGCAAGCCCCCGCTCAGGTGAAGCTTGCCAAAAGCACACCGGAGACCCTTTGTTCTAGGAGAGCTACAGAAACAAGATGATGGTTTGTGACAAGACTAAGGGAAGATCAAACCAGGAGACGAAGGAAAGAAGCAAGGAGTGGAGGATTTGAACTGACTTATTATTTTATTCTGTATCTAATTCCCCAAAGGAACTGGGCAAGTAAAGGGTTGACTTGAGCATGTGGTCAGTGCTGTGGAGAGGTAAGCCTATGGCTCTACCAGAATGAAGGCTCTCTGGGTCTGCTCCACTCGAGCATGAGCATCCAGCATTGTCTGAGGGGAGCTCGCTGGCCACAAGTGCCTGGCCCCGCCCACATCCAGTGTCAGACTCTGCAGGTGGAGCTGCGTGTAAGAAGGCCTCTCCCCTAGCTGGTTCTGATACTAGCAAAGTTGAGGGGTCACTGGACCCACGATCTCTTCTCTCTTTTCCTGTGGGTCTCATCTTGAGTGTTTGGGGGCTGTCCTTTCAATCTCAGAACTGATTTTAGGAGCGTCTTTCTTTTTCCTGTATTGCTTCCTCTTGCACCACCCTCACCTCTCCCAGTGCTACTTTAATGACATTCGGTGCCTTCTAACCTCCTGTGCCTCTCTTCTTCCTGACTGCATTCTGCTCCCTGGGCCTTACTTAACCCACTTGACTTCTTCAGGGCAGCAAATGAAACCATGGGCATCCTGGCGATGGGTGGATGGGAGAACTCCAGGCAAGAGCCAAGCCATGCTCACCTCCTGTCCCCACTGTGCCTCACACCCCTAACACCAAGTCCAGTTGCTGGCAAGCACTTTATGTGAAGGCCCAGGGCCCCAGAGGTCCAGGGATTCCTCCACATAACTAGCAAAAGTCCCAGATAGGAAGAAAAGAATAGACGATAATGGCATAAATATGGGCACTCTGTAGCTACACATTATTAGGCCATGATACAGAGAAGATGCTGATTATATGATAGGTAGAGAAATCTCCAAAATAGAAAATAAAGGGCAAATAACCATTTTGTGAGGCAGAAGAGCCAGAAATAGAGCAGGTAATCCCCAGGATTCGATTTTCATCCACTCTTTTATTTGGCCTGTTGTCTTAATCCAAATGCCTGGGCAGACTCCTTACCATCACACGTGCTGCTCCTGAGACCTACAGAGGGGCCTCCGGACACACATGTTCCAACTGGAATCTGGCTGCCAGCACTTCCGTCCTAAGCCCAAATCACCTGCCTCCATTCTGCCTGGGCTAACTTCCTCCTCTGGCAGCTTTCCCACTAATTTGCAAGTCCTTCCTGTGAAGGCAGGGGGAATATCATCAGCTCTGCCTCCCCTCTCAGTGCCTCACACCGCCTCAAATTGAATATCCGGAGGGTACATCAAATACCTAAAAAGGCAGTGTAGTGCCGAGGTCTGTGAATAAGCTCTGAAGCCAGGCTGGGGTCTGAGCCCCGCTCTGCAAGGCTCCAGTGAGATAACGCCTGTAGGGTGTGTAGGCTCTCAATGAATACAGACCCCTCCTTTGATAAACAAAGCAGCTTGCGTTGCAGTATCAGTGTCAATGATGCTCTGAAATGGACAAAAATGTACGAACTGAAACAGAAAATGTATTATCACCTTAGCAAAGACACAGAGAAATGTTCTTTGAAGGGAAGCCTCTGGTCACATTTAAGCAAATGAAAAAAAAGTTTATGTGTGTGTGTGTGTGTGTGTGTGTGTGTGTGTGTGTGTGTTTAATTGGCTGGCCATTAAATCATCTTTGCTTTAGCTTTGAATGGCCATAATGCAAATTCTCCTTTCTTGGTGGATGTGTTCTGCTCCTAAGATGCAGAGTCCCTCCGGAGGAGTCTGGCCTGCCGGTAACACCATGTGTTCCATTATCTGTGATATTCCACACCCCAGATTTATCGGCTATGGCCCTATCAGTGATGGTATTCCCAGAAAATTTAGGAACCACTTTTATGTTCCCCCTTTTGATATACAGCTACCATGGCCATGTGGGACTTTAATAAAGCCCATCTCAAAATTTGAGGCTGGACCCATGGAGATAACTAAGTCTGCAATAATAAATCTTGTCAAAATAGGAAATTCATTCCTTTCCTGAAAATGAAATGAAGATATGATTTAAAGCACCCTTTTCTCACGTACCAGCACTGAAATAATAATGTGCTGGCCTTCCCAGGCACACACCAACTTTCACACCACCACAGGAAGGCCAGGCAAGCTGTGGCATTGGATGCATTAGAAAGAATAATTTAATTAATAATCATTACGTTATTAACTATAACCCTTTAAATATTACGGGAGTTTTAAAGTTCACAAAGCTCACTCACACGATTCTCATCCCTATTTTACAGATGAGCAAACTGAGGCACAGAGAAATTCAGAGGCTTATTCATGCACGTGTAGCTGAAAGTGTGATCCAGGCATCTGACTCCTAGCCTAGCACTCTGTCAGAGGGAGGCTTTTGAGCTGTTTTCGGGAACAGAGATGGAGATACGGAGCCAAGCAAAGCTTATTTGCCTTTTTCAAAAACCAAACATTGATGACTTTGCTTTAGTCAGAATAATTCAGGGAAAAAATAGACTTACTTTGTTCCAATTCTACAGGGCCAACTCTTCCAAAATCAAATAGAAAGACCAAGAAACAATATCTGGACCAGTTCAATGTAGCTTCTGAATCAATTCAAGCCATAAATATTTATTGGATGGTTATGTCCAAAGACTCAGGCTTTGGCTTCAAGGAGCTTACAGTTTAGTTGAAAGGCTAAAACAAGAATGCATGCCATACACACGCGCACGCACACACACACACACACACACACACCCCAGAACAAAGGCCGACTTAAGGTAGAGAAAGACTAATGGAGGTGAGGTGAGGAGGGGGCATTCAGGAAGGGTTTCTTGAAGAATGCAGTGATGGGCTTTGACATTGAAGGAGGAAGAAATGCATGAGAGGCACACCTGTACAAAGGCATTACGGAGGCAAAGCACGGAGATGAGTTAACATACATGCAAAGTGCCTGGCACATAGTGACCATTCGCTAACGCCTATTCATTTTTATTGGAAGGAAAGGGAAGAAACCTTGGACTGAGTTTAAGAAAAAGCCATACTGAGAGGAGACAAGCAGAAGTAGTGAGCAAGCAGTTTGCTAGGGTGAACAAGAGGAGAGACAGGTCGCACGGGCCAACTCATGGTCCCCTTCACAGGGAAGCCATTTGTGTTCAGGCTCTGAATTTCGTCTGCTGCCCCCCCTGCTTTGAGCAGTGGCTGTGAGGAGCAAAAGACATGCAAAACATAGGGGCACCTGGGTGGCTCAGTCGTTTAAGCAACCGACTTCGGCTCAGGTCATGATCTTGCAGTCCGTGGGTTCAAGCCCCACATCAGGCTCTGTGCTGACAGCTCAGCGCCTGGAGCCTGCTTCTGATTCTGTCTCCCTCTCTCTCTGCCCCTCCCCCACTCACACTCTGTCTCTCTCTCTCTCTCTCATTAATGTTAATAAATAAACATTAAAAAATTTTTTTACAGATGTGAAAACCATATAATGCTGGACATAACTGAGGGTATAGTGTCTGTGCTCACAAGATCCTGCTCTCCTAGTCTAGTACATGGCTGAGGGGTGACAGGACCACACAGGGAACAGCTCCAGCCGCCATCGCCCTTGCAAAGGGAGGGAAGCGCTGGGTTGGAGATGAACATAGAGCAGGCTGGGAAAGTTTCCACACCGTCAGCCACTGCCAGCACCTCCCAGAGCTCTAGAAGGGCAAGGCTACTTCCATTTTTTTGAGGGTCCTGAGGTACTAAAAGAAGAAGAGTTGCCAAAGCAGGGTTACCAAAGTTGGGGTGTATTTTCAAGCCTCACAACTAATATTCTAGCACGTTTAATAATTAACGTGCAATGTACCATCATTATGCTATTCCAAAGCCAAATAGAAATTTTATAAACAAATATCAATTCATACTGCAACATAGACTAGCGATATGGTGTGGCATCAGAACCTAGGTTTCAAGATAATGTGATGAACACCAGTCTCTCTGGATCCTGTCCGCTCTATCACAGATTGAATGTATAAAGTCACCTGCAGATAACAACAAAAATTTACATTCAAGCTCCTGACAATTAGGAGGCAAGACCTTCCTGCTTATCTTCCTTCCCTTCATCCCACTCTTGCTCACCCCTCCCCCACCTTCCTCACCACTTCAGATTCATGCAGGTCACCCCAGGTGTCCCCTGCAAGTCCCATGGCAGGACCAAACAAAGACACCTCTGCAGTCCAGGAGCTAGGGCTTGCCCTGCTGTGCTAGGGAGGCCAAGCACTCTTCGGGAGCCTTGCATAGTCTGGAAGGATGGACAGGCCCTGCTGCACAGTGAAGCGGTGAAGGCCACTTTCCACTCCTCTGCTTGCTTAGTTTTTTTCTGCCCCCTTCTTCTTGGCTTCTCGAGGCCCTGTACAAACCACTGTTGTTCCAAATGGCTAAAACCACTTGACATTTAGTGCAGCAAAGACCCTGCAAGGAACTAACTCCATGCTCAGTGGTAGAATTCACTGCACCAAAAAATTAGATCGTTCCACCGCCTGCCTATGACTCTCTATTGCTTTACAAATGATTAGAAAAAAAAAGAAAGAAATAGCAGGCTTTCTTCAGATGCCCCCAAAAGACCGTCAAAGAGTGTAGTGTTCCCCTGAACACATACCTATGACCAAGACAACACCAAGGCAAGCAGAGACAAATGCATTAATCTGCTTGTTCCATCAGTCATCCCATACACATTTACTGCGCGACCATGTGCGTCAGGTACTGGGCACACAGCTAGGAATAATAGGGTGTGATCTTTTCCTTACCAAAACCAGAGGATGAAGTAGGTGGACAGACCAGGGACAAGGAGAGAGCTCAGTAAACACTATCCCAGCAAACTCACAAGTATTCAGGTAGCAGGATTAGTGTAACCCCTTACGGTGGGGCTGAGATGCCCACCCCCCTCTCTTCGCATCCATTCCCCAGCCCCCTTCATCCTCTCTTCCTTTATTTCATTCTGACCCTCTTCCTCCTCACCCATCCTGGGCCTCACTCTCTCTCCAACCTCCCTGTCCTCCTCCCCTAACCTCAAGCTCTGGGTAAACATAAAAAGCACACACATTCTTGTGCCCAAGGCATCCTCAGCCTTAGAAACCTTTCATTCTCAATGCAAATGCCTACTTTACACATGCTTTGTGATTTATTTATTTCCATCCCAACCTTCAGAAGCAGGGGGACTTATCAGTAAATGTCATAAATTCTGGATTTTTTTTTAAAGCTGCAGCTCCAACAGCCAGCATCTGACAAGGATGCGTGCGACACAAACAGAAAACTGAATGAAGCTCCAGAAGAATGCAGGCATTTTTAGAGCTCCAGAGTTTTAGCTCAATTCCCTGTGTCGAGGTGGTTTCTATCTGTGTCAGTCAGTGCGTCACAACATCAGCCTCCATCCACCGTTGCACAGCACCCCTCAGCAAGTGCCTTCCCACACAATATCATCAACTGTAAAAACTGCAACCACTGTTGAAGTTACAACCACAATTATTTCTACAAATGGGGAGGGATTTGGTGCTGCTCAGTCAGTCCCTGCTAAGTAGGTTACCCACTGGACAAACACCTTTCCTTTTAGTAAATTCTGAATGCCCCTGGCTCAGCTGTATATTCATAGGAATTACCAGTTCACGGGAATAAAATGTTCACTTGCATTTATGAAGTTCTCTTTTGGTGCTGATGATAAGGATGATTTCCACAGCAGCCCCAGTGTGTGGTGACCAACTGTAAAGTCCTCAGCTGCTTGGTTTTAAGAATCCCTCCCTTAAAGCGTCACCTCATTTGTAAAAATTGGGCCTAAGTTGGACTTCACCTTATATGAACCTTCAACCCTGGCCATCTGCTTCCCAGCCCCTGCAGGAGCTTCCTCTGCCTTCTCTAAATCTCTCTTTCTGCATCGCCCTGCCTCCCTCACCTTTCCCTTGAGGGCCTTCCACCTTCTTGTGATTTTGTATTTTGCTAGAAATTTTAACTCTATTCTCTGAGATGGCTCTCAAGACCACACCAATAGCTCAGAGTACTCACAATCGTTACAAAATACAAATGAAGCACCCCACAGCTCACCCCATGCCATATCCTCACCCAAAAGACCAGCTCTCAGAGCATATGTCATCACGATCACATTAAATTAAGATTTCCTTATTATTGTTGTATCAATCCTAGCATCCAAGGTGCTGCATACAATAATGAATATCTGTATGGAAGATTTCTGAATGCTCACTGACGCAGTATGCTACAACCAGCTAGTAAAAACAACACAACTCAGGAGGAGGGAAATATGCTTTCGTCTAGCACTCAAAATGGACATAAAGTTTATAAGAATATGAAGATTAGGACCAAAGAAGTAAAAAGAATATTGACCTTGCCACTTTTATGAGAGTGTATTATATACAGTCGGGATTCAGACTTATATTGATGGGAGCTTCATAGGATGGAAAGGAACCAAAGAAGAGAAGAAGGGAGAGTTCTTTTTTGACTACTGCTCAAAAAAAAAAAAATAGTTAAGGTATCAGGAGCATCAAGGAAGAAGCTCCAGAGGAAGAAGTGAGATAAAAACACTGAGTGAGCAGTTTGGGAGAGGATCGGCTTGGCTCCTAAAGCGATAGGCAGGAGTGGAAATAGAGAGCACGCTTTCCTAACAAGAAGTTTACATTCATGCCAAGAAAGTGGGTGAACACTGTCAGATATAACCAGACTTCCCCCTGCCTGACTCACAGGATGGGCTCTGGTATTTCAGACCCTAGCAGAAGGACTTGAGATTCTCCAAGTGGCACCAACCCAAACTCTGATTCACCATAGGTTTGGGGAAGGCCTCTTTTTCGGTCCTGCTAAAGGGGTGGTGCCTTTGTGAAACTACTATTTACACACACGATGGAAATCCCTTGAGGGAAGAGGGGCTGGCTTTTGAAGGGGTGCAGGGACGCCTAGAGTGGGATGGTTACTTTGGTTACAATCAAGAACATCTCTGGCCCTGTGTCTCCTCTCTAGGAAAAAGGCTGCATGTTCGTCTTGCTGACCAACTGGTAAGCGGAGTGTGACCCACAAGCAGTCTGTTCTCCACACTCTGCTGTCAACCAAGGCTCCAAACTTCTTTCTCAGAGTGAGACAATTTCAAAAAGAAAGAAAAAAAAATATGTTTCCTTCTCAATCAAGACCAATGCTTCTGCCCCCGGAACCCTGGGGGCCCCATTCCCTGGTGAGGAGGCTTGTAGGCTGTGCCCCACATCAACTCCTTCGGGTTAAAATGGCTCTCCTGACACTGGAGTTCAGCCCTACTTCCAGTTCCCAGAACTGCATCCGTGTACTCTGGGCCTCCTATATGGGGGGCTCTAAAACACCTCTCAGGGGGGCCAGAGCCCTCTGCCCAGTTAAATGCACCCTCCCTTCACAATCAAAGGTGTTTCAGACTAAGAGGTGTTTCTCACCAAAGGTGTTTCTAAAGGTGCTTTGAGTCAGGGGTAGGGAGACCCCAGACCCAGAAGGGAAGTGCTCAACGCACGGACAGTTGACCTAAGGGGTCTGGGTCATGGAGATATCTTGTGTGGCACTCCTTCACAAAAGGCAGACCTGTTCTCTGACCAGGCCCTTGGGCCAAGCTGGACAGCACCCGTGTCTGGCTTCCAAAGGAACTTCCCCTCCTGGCCATCAGTCGCTCATCTTGAGTGACCGGAACACAAGATGTTGCCAAATGCCCCGGGGACATGCCTTCAGCCGCCGGACCTAGAGGGTTAGGAAAGGCGCTTCCTAGGCTCGAGAAGGGTCGAGGAAGGACTGGAGTACCCCTCGTTCAGAGATCTGGGAACGAAGCTCTCCTTGTCAGAGTGTGGATCACCGGGGAAGGCGCCGGGCAGGGCAGCCTCCGGAGCCCAGAGCCGCATTTCCCTACACCAGCTTCCTTGCAAAACCAGGAGAGGCGGCGAGACGGAGCGGAGCAGCCAGTCACCCTCGCCCGCCGCCGGGAGGCCGGAAAAGTTCCTCCCAGAGCGCGGCGAGCTTGCCGGCATCTGTCCAAGGTGCTGAAAGGTCTTCGCGGCCGGCGGGAGGGCCGGCTTCTGCGCGCCCTCAGCCTCCTGGCCGCCCGCTCTGCCCTTCCAGCCTCTTGCCCTGTCCTCTGCCCCGCCGCACCGAAGCCTCTTCCCTCCTCCTCTCCCACCCCGCGCCCTCCACTCTCGAGCGGCATCAACTCCGCCGGCGCCCGGGCCCCCGGGCCCCCACCATGTTCTTAGGTCTGCCGAGCCCCTTCCCGCAGCGGCCACCTCCAGGGCGCCTCTGCCGCTGGGCTGTCGCCGCCGCCCCCCTCTTACCTTCTTCTTTCGGTCACGGGAGCGGTTCCTCCGCTTCCTGTTGGATTCCTCCTTCTCCTTCTGCTCCTGGAGGGCCTGCGCCTCGATGTCTTTGATTTTCTTCAGCTGTTTAGCCGCTTGAGCCATGGCGGGTCACGGTGCTCCGGTCCCCGCCTCCCGGACCCCTCACACTTGGCAATCCAGGTGGCGACACCCTCCCGAGGAGGAAAAAAAAATGAGTCTCTGTTCCGCGGAGTGGGGGGGGGGGGGGGGGAGCTTCTTTCCCCACCGCGGGAAGGATGCGGCCGGGTCGGCGGGGGAGGCAGCTGCGAGACGATCAGAGGGCGAGGCGCGCCGCGGCTGCCCGGCGGCCCCCGGATGGCGCCTCCCGCCGCGGCCGGAGCTCGCTCACCAGCGCCCGGGACGGGCTCTGGGCTCGGCCCCGCCGCCTCCTTCCCTCCCTCCCTCCCTCCGTCCCTCCCTCCCTCTCCTGCGGCGGCGGCGGCGGCGGCGCGGGGGGCGGGGGCGGGGAGGCGGCTTGTACTGCGGCGAGCGGCGAGCGGGCCGGGGAGGAGGCGGACTCCAGCAGTTAACGCAGGAGGGCGCGGGGGACGCTCTCGGCCAGGGGGCCTGGCCGGCCCGACGAGGCTCGGCGCGCTCGGCGCCCGAGCTGGTGCATTGCGAGCGCCCGGCTCCGGGCGGGCGGGCCGGCGGGGCTTCCACCACTGCAGTGCCGCCGCCGCGGCCGCCAGACGCACGGGCCCCCGTGCCGTCGGGTCTCAGGGAACAAAGCCGGCCGCTCTACCCCGACCTACTGGGGCGCCTTGGGGGACACTGCTGCGGGCCACCTCGCAGCGCCAGGGGACTAAGGGAGGCTGCGGCGGGCGGCGGGCCCCGCTCGGAGGAGACCCCGCAGACCAGCGCGCCTGGAGGCGGCGGCGGAAGAGACAGCACCCTGGGTCGCTGAGCCCCCGACCGCACGGCAAGGGTGGGGGTGGGGCGGGGGCGGGGCGGGGGCCGGGCCTCGGGGCGCCCCCGGGCGGTGGCCGCGGCGGGGCCGGGACGCACCGGCGCCCAGCCTCCGCTGCCTTTCCTCCGAGGGTGTCCACTTAAGGGCGCGCGCGGTGCCAAGGCTCCCCGGGGGAGAGCCCCGTTTCCCCATGTCCCTCGCTTATAGCGATTTGCCCCTTTCAGACCGTGTGGGCCCTTCATTTGCATATTTCCCAATTATAGCTGGAAAACGTGTCCAAGATGAAGTGAGCAGTTTTCCCTTGAATTTCCTTTTGACGGGAGTGGAACTAGGTTTTTGCACCGGGCACCGCCCACCCCCACCCTCACCCCCATTCTCAACACTCTCACACACACAACCTCACTCGGCAACGCCGCCTTTCCCCGTGTTCAGCTGTAAAGAACCACACACCTAGCTGTTTAGGTCACGCAGCCGCAAACCCAGGCTGCGGGAGGGGGAGGGGCCTTAAGCTCATCTACCCACTCGTCGCTTGACGGGTGCGAAAACTAAGACCCCAACTTCGAAACCACTGCCTGGTCGGTCTGGTGCCGCTCCTTCCCCATCAGGTGGGACGGACCTTTTTGCCCACATAAAGATAAAGGTGGATTTGTGGGAAATAATATTTAAGAATTAGTCAAGTTATTATGAAATAGTCTGCTTCCTTCGGCCCTAAGCTGAGAGCTTGATGCAGACATTTAACCAAGCACAGAGCCGAGCCTGGCAAGTAGGAATCTCGTCTGTACTACGGCAAAATGTCTCTCAAACGGCTTTGTGCTGAGCCACCTCATAGGGTACAAACTTGGGGAGTGGTTGAATCACCCACCTGCTCTCCAGACTCCATGCTTTTTCCCCTTACTGGAACCTTTCCTCCCTCAACCTCCTACTCCCCCTCCATTTCCCTATCTGCCCCCAGTCCCCCTGCAATCCGCTCCACCTAGATGTGGTCAATAATTAAGGGGCTGGCTGACCATCTTCTTTGCCTGGGACTGGGTTCTGGACCCTCTTCCTTTCTGACTCTACATCAACATTGTCCAACTGAAGCTTACTGGGAACCACAAATTCCCCCTTACTGGAAACCACAAGTCCCCTATGTCATTTTCAAGTAGCTACATAAAAAAAGTTAAAAGACACTGGTAAAATTACTTTTAATTATTTATTTTATTTTATTCAATGTATCCAAAATATTATCATTTCAACATGCAACCGATAGAAAATTATTAATGAGGTATTTCACATTATTTTATACTTCAGAATTCAGTGCGTATTTTATACTTACAGCACATGTCAATTCAGACCAGGCACATTTTAGTGGCTTAAGAGGTGTATGTGACTCGTGGTTCCTGTATTGGAAGGCACAGCTCTAGACTGTCTCCCCACCCCACCCCCCCAGGCCAGCTCACCCATGGCCATGGCTATAATCAGCCTGCCAAGGAGATACACATTTTACCTCTGGCACAGACCTCTCCTCTGCATGTGGGCCCATGTCCCTGTCACCCGAGGCCTCCTACCTGTCATGCCTGCATCCCTTCTTGCCACAGGCCAATCTATATCCCCACTCTGCAGTCATACTAATCTTTTCAAAACACAGATCTGATCATTGTCACTTCTCAGCTTACCATCCTTCTTTTTGGCTTCTAGGACAAAGATCAGAATCTTCTACATGGCCTACGAGGCCCCAAATGATCAGGCTTTTCCTACTACCTGCTGGCCTTACCCCAGGTGTGCCCTGGTTCAGTGCTCCAGCTCAACGTGTCAGTGCTGTCCCTCCACTTTGTCCTCACTGCCCCTGCCCAGACTGCTCTGCCCCATTCTAACTGTCCTCTCAACCAGTCCCCAATCTGGCTAATTCCAACTCACTCATCCACATCAAGGTGGTCTTCACTTCGTCAAGGAGGTTCTTCTGGAGCCCCAGATGAGCTCTACCATCTCATTATAACACCATCTGTGCCTCCTTCACAGCCACCTGCTGTCAGTACAATTTTACATTAGTGTGTTCGTTTTGATTGATGCATGTCTCCCTTACTAGACTTTAAACTCCATAAGGGAAGGGATAGTGTCTGGTTCGGCTCACCCTTGTATCTTCGGTACCTTTCACGGTGACTGGCACATAGCAGGGGATCAGTAAACACGCGTGGAAGGACCAACTAGTCTGCTGTGTACTGGCTTGGGGAATGACAATAAGACTAGCTGACACGTATCCAGCATTGCCATTGCACCAGGCACTGTCTCCACTTTACAGATGGGGAAAATGGGGCACAAGGAAGTTACGTAACTTCCTCAAGGTCACAAAGCTAGTCAACAGTGGAGCCAGAATTTGACCCTGCCCATCTGGCTCAGGAGCACATACTCTTACCATTATGCTGTACTAAATTATGTAATTTCCTTACCTACAAACAAGGATACTGGTAGTACCTCCCTTAAAGGATTTTTGGGAGGAACTGGGGAGAGAGTGAATGTGAAATGATTCGGTAAAACATAAAGTGCTGTATCGAGCTTCAGTTTCCTTTTTTTTTTAATTGAAGTATAGTTGACACACAACATTAATGCACAACATGGTGATTCAGCAGCCCTATAGGTTATGCTGTGCTCACCACAAGCATAGCTACCATCTATCACCATACAGCACTTTACAACACCACTGGCTGTCCTCTACTGTGCCTTTCAGCCTTGATGATTATTCCTTCCTTATCTGGAAGCCTGTGTCTCTCACTCCCCTTCATCCATTTTGCCCATCTCCCCCTGCCCCTCAACCACCAGTTTGTTCTCTGCATTTATGAGTCTGTTTGTTTGTTTATTCATTTGTTTCCATTTATGGATTCCACATATAAGTGAAATCATATGGTATTTGTCTTTCTCTGCCTGACTTATTTCACTTGGCATAGCACCCTCTCCGTCTATCCACATTGTTTCAAATGACAGGATCTCATTCTTCTTTATGGCTAATGTTCCCTTGTATGTATACACCACATCTTCTTTATCCATTCATCTGTGGATGGGCACTTGGGCTGCTACCATATCTTGGCTATAAACAATGCTGCAATAAACATGAGAGTGCATCTATCTTTCCAAATTCGTGTTTTCATTTTCTCTGGGTAAATAACCAGCAGTGAAATTGCTAGATCATACGGTATTTTTATTTTTAACTTTTTGTGAGATTTAGTTTTCTTAAAGCAAGGAATGCAAGACTGGACAAGTTGGTGTCCAAGCTACCTCTCAGCTCCAGAATCCCAACTTCTCTTATATATCAAAATCCTCATGGGAAGCTTTTGAAGATAAAAAAAAAAAAAAGAAAAGAAAAAAGAAAAAAAAAAAAGAAAAGAAATTCTGAGACACAAAGGGGAAACCTTATCATTAATGAACAGTGAGGGGTGAGTACAAAGGCCCTGGCCCAAATCACCCCTAATGGTGGCAGTCCTGGCCCTGAATTTCCAAAAACCCATTAGGGAAAAAGATGTGTCCGTGTCAGGGTTCACTTGTAAGGTAGTCCCCTTGGATCCTAGTATATGTTAAGCGACTGCAGACTAAGAAGGAGAAAATGGGACTGTGCTGTCTGAAGGCATTTGCTCCCACAGGCTGATCTGGATGAGGGCAGAGGGGTGAGGGGGCCACAACCACACTGCGCTCCTACAGCAGATGACATGGGACAGAACATCTGATCAGCTGGAGGGCCTTCCTTCCTCCCAGTCAGAGGACAGACAATGTTGGGCATCTACAGACCTCATGTCATAGACAATAATAATGATCACCATTTATGGACAGGTTGCTATGCCCAAGGCACTGCAAGTCGTTTACATAATATTTCTTTCTCATAACAAAAGCCTTGTCACCCCTACTTCCCACAGGAGGAAGCAGAGGCTGAATGTGTTTACCTGACTCCCCACCCCACCCCACTCCCAGGTCACACGTCTAATGGGGCGGAATCAGAATTCAGACCCAAGCTAACTCCAAGTCTGACCTTAGGTGACTGGTTTTGCCAGTGACTCAGCGGGGTCTCCTGCAGTGCAGAAGTAATAGTAATTACTTGAGTTAGATGCATGCAATAATATCCCCAGGCAGGCAACCGAAGGGCCAACCTATTCCTGATGTTGTAGAAACAAAATGCTCTGGGCAGCAACCAGAGACTGCCCCTCTGTGGTCACTGACACAACTGCTGATGACAGAGCTGTGACCCCCCTCCTCAGGCCCTTCTTGCCTTTTCTTCTGGCGCCCCAGCATCCCGCGTGCACTCACACTGAGGACCGGCTGCTCGCTCAGATGTATGGGAAAGCAGCCGAGGGACAACCAGGCATCTGTGGGGCTCAGATGTGGCTGTGGGAAGTGAGCAGAAACCCTAGCACAGGAGACAATCTCTAGAAGCTCCTCTTCTTTCTTTCTCCCTGGTGACGAGTATTACTCCCTTCAGCTGTTAAGTAAAAGGAGAGGGATCCATTTTTATATTTTTGCTTTCTTCCCTGAGATTTCCAACTGGTTCCCTCAACCCCATTCTGTTATTATGTGTTTATGCAACTAGACTGATTTGTGTTCTTAAAAGAAACATTATTAATAATTAATAAAGCTTCCCAAGATAAAAGCTGCCTCCTGCACTAAATAATATAAATAGCTAAAACACACTGAATGCACCAGACATTCTTCTGAGCTTATTTAACCCTAATAACAACTTTATGAGTTAGATGCCATTATCATTATCACTATTTTATAGATGAAGAAACCGAGGTGCTGAGAGAAAAAAAATAACTTCTTCAAGACTTACTAGCCATGGGACGTAGGATTGAACCAAAAAGTGAATCTCAGAGTCTCTGCTTTTACTACACTGCTAGAGCTCCCGTCCTAGGTCGAGGTTGGGCCTTGAAGGCCCCTCCTATTCTGTCTCTGCACCCATAATTCCTTTTAGGAAAGAAGGAGCCAGGAAGTGTCTACCAAGGCCTGAGCCCTCTGTGGACAGCGGCTGTCCCATTCACCTGTGGATCCCAACCACCCAGCACAATGCCATTGCAGGCATTCAACTCAAGGTTGAACCAGAAAATGTCATCCATGAGGCACGGATGTTGAAGGTGGAACAAAGAGGCAAGTGGAAGATATGAGAATCTCAGGATCTGAAGAAATGGTGTTTCCATTGCCCAGCCAATAGGAGAACTGGATTCCTCCGGCTGCTCTCACATTCCCAGACCAAATCACTCCCCCCAGGCAGCCTGCCCCAAAGGGCTGCTTCTCTGCTCCACATGGGGGTCCAAACCATGTTCCCAGAACGTATAGACATTAACCTCTGCTCTGCCCTCTGTCAAGACGCAGAAATTATTTAAACCTTTCTTCTGTGTGATATCCCTTCAAATATTTGAGGAGAGCTTTCACTTCTTCCCTATAATACTTGTCCAAAATAATGTCAGGAGTTCATAGCGAAGGTGAACATTGGGCTCAAGAATTCCGATTTCCTGTCCAAAATTTACAAATAAAGGCAACATATTGTTTTAATCATTGCATTTTCAAGGGTGGAATTTGAAAAGATAAAAGAGGCTCTAAGCCAAGGTGTTCAGAGAAAACGGAAAAATAGGAAGATATTTTACATTTGGATTCTTGGAAAATGCTGGAATAAAATTCATTTATCCACTCAACCTGACCTGGGCCCTCAGTCTCATTCAGTAACCCCATCTGCTATTCTCCTGTCTGCTTTACTACACCTCAAACATGTCCCCCTCATCTGTCCTTTGTCACTCTCAACAGAGGCCGTTGTCTTCCACTTCCCAGAAGAAACGGAAGCAACCAGGCTGACTGTCCTTAGCTTCCTCCCCATCCTCATCATTCGTACCTGTCTACACCAACCCTCTTGACAATGCTTTTCCTTTGGTTTATCCTCTGGATCTCATCCTCCCTCACCTCTTCAGAAAATGTGGCCAGGAATTATCCCTTCCCTCCCAAATCTTCATTACATGTCTCTCCACCAGCTCCTTCCACTCGGCCCGTGGACTCTCCACAAATCATGACTGTTATGACCCTCTCCCTTCCCTCCACAGCCAGGATGCCAGAAGGAGACATCAGTGCTTCCCCTCTACCCCACTCACTCCTCACCCTGAATTCTGTCCCCACATTGCAGAACCCATAGTCTCATTCCCATCTTGAATTTAACTCCCTGGAGCATTTGATCTGGTTGCATACTTCCCTAGTTTCTGGGACCCTGCCCCTCGTTTTCCTATCTCCTGAATGTTCTTTTCAGGGCTCATTAGTAAACATTTACAGCCTGGCCCTTTTTCCATTTATCACTTCTCCCTCCATGGTCTCAGCTTGGCTTCAACTAGCACCCACCTGACAATGATGCCAAACCTCTAACCCAGCTTCGACCTCTCTCCTATGACTGAGACACAAGGCCTCCTAGACAGCACCATCAGACGTCACAGCCATCATCACCCCTCTTGGCATCTCTATTCCCAGTTAATGGCATTACCGTTCACCCGTTCTCCTGAGCCAGAATCCCAGGGTCCCATGAAGCTCCCCCCTTCCTTCCCTTTACACACCCAACCCACTAGATTCCAGTCTTTCTCAAAGACTACTGCTCAATTTGAATGTGCATTCAAATCACCTAGAGATCTTATTAAAATGTATATTTTTGTACAGTAGGTACGGATGGCTCGCAACAATGGCCCCTATTCTCTGCCCCACCCTGCACACAGCAACTTCAATATATACACCCTGTGTATCACCACTTACACTGAGACAGGCAATGCTTTTGGCCCCCAGTGTGCTCCTTCTTGCCTCCTCCCTCTCAGTGCCCACCCCTCGCCCCCCAGAGTTAGGCACTTTTCTGACCTCTGTCACCTTAGACTAACTTTGCCTGGATTAACTTCATATGGATGGAATCATACAACACATACCCCTCTATATAGGGCTTCTTTCACTCAACATTATGTCTATGAGATTTACCCATGGTGTTGTGTATTTCAGCCGTTTGTTCTTTTCTGTTACTGAAAACTGTTCAGTAACACAGTTACTGCATATCTCTTCTCATGTTGATGGACGTGGCTTGTTTCCACTCTGAGGCTACCATGAATAAAGCCAGTGTGCACGTAGCACCCATCACATTTCTTCTGGGAGACAGAAGCCCTCATCTGCATTGGGTATATACCCAGGAGTGAAGTTGCTGGGTCAGTCGGCATACGTATACTTTGCTTCTCCAGAGTAGATATACCAATGTACGTTCCCACCAGCAACGTAAGAGAATTGTGGTTGGTCCACATCCTCACCAGCACTTGGCGTTGTCATGGGTTTTGGGTGTAACCTTTCCAGCGAGAGAGCAGAGCACCTCCTCACATACGCTGGTGTTTCCGAGGGCTTCTGGAACAAGGTGCTGTGGACAGGGCCACCTACACCACAGAGATGTATCACTGGAGGTCTGAGATGAAGGTGCCCACCGGGGTGCTTCCTTCTGAGGACCGTTCGAGAGAAGTGTTCCAGCCCTGTCTCCTGTTTTTGAAGCTCATGCATTGCCCGGCCTGGAGATGGCGATCTCCTTGTGTCTTCACACTGTCTTTCCCCTGTGCCCCAATTTCCCCTTTTCATAAAGATACTAGTCATATCAGATTAGGGTCCACCCTAATGACCTCATCTTTTTTTAAATGATAAATGTGCGTAGCATTTGGGGGCTTTCATGTGGAAGGGAGAACAAATCTATTTAGAACAGTTTAGAGGACAGAACAAAGGTCATCCTTCCCTCTTCTTCTTTTAACAGTTTAACCCATGCTTATGCTTCAGATATTAGATCAAATGTCATGTCTTGCCAGTGTGGCTGGCTTGCTTTCTTCCTTTTTAAAATTGAAATACACTTGACATAAAGGTAATATTAGTTTCAGGTGTACACAGCATACTGATTTGACAAGTCTATACACTGCACATGCTCACCAGGTAAGTGTGGTCACCATCTGCCACCACACATTATTACTATATTATTGACTATATTTTCTATGCTGTACTTTTCTAATGATCTCATCTTAACTCAATCATTGGCAACCACCGTTTTTCCAAATAACATAGTCACATGTTACACACACAGCTAAGTGACTAGCCTCAAGGTCCCATTCACGGGTACTGAGCATTAGGACTGCAACATTTTTTAGGAAACACAATTCAACCCATAACACTCGCTTCATTCCTTTATTAAAAATCTTTAGCAGCTGCCTTCTTATCACCTGCCAAATGAAGAAAAGGCTCCCTCAGGATGACTCTCAGGGCTCCCCTTGGCTTGGTCCCTCCTTGGCATCCAGTCCATTCTTCCACATCCCTTCATTCTGACCCCAGCAGAGGAAAGTATCCCCTAATCTCACAGCTCTGTGTTGGCACTAATTGGCTTCCCTCTGCCTGGATGGTCCTGCCCTTCTTTTCCTTTCTGGCATTCCCTCTGTTCACACAATTCCAGCCATCCATCCAGGTGTGGGCCTGGAAGAGCCTTCCCAGAAGGCTCCATCAGGTTCTATGCACACTGCTGTTAAGACTAATCACAAAACTTTGTCCCTACCTGTTCATGTCCCTCCATCCTACTGGCCACTCTCAGTTCAGCTCAAGTACACCTTCACCCCATCCTATTCACCCTCAAGCAAAGACTAACCACCTGCTGGGCACCGGCCACTGTGCTGAGCCATGTTCATTGTCTCACTGGATCCTCACAGCCACTCCGGGGTATTGTGGTGTAGAGCACAGATAGACTGGTCCCTGCCTCACCCTGAGTGACACCAGAACTGGACCCTGGTGGTTTGTCTGTGTCACTACAAATCTTTTTGTATACAATTGCAGGGGGTAAGAGACTGGTGTGAGAGAGGGAGAAGATCCTGGAGATACAGGGAGATGGATAGAGGGAGATGAGTCAGCAAAAGAGATAAGAAAGAATGGCCCTGAGGAGCGAAGGCGACCCGATCACCAGAACTAGGTCCAGTGGCTCAGTAGAAGGTGAGGGACGTTGGGCTGGGAATCAGGAGGGACTGCCAGTGGGCCTTGTTCATGCACACAACCCGAGCACCTCACACAGTGTTGGGCCGAAACCCGTGTCAGTGTCTGCTGAATGAAGACAGATGAAGCAGGGAGTGAAGGAGAGAAAGAAGCCAAGCTCTTTACCGCCACTCACATCTAGGGCCCTTCCCTATTTTAAGACCTTTGCAGATTTTCGACATTCCTTGCACTAATTTTCAGCCTTTGCCATCTGCAGCTCCTCTCCCCTTCTCTCTCCTGACCTTCATCCCACCGCCCCCCCCACCCCTGCTCCAGAGCAGCCCTTGGTCCCACCTGACCTTCCCCAGCAGGGATATTCCACACAGCTGATCTCTCCTGCCTCCGCAGTCACGGAATACCCTTGGCTCCCAGGGCACCTGCCGGCCACCTCCCCGCTGACCTTTCTGGCCACTCCCTCTCGCCTCCCTGCCTTTGCTTATTGGATGGCCCAGGACTCTCTCCATGGGCCACTCTGCTCATCTGCCCACACTCTGGCGCCCGATGGTCTCGTGGGTTTAGCCACCTGTGTCTGCCAATGGCTCCCACTCTTACTTCTTCAGGCTGCACCCTCTCCTGAATGCAGGTCCGGCGTCCAGCTTTGGACACGACATCTCCTTTTGGATTTCTAACATGATGCTCTGAGCCCAGAGGCTTCTAACATGCCCAGAGCGGAACCCCTGACATTTCCCCCACTCCCTGCTCCTCCTACTGGCTTGCTCGTCCCACTTCATGGCAACTCCATTCCTCCAGATGCTCAGAATAAAAACACTGAAGTTCTCTTGACTCCTCTTTCCATAACATTCCACATATGATTTGTCAGCTGTTCCTACCAGCTCTGCCTTCAAAAGACATCCAGGATTCAACCACGTTTTACCCACTCCTCTGCCTCACCCTTGTTCAAGTCGCCATCAGCTCTCATCTGAAGCACTACCCAAGTCTCTCCACTGGTTTCCCTGCTCCCTTGTCTGACATCTATTTTCAAGTCAGCAGCCAGAATGCTTCTGTCAAAATATAGGTCAGATCGTGTCACACTTCTCTGTTCAAAACCCTCTAACAGTTTCCCATCTCAGAGGAAAAGCCAACGCTACCCCCCATTTTCTCACACACTCTGTCACCTCCCTGACCTCCCGTTACTCTGTTCCAGACACACAGGGCACATCGCTGCATCAGGCTTCTGTACCCACTGTCCACGTCATCCCCTTAACACCTACCTGCTTGGCTCATCCTTTGGCTCACTTCTGATCTCTACTCAAAAGTTCTTTTTCAGTCGGGTGCCTGGGTGACTCGGTTGAGTGTCCTACTCTCAATTTTGGCTCAGGTCGTGATCCCACAGCCATGGAATCCAGCCCCGCCCCCCCCCCCCCCATCCAGCCCATGCTGAGCATGGAGTCTGCTTAAGATTCTCTCTCTCTCTCTCTCTCTCTCTCTCTCTCTCTCTCTCTTTCTCCCTCTGCCCTTGTCCCTTGCTTCCACTCTTTCTCTAAAATTCAAAAAATAAAAAGTGAGGGGTGCCTGGGTGGCTCAGACAGTTGAGCGGCCGACTTCAGCTCAGGTCATGATCTCGCGGTCCGTGAGTTCGAGCCCCACGTTGGTCTCTGTGCTGACAGCTCAGAGCCTGGAGCCTGTTTCAGATTCTGTGTCTCCCTCTCTCTGACCCTCCCCCGTTCATGCTCTGTCTCTCTCTGTCTCAAAAATAAATAAACGTTAAAAAAAATTTTTTTAACAAAAATAAAAAAATAAAATAAAAAGTGAGGTCTTTGTGTTAGCTAAGATGGCCATAACAAAGTACCAAGACTGGGTGACTCCAACAATAGAAATTTATTTTCTGGAGAAATATACTTCTGGAGGCTGGAAGTCCAAGAATAAGGTGTCTGCAGGGCTGACTCCTTCTGAGCCCTCTCTCCTAGGCTTGTAGATGGCCTTCCCTCTGCCTGTGTCCTAATCTCTTCTTTAAGGTCACCAGTCCTACGGGATTATGGCCCACCATAATCATCTCATTTTAACTTAATGACCTCTTTTTTTTTAATGTTTATTTATTCTTTGAGAGAGAGAGAGAGACAGAGACAGAGAGACAGAGCATGATTGGGGGAGGTGCAGAAAGAAAGGGAGACACAGAATCCAAAGCAAGCTCCAGGCTCTGAGCTGTCAGCACAGAGCCCAACACAGGGCTCGAACTCAGGAACTGTGAGATCATGACCTGAGCCAAAGTCAGATGCTCAACCGACTGAGCCACCCAACCGCCCCTAACTTAATGAACTGTTAAAGACCCAATCTCCAAATATAGTCATACTCTGAGGTGCTGAGGGTTAAAATGTCGACATATGAACGGGGTGGGGATGATGCAAAATTCAGCCTGTAACAGTCTTCCCCAACCATTTTACTAAAATTTCATCCCCTTCCACCCCACACGTTACATTTCTCCTGTTCGTATTTTGCTCATCAGCACTTACTGATCTGTCACACTATGTGTTGTAATGGTGTGTTCTCATCTCTCGCCTCCACTGGGGTATGAGCTCCGAGTGGGCAGGGGACTTTGTTTTGTTCACTGCATTATCTGCAGTGCCTCTCACAGAGCCTGGTATACAGCAAGTACTATGCTAGTACAACATAATTCACATATTTAATTCACTAAAGCCACAACTGTTTTTGCAAGGCCTCTAGAGCATCCTGGCGCTCGTATTTCTTTCTTTGATTATTTTTATTAAAGATTTTTAAATGAGCTTTGAAAACGGACTCTCATCTAAAACATTTGTCATCATCATTAATGACATGCTCTTGCCCATTTATTAGCAGACTGTTTTCTCCCTGGTACCATTTCCCTCAATCCAACTGTAAAAAGCCTTTTTGGTTCTTAACCTCTTTTTGGAACCAGAAAGCTTATAATTTTGTTCCCTCTTGCCCTTCTGTTTGGTATTTAAAAACACACTCTGAGAGGCATAAATGCAGCTTTTTTTCCTTCAGTGAATTTTCTGTAATTGGGGGCCCTGCTTTAAGAAGACCCAATATACGAAAAGTTTAAGATGCCAAAACTTAAGGAGGGGGCAATGCCTTAGTAAAAGATTCTTTTTTAAAAAATTATTTTCCTTTTAAGGATTCAGTTTGCATGTCCTTAATGATGGTTCTCCTCTGTGCTTTCCAAACGTGGATAGGCTTACACATTTTCATTCCTACAGAACGAGTTTGAGCACCAGTACAGCATCGAGTTAGATATAGCTGTCCTGCCATTTTGGGGGTAAAGACCTTTTCTTAACCTTTTTATTCCTTCTCCCTAGAATTTCTAAATGGCTGCTCTGGGCTCCCAGTGTTGGGATCAGGGCTTGTGTGAGAACAGGGCAGCAGGAGGGTGATATGGGGCCATGTGGAGGAGTCTGGGCAGGGAAACCAGCTTCACACGACTGCTCCCAGCCCGGATATCACTCACAGCCTCCTCTGATATCACCTATGACCCAGGGGAAAGGCAATCACAGACTGGGATTTCAAGATTTCAGAGACAGTCTCCCTTATCCATCAGGTTTTCAAAGTCATGAAGGAGGGCCACCTCCAGAACCCCTGATGGCATCACTGGATGTCAGAGCCAAAAGGCACCTCTCAGGTCCCCCCACCCTCATCCTGCAGAGGAGGAAACGGAGGCACAGGGAGGGGGTGTGACTTGCCCAAGGCCACCAGGGGATGCCCTGAGGGACCAGGAGGGAGGGCCAGGTTTCCCTGAGACATCCTGGGCTGGCGTCTCCAGAGAGTGACGCTCAAGGGAGGAGACAGACCTCTGGATGCAGCCCAGAGTGTGTGTTGTTTGATGGCTGACAGGCACTTTTAGCTCAGCTGGGGTGCACCTCACTAGGTGCTCCAGCACAAGGCCTGGCCTGAAACAGAGAAGGACAGAGGTTGCAAGGGGGCCTGGTCAAGGGCACTAGAGATGGCCCCAGCACGGGGGAAGGATGAGGAGTGAAAGCACTGGCACAGTGAGTGAGCAGAGGGGAGCACCCTGCCCAGGTCAGGCTGAGTCCCGAGGGAGAGGCTGTGACCCTGCGTGGGGGGCTTGGAGCTGGTGTAATAAATTAAGAACATGCAGATAATGCGGGCACCTGGGTGGCTCTGTTGGTGAAGCATCTGACTCCTGATTTCGGCTCAGGTCATGATCTCACGGTTCCTGGGATCGAGCCCCAAGTCGGGCTCTGTGCTGACAATGAAGAGCCTGTTTGGGATTCTCTCTCTCGCTCTCTCGCTGCCCCTTCCCCCACTTGTGCTCTCTCTCTCTCTCAAATAAATAAACATTTTTTTAAGTTAAAAAAAAAAAAAAGAACATGCAGATTATAATCTGCTGCCTGCAGGCATGAGCCACCCCCGTAGGGTCGGATGGTAAGCCCCCTCAGCATCTGAGCTCCCACTTTGGGGAAGTGAAAACCCCAGGGTCATTTCGATTGAAGGCACAGTTCCAATTCACTCACACAAAGGAAGTCAAGTCCCAGATTTATGGCGAACAGATTCTAGAAACCTGGCAGGATGGGTGGGCCGTGAGCAAGGGTAGGCCAGTCTTCCATCCCGGGTCACCAGCGAGCAAGGGACAGAGAGCAGAGAAGCAAGCACCCACTACTTAGGAGGTGGTTGGGGCAAAGGTCACTAACTTTTCATGGGTTCAACTCTAGGTGGTTATTGTAAAGGTGGCCCCGGGAAAAGCACAGAGGGAACTTGGGGGTGAATCCTGAGCCCAGGTCCCATCTAAATGTCCAGACTCGGAACATCAGCAGGGCTGTCACACTGTCAAGTGCCAAGGCAGCAACTCAGAATAGCTGTTTCCTCATCACACTGCCCAAGGACCTGCTCTGTGACTCACTGAGGCTCAGCAAGTGTGAGCGTGGCTCATTCTGTCTTTCTGGTCCCTTCACTGCTCTGCCTTCAGCCTAATCCGGTGTCTGGCATAGAACTTAGTAAATGCTTGTTGAGTAAAGGAGTGAGACGTATTTCCCTATACACAATCCCACAGAGCTTCAAAATGACAATCAGGTTGTGTGACCACAGGCAAACCCCCTAACCTCTCTGGGTTTTAGCATCCTCATCTCTAAAACGAGACGCTCTGCAAGGTCCCTTCCACCTCGAACGTTCTCAGCTTCCAGAAAGTTGTACAAATGAAAAATCACTTTCTCATCTACTAGGACCAAATGTAGCTGCCCAGTACTTTAAAAGTAGACATGTATAGAAACATATGTATCAACATGAAGAGTTTCAAAGATGTCTAAACACAAGCTGCTGAGGATTCTTTTTAACCTCTAAACACAGGTTTGATTTTGTTTTGAATCCAGCAAAAGGTGAAAGGCCCTTGGGGTGCATAGGCAGCAGAGTAGGGTGAAAGAAAGAGAAAATGAACAAGAGGAAAAACACAAGTGAGAAGGAGCAGAATGAAAGCAAAAGTGAAGGGCAGGGAGGTTTTCAGGGCCCAGGAATTTAAGAGATTTCACACACAGAGGTCCCTTCATTCAAGTTCGTACTGAGCATGTCTGTGGCACAGCCCCGTGCAGAGGAAAGGTCTGTGGCATTGAGCACTTGTACTCCAGCTGGACCACTGAGTAGGAAAACCCTACAGGCCACAGGAAAAAGTGAGAAGCAGTGTGAGTTAGCCCATAGGTGTAATGGAACGTTGCTACACAATGGAAAACTATGCAGCCACTAAAAAGGAGGAGGTCATTCAAGGTAGTGAAATATACACAAAATCTCTCCAAGATACAGCAAGTGAAATAAAAATAAGATGAAAAACAGCAGTGGTGGTAGCAGTTTACCTGGATAATAAAAGAAGAAGAGTAGAGCTATTTGAGAGAGCCCCATGCTTATTTGCAGACAAATATATCTATCTATGCTTAGACATGCAGAGAAAGTGTCTTGAAAGACACAGGGGAATTCTTCACAAGGCTGCCTTTGGGGAAGGGAACAAGAAATTGGGGAGGAGAGGGGGGGTTTAGCTTTTCACCGCATGGATACCCTTTTATGCAGTTTTAATTCTTTAACGTGTGGATGTCTTACTTTCTTTACTATTTTTTTTATGTTTATTTACTTTTGAGACAGAGAGAGACACAGCATGAGCAGGGAAGGGGCAGAGAGAGAGGGAGACACAGAATGTGAAGCAGGCTCCAGGCCCTGAGCTGTCAGCACAGAGCCCGATGCGGGGCTCGAACTCACAAACTGTGAGATCCTGACCTGAGCCGAAGTCGGACGCTTAACCGACTGAGCCACCCAGGTGCCCCACTTTCTTTACTATTAATTAGTGGTTAATTGCTGCTAAGACCAGCATTTTTAGGCTGTTCTTTGGTTGCTCTGGATTTTCCCTGCATCTGTCTCGTCAGTCATCTCCTGGCAGATGAAGTCCAGATGAAGGACTTATGTCTGGGCCAGCGTAAATCTGGTTAAGATGGCTCTATTTCTTTCTCGTTGTTCCATATTCATCTTTCCCGTGAGCCTGTCAGTGGCTTCCCAACTCTTCTCCCGTCCATCGTTTGGTGCCACTGTGCCAGGTGGTGGACCCTCTTTCCTGCTGGCACACAGGTCCTTGTGACAGCCCCAGACTTACACTCAAGGCAATCTCTCAGAAGACCCATGAAGAAAAATTGGTTCCTGGCTCTCCTTTGTTGGCTCTTTCCTTTCTCCCTCTCTTTTTAAATTGTGATAACATACCTATAACAGAATTTTACCATGTTAAGCATTTTAAACATACAGTGGCATTAAGTATACTCACACTGTTGTGAAGCTATCACCATCATCCATCTCCAGAACGTTTTCATCTGCACCCATTAAACAATAACGTCCCATTCCCCGGTCCCCCCAGCCTCTGGTAGTCTCCATTCTACTCTTTGTTTCTATGAATTTGGCCACTAGAAGTACCTCATTTGAGTGGAATCATATAACATTCGTCCTTTTGTGTTTGGCTTACTTCACTCAGGGTAATGTCCTCACGTCTTCTCCGTGTTGTAGCAGTTTCTTCCTTCTTAAGGCTGAGCAGTTTTACATTGTGTGTGTGTGTGTAGCACACTTGTGTATCCATTCATCCATCAGTGGGCACTTGGGTTGCTTCAACTTTTTAGCGATTGTGAATAATGCTGCTATAAACATACATGTACAAATACCTTTTGTTTTTAAGTCAGATTTAATAAGGTATAATTTATATACAACAAAATTTACCCATTTTACATGTGCAGTTTGATCAGTGCTGTCTAGATATGGAACATTTCCATCACCTCAAGAAGTCCCTTGTGACTCTGGGCAGTCAGTCCCTCCCCCACCCGTAGGCAACCACTGATCCGCTTTCTGTCACTACAGGTTAATTTTTTACTTTTATTTATACATGGAATGATACAAAAAGCACTCTTTTGAATCTGGCTTGTTCAGCATCGTGTTTTTGAGATTCATCTATGTTATCAATAATATGTCACTAGTTTTTCCCTTATTGCAAAACAAGTATCCCATTGAACAGCTATACTAAGTTTGTTCACCCATTCAGCAGTTGATGAACACTGGGTTCTTTCCAGTATTGGGCATTTGTGATTTAAGCTGCTCCAAATAGTTATGTACAGATCCCTGGGGGGACAGAAGCTTCCATTTCTCTTGGGTAAATACCTAGTGTGCTTGTGGAAGAAGTATGTGGTAAGTTTGTGTTTAACTTTATAAGAAACTGTCATACTGTTTTTTCAAAGTGGTTGTATCATTTTCCATTCCCACTAGCAGGGTACAAGAGCTTAAATCACTGCACAACTTTATCAACACGTGGTAAGGTCATTCTAGTGGTGAGGTCCATTCCAGTTGTGTGAGGTGGTATCTCACTGTGGTTTCAATTTACATCTCCTTGATAACTAACAATGTTGAACATCTATTCACACATTATTGGTCATTTGTATATCTTCCTTGTCGAAGCGTTTGTTCAAGTATCTTGCCTAGTTTTTAAGAATTGGGTTGCTTATTATTGACTTATAAGTATTGTTTATATATTCTGGGTACAAATCCTTTGTCAGGTATATGCATTGCAAATAGATATATCTCCTGGCCTGTGACCAAACTTTAATGGTGTCTTTTTTTTTTTTTTTTTTTTTTTTTTTTTTGAGAGAGAGAGAGAGCGAGCGAGCACATATGAGCAGGGGAGGGGCAGGGGGTGACAGAGAATCTCAGGCAGGCTCCATGCTGAGATCACGACCTGAGCCGAAATCAAGAGCTGGATGCTCAACCAACTGAGCCATCCAGGAGTCCCTTAATGGTGTCTTTTGAAGAGAAGATTTTTATTTTGATAAAATCCAATTTATCAATTATTTTATTTTATGGTTCATGTCTTTGTGGTCCTAAGTATTTTTTTGTTTGCCTTCCTTTGGTCATCATTACTCTTAAGATTCATTCACTGCATGTAACTGTAGTCCTTTCATTTTCAGTAGTGTATAGAATTCCTTTGTACGCACATACTTCAAAATATGTCCATCTTATTGTTGAGGAAATGTGGATTGTTCTTGGCCATTACAAATTTTACTGCTGTGAAAACTCTTGTATGTGTATCCCAGGGCATAGGTGCATGTACTTGTCTAGGTTTACAACAGAGTGGAATTGCTGGGTGAGAGGATCTATATAAATTCAACTGTACTTGGGGTGCCTGGGTGGCGCAGTCGGTTAAGCGTCCGACTTCAGCCAGGTCACGATCTCGCGGTCCGTGAGTTCGAGCCCCGCGTCGGGCTCTGGGCTGATGGCTCAGAGCCTAGAGCCTGTTTCCGATTCTGTGTCTCCCTCTCTCTCTGCCCCTCCCCCGTTCATGCACTGTCTCTCTCTGTCCCAAAAATAAATAAACGTTGAAAAAAAAAATTCAACTGTACTACAAAATACCAAGACGTTTCTAAAAGTAGTTGAACTAATTTACACTCCCACCTGTGGTTTATGAGTTCCAGGTACTTCACATTCTCATCAATAGTTTATATATATTTTTTATCCTTTTCATGTTTACCAATCTGGTGAGTACATTGTGATCATTCATTTTTAGCCTTTCTTTTTTTTCTTTTTTTAAATTTATTTACTTTTTATTATTTATCTCTTCCCAGTAACAACCTATTTATGTAAATAGGCTCCATAAGGGCAATGGTCCTGTCTTCCTTTCTCACCACTGTATCCTCAGCATCCAGAACAATATTAATATGTAGGACAACAAATAATTATTTGTTGAGTGAATAAAAGGACATATGAAGACAAATAATAATAGAACACTTTTTTTTCTTTCCTTTTTTTTTTAAGTAGCTTCACACCCAGTGCAGAGCCCAACGCAGGGCTTGAACTCATGACCCTGAGATCGGAGCCTTCACAGACTGTACCACCCAGGCACCCCAACAATAGAACACTTTAATTTTACACTCTCCTGACCTTTATGCAATCTAAAGTAAAAAAAAAATTTTTTTTCAAAAGAGAGAACAATTCTCAAAGAAAATGAGGCAAAAAGACAACTTCCTAACCCCCAAACCTCCCTCTTAGCAGAATATTAGAATATTTTTCTCTAGGAAATATGACAAACCCTCATGAGAATAATTAAAAAGTTATATTTTGATTTCTCTCAATAAATGCCTCAGTCAGTTTACTTATGGTCCATTTTTACTATATAGTAAATCTCAAGTTGACAAGCATCACCCAAATGACAAGTTTTTAAAATGTTTTAACCTCTCATTTGAAAATATAAGCAAATAAAACCAATATTGCACTGTATGTTAACTAACTCGAATTTAAGTAAAAATTTGAGAAAAAAAGTATCATAGCCAAGAATTATGAAATATCAAGAAAATCCTTAAAGACAAAAGATAAAGACAAAAATAAACACAGAGAAAAACAACTGGAATAAACATGATCATGTGCTGTAAAAAAAAAAAAAAGTTAAAAAGAGAAAGAGAGCTCTTGTAGTTAAAAGAATGAGAAGGGCGATGGAAAATTCTTTATATCACTTGGACGATGAAGTTGAGGGCAAATTCCAAAAAGTAGAGAAAAAGACAAGACAGAGAGATTAAAAATAGGAGAGGTAATATAGGAAATTTAAAAGACCACTCTAATGTTCAATATTTGAACAACAGGTCTTCCAAAAAAAAAGGAGAGAGAAAATGTGCGGGGGGAGGGAGAGAGATCATCCACAAAATAACCAAAAACCAGGTACAGAAGGACATGAATTTGCAGGTTTAAAGGGTTATCAAACCTCCAGCAAGACGAGTGAAAAAAGATCCACAACACGGAACTGACAGTGAAATTTTAGGTTACAAGCTTCTGGGAGTAGCTACAGACAGGAACATAAAAAAGACTTAGTGATTAGAATGAGCCCTTGTTTTTAAATATATGTATTTCAATTAAGGCCATACATTCCTCACAAAATACTTCTTTATTTGCATGTGGTGATTTTTAAAGACACTTTTATCATGAAAAATTTTAAATGTATTCAAATGTGAAGAGTATCATGAACTTCCGTGTACTCATTAGCCAGTTTCAACAATTGTCAGCTCATTGCTAATATTATTTTATTCACATTAGTGCTGGATTGTTTTGAAGCAAATTCCAAACAGCATATTCTTTCATCTATACATACTTTAACATTTAACTCTAGAAGAAAGTGATCTTTAAAAAATTTTTTTAACATTTATTTAATTTCAGAGACAGAGATGGAGAGCAAGTGGGGGAGGGGCAGAAAGAGAGTGAGACACAGAATCTGAAGCAGGCTCCAGGCTCTGAGCTGTCAGCACAAAGCCCGATGTGGGGTTTGAACTTGGGAACTGTGAGATCATGACCTGAGCTGAAGTCGGATGCTTACACGACTAAGCTACCCAGGCACCCAAAAATTATATATATATACATGTATACACATATAATATATACATATATACATATATACATATATACATATACATATAATACATACATATAATACATACATATATACATATACATATAATATATACATATATACATATATACATATGTATGTATATATATACAATTATATATACAATAATATATACAATTATATATATATTATATATGTATATATATACAATAAATATACATATGTATGTATAGATATACAATTATATATATATGTATATATATACATATATATATATATATATATAGTATAACACACTTAAATAATAGGAAATTCCCAGTATCATCAAATATGCAGTGTTTGAATTTTCATATGTTATAAATACATTTCTAAGTTAATTGCTTAGAATCAGGATTCAAACAAAGTCCACACATAGCATTTCATTTACATGTCTCTTAAATCTCTTTATCTGTAAATTACCACCACATTACTTTTTCCCTCACCTCCAGTCTTTTATTATTCCTTGCAATTTATCTGTTGAGAAAATTTGGGTCATTCATCCAGTAATGTTTCTCATATTCTAGGTTTTTTTGGTTGCATCCCTGTAGTGGTGTTTAACATGTTCTTCTATCCCTTACATTTTCTGTAAACTGACAGATTGAGGTTTATTTAGAATCAGGTTGATTTTTTGGTAAGAATATTTTCATAGGTAGTGTGAAAACATATGATGTCCTGGATGTCTCTCTTTTTGTGATGCTAGCAGCATTTGGTGATCTTTGTTTAGATCCTCTATTTCATATGGATTGCAAATAATTCAGCTGAAAATACTTTCTAACTTGGACCATGAATTTTATAAAAGCATTTCTTTTTTTAATAATCTTTTAATTTTTATTTAAAAAATTGTTAATGTTTACTTATTTTTGAGAGACAGAGCATGAATGGGGGAGGGGCAGAGAGAGAGGGAGACACAGAATCTGAATCAGACTTCAGGCTCTGAGCTGTCAGCACAGAGCCCAATGTGGGGATCAAACTCATGAGCCATGAGATCATAACCTGAGCCAAAGTCGGACACAACCGACTGAGCCACCCAATAATTTTTTTTAAGTGTATTTATTTATTTTGATAGAGAGAAAGCATGAGTGGGGAAGGGGCAAAGAGAGGGAGAGAGATAATCCCAAGCAGGCTCCACACTACCAGCGTGGAGCCCGATGTGGGGCTTCAACCCACAAACCGTGACACCATGACCTGGCCAAAGTCAGATGCTTAACCACTGAGCCACCCAGGTGCCCCTTTAATAAGTTATTGTTTTAATGTTGACTTATTTGTTTTGAGAGAAAGAGAGAGAGAAAGCTCAAGTGGGAGAGGGGCTTGAGAGAGAAAGGGAGAGAGAGAGAATCCCAAGCAGGCTCCACGTTCAGCACGAAACCCAAGTAGGGCTTGATCCCATGACCATGAGATCATGACCTGAGCTAAAATCAAGAGTTGGACACATGGAGCGCCTGGGTGGCTCATGGGTTGAGTGTCCAACTTCGGCTCAGGTCATGATCTCATGGTTCATGGGTTTGAGCCCTGCATTGGGCTCTGTGCTGACAGCTCAGAGCCTGGAACCTGTTTTGGATTCTGTGTCTCCTTCTCTCTCTGCCCCTCTCCCACTTCTTCTCTGTCTCTCAAAAATAAATAAATGTTAAAAAAAAATTTTTTTTAAATAGAGTTGGACACTTAACTGAGCCACCCAGGAGCTCCATATAAAAGCATATTTATTAATATCTAAACATATGGGGATTTTCTATTTTGTTGTTGTTGTTACAGACTTCTAGCATAATCATATAGCAGTCAGAAGACTTCCTTGGTATGATTTCAGTCCTTTAGTATTTGTTGAACCATGCTTTATTGCTTAGTATGTGCAATTAAAAAAAATGTATATTCTGTTATTCTTGCATGCTGTGTTTTATATGTGTTCGTGAGGACAATTTGTTAATCTTGTTCAATTACTTTATATCATGCCTGGTTTCTATCTGCTAGTTACATCATTCACTTTAAAAAGTCTTTTAAAATCTCCCACTCTGAGCTTTCCTATATTATCAACAATGAACAAGTAGAACTTAAAATTAAACATACACTACCATTTACATTAGCTGCCCCCAAATTAAATACCTATGTATAAATCCAACAAGATATGTAGATTTATATTAATAAAACTATAAAATTCTGATAAAAGATAGGAAGGACAACCAAATACATGAAGAGATATTCCATGTTCATAGATAAGTCTCAATACTTTAACGTGTCAGTTCTTCCCAACTTGATCCATAGAGTCAGTGCAATAAAAATCAAAATTTCAGCAAGTTATTTTGTGAGTTACAACAAAATCATTCTAAAGTTTATATGGAGAAGCAAAACAAAAACAAAAACAAACAAACAAAAAAACCAACGCAGAGAAGTCAACTCAATACTGAAGAACAAAATCAGAGGACTGACACTACCTAGTTTCAAGACTTACTATAAAACTAAAAAGTACTTAAGACAGCATGCTACTGGCAAAAACAAAACCAAAAACAAACAAAAGTAAAAAAAAAATAGAGTAATGGAACAGAATAGAAAGTCCAGAAATAGTACCACATGAATATAGACAACTAATCTTTGACAAAGAAGCAAAGGCAATATAATGAAGAAAATATTATCTTTTCAGTAAATGATGTTCCAACAATTGGACATTCACATTTCAAAAAGATGACTCTGGGCACAGATCTTAAACTTTTTACAAGGATTAACTCAAAATGCATCATAAACCTAAATGTAAGATGTAAAACTAAAACTCCTAGAAGATACCATAAAAGAAATCTACATGACTGTGGGTACAGCTATGACTTTTTAGATACAACCCTAAAGGCATAAAGCATGAAAGAAATAATTGATAAATTTATTTATTTTGAGAGAGACAGAGACAGCACAAGTAGGGGAGGGACAGAGAGAGAAGGGGACAGAAAATCCCACGCAGGCTCTGCACCATCAGCATGGAGCCCGATGAGGGGCTCAAACTCATGAAACCATGAGATTGTGATCTGAGCCAAAACCAAGAGTTGGACGCTTAACTGACTGAGCTACCCAGGCACCCCAGAAAATAAATTTTTTAAAGTTAATATTTTTAATAGTTTCAAAAATAATAAACACCCAAGAATAAAGTAACAAAGCACAGAACCTCTGCAGAAATCAATAAAAATTTTGTTAGAAATTAAAGTTTTGCAATCCTTACCAAAATAACACAAGCATTCTTCACAGAGTTAGAACAAATGATCCTAAAATTTGTATGGAACCACAGAAGACCCCGAATAGTCAAAGCAATCCTGAAAAAGAAAACCAAAGCTGGAGGCATCACAATCCCACACTTCAAGATGTATTACAAAGATTTAATCATCAAAACAGTATGGCACTGGCACAAATACAAACACTCAGATCAATGGAACAGAATAGAGAACCCAGAAATGGACCCACAAACATATGGCGAAATAATCTTTGACAGAACAGGAAAGAATATCCAATGAAATAAAGACAGTCTCTTCAACAAATGGTGGTGGGAAAACTGGACAGCAACATGCAGAAGAATGCATTTTTACACCATACACAAAAATAAACTCAAAATGCACGAAAGACCTAAACATAAGACAGGAAGCCATCAAAATCCTCAAGGAGAAAGCAGGCAAAAACCTCTTTGACCTTGGCCACAGCAGCTTCTTACTGAACATGTCTCCAGAAGCAAGGGAAACAAAAGCAAAAATGAACTATTGGAACCTCATCAAGATAAAAAGCTGCTGCACAGCAAAGGAAAAATCAGAAAAACTAAAAGGCAACCAATGGAATGGGAGAAGATATTTGCAAATGACATATCAGATAAAGGGTCAGTATCCAAAAT
Organism: Felis catus; assembly: GCF_018350175.1. Classification (NCBI taxonomy): domain Eukaryota; kingdom Metazoa; phylum Chordata; class Mammalia; order Carnivora; family Felidae; genus Felis; species Felis catus. The sequence goes on along the minus strand of NC_058371.1, from coordinate 40,864,981 downwards.
CTATAAAGAACTTACCAACTCAACACCCAAAGAACAAATAATCCAGTGAAGAAATGGGCAAAAGACATGAATAGACACTTTTCCAAAGAAGACATCTAGGTGGCAAACCGACACATGAAAAAATGCTCACCATCACTCATCATACAGGAAATACAGATTAAAACTACAATGAGATATCACCTCACACCAGTCAGAATGGCTAAAATTAACAATTCAGGCAACAACAGATGTTGGCAAAGATGCAGAGAAAGAGGATCTCTTCTGCACTGATGCAAACTGGTGCAGCCACTCTGGAAAACAGTATGGAGGTTCTTCAAAAAATTAAAAATAGAACTACCCTATGACCCAGAAATTGCACTACTAGGTATTTAACCAAGGGATACAGGTGTGCTGTTTCAAAGGGGGCACATGCACCCCATGTTTATAGCAGCACTATTGACAATAGCTAAAGTATGGAAAGAACCCAAAAGTCTGTCGACAGATGATAAAGAAGTGGTATATATATACAATGGTGTATTACTCAGCAATCAAAAAGAATGAAATCTTGCTATTTGGAACTACATGGATGGAACTAGAGGGTCTTATGTTAAGTGAAATTAGTCAGAGAAAGACAAATATCATATGACTTCACTCATATGTGGAATTTAAGATACAAAAGAGATGAGCACAAGGCAAGGGAAGAAAAAATAATATAAAAATGAGGGGGACAAAACATGAGACTCTTAAATACAGAGAACAAACTGAGGGTTGCTAGAAGGGTTGTGGGTGGGGGCATGGGCTAAATGGGTAAGGAGCATTAAGGAAGACACTTGTTGGGATGAGCACTGGGTGTTCTACATAGGGGTTGAATCACTGGAATCTACTCCTGAAAGCATTATTGCACTATATGCTAACTAACTTGGATGTAAATTAGAATAAATAAATAATTTTTAATGTTTGTTTATTTTTGAGAGAGAGACAGAGTGCAAGCAAGGGAGGAGCAGAGACAGAAGAAGACACAGAATCCAAAGTGGGCTCCAGGCTCTAAGCTATCAGTACGGAGCCCGATGCGGGGCTCGAACTCACAAATCATGAGATCATGACCTGAGCCGAAGGTGGACTCAACCAACTGAACCAGCCAGGTGCCCCAATAAATAAAATTTTTAAAAAAAGAAAAAAAATACCTGGGATTTTTCTGAGAAAAAAAGTGGCAGTCCTAACAAGAAAGAGAGAGAGAGAGAGAGAGAGAGAGAGAGAGAGAGAGAGAGAGAGAGAGAGAGAGAGAGAGAGAGAAAGAAAGAAAGAAAGAAAGAAAGAAAGAAAGAAAGAAAGAAAGAAAGAAAGAAAGAAAGAAAGAAAGAAAAAATTAAAGTCTTACACAAATGTATCATGTTCAATGAGTGGGACTATTAATACTGTTAAGATGTCAATTTTTGCCAAAATGATTTTGAGGATCAGTGAAATCACAATCAAATGTCAGTAGGAACTTTTTAGGAATCTGGTAAACAAATTCTAAAAATATATGGACATACAAAAAATCTAGAAGGGGTTAATCACTCTGGAAGAAGAAAAACAACTTAGGAGGACTTGCTTTACATGCTGTCAAGACTTCTCATAAAGCTACAGTAATTAAGACAGGATGGATATACAGACCAATGAAACAATAAATAGACCTATGCATATAGACACTTGATGTAGAGCGGCGGTGAAGGGACAAGCAAGTGGTGCTGGAATTGTACATCTATATGGGAAGAAAGTGAAACTGTTCCCCTAACTCATGCTAAAAAACAAAAATCACTCTAGAGATATTAAAGAATTAACTTTGTAAGCAAAACAGTGAAGGTATTAGAAGTTACTCTACAGAGAATACTATTATAATCATAGGGTAGGAAAAGACTTCTTAATCCAGGCAGAAAAAGTAATTACCCATAAAGGAAGATATTATTGAACTGGATCACATTAAGAACTCAGTTCATCAAATGACACCATTAAGAAAGTGAGAGGCAAGTTACAGAATGGGAGAAGATATCTGTAATACATGTACCTGGCGGAAAGACATCAACAATGCATAAACTACTCCTACAAGTCAATAAGAAAAAGACAACTCAATAGTATTACAGGGAAAAGACTTGAACAGACACTTCACAAAAGAGGGTTTTCAAATAGCCAATAAGCATATGAAAAGGTACTCAATCTAATTAATAATTCAGTAAAATGCAAAATATAACCACAAAGAGATTCCACTACATATCTTGTGGGTTGACAAAAATATAAAATAATTGAAAATATCAAATACTGGAGAGAATGTGTATAACAGGAGCTCTCACTCATATACTGCTGATGGGAGCAAAAAGAAATATTATGGCTATTTTTGAGAACTCTTTGGCAGTGTCTAGTACAGAAGTTACGTCCTATCATCTAGCAATTCCCCTTCTAGGAGAATACTAAGAGAAATGTCTGCAAATGTGTGCAGGAGACGTACACAGGATTAAACATAGCCATATCACAGTAATAACCCAGAACAGAAACAACCTAAATCTATGTCAACTTAAAATGTATAAATACATTTTGTATAGTTCTATAATAGAATATTATACAGCCATGAAAATAAAAGAATTATAGTGACATGCAACATCAGGAACAAATCTCACAAATATTTTGAGGGAAACCAGATGCAAACTGCAGAATTCCATTTTTTGAAGATTTATTACATGCATTTTTAGGTTTGTAAAATTGTCAAATATTTTTAAACCATCTCAACTTCTAGTAAATTATTCCATTTCAGCGTTACAGGCTTTTTGAAAATTCACTATCCAATTTTCTTTTTTTTTTTTAATGTTTACTTTTAGTTTTGAGAAAGTGCATTGCTGTGTGCATGCACAAGAGAGGGGAAGAAAGAGAGGGACAGGAAGAATCTCCCTCAGCGTGTGGAGCCAGATGTGAGACTCAAGTCCTCAACCCCCCAGATCATGACCTGAGCTGAAATCAAGAGTCAGAGGCTTAACTGACTAAGCCACCCAGGGGCCCCCAATTTTATTTCTGAAACAGATTTTTGAACTTCAGGAGATGGGTATGATGTCTTAATTAAAATTTTAGGTACCATAAACTTAGAGTGAAAATGTGTTCTTTAAAAAAAAAAAAAATTGGAACACCTGAGTGGCTCAAGTTGGTTAAACATCCTACTCTTGACTTTGGCTCAGGTCAATCCAATGGTTCATGAAACTGAGCCCCAGGTCGGGCTCTGCACTGACAGCTCAGAGCCTGCTTGAGGTTCTCTCTGCCTCTCCTCCGCTCATGTGCACCCTCTCTCTCTCAAAATACATAAACATTTTAAAAAATTCATTATCAAAGTATAGTTGACACACAATTTTACATTAGTTTTAGATGTACAACATAGTGATTTGACAATTCTATACATTATGCAGTGCTCACCATCGTGAGTGTAGTCACTATGGGTCACCATACAAACAACATTGTTCCAATATTATTGACTATATTCCCTATGCTTTACATGATTCCATTTTTATAAAGTTCAAAACCAGGCAAAATGAAACTACGGTGTTTCAGAATGCATACCCAGGGGCACCTGGTGGCTCAGTCAGTTAAGTGTCCAACTCTTGATTTCATCTCATGATCTCACAGTTTGTGAGATGGAGTGGTGCATCTGGCTCTATGCTGACAGCTCAGAGCCTGCTTGGGATTGTCTCTCTCCCTCTCCCTCTGCCCTTCCCCCCCCCCACACTCTCTCAAAATAAACATTAAAAAAAAGTGCACACCTAAGTTGCAAAAATTTTTTTAAAAATTAAAGACGTATTTACACATATGTCTGGTGCTTATCTTTGGTTGGGAGAGAAGATTACAATTAGACAAGGGCCCTCACATTTCTGGGCGGCTGTTCTACTTTTCGAACAGATTTAGTTGTACAAAGCTATTCACTTTAAACAGACGCATGAAGCTGTGTTTAATGGACTCTGTGTAGACTCTATTTTCACAATAAAAACAGGCATAAGAAGACAGAACCACCAAGTCACTCTTCTTCTCTGGGCATATTCACCTTTCCATGGGACGCCTGGAACCGTGCAGGAGGCAGCTGGAGGACAGCTGAAGACCAAGTGGCTGCACTAAGGAGGATGCAGCAAATTGATGAACGCCATTCCACAGCCTGGGAGCCCCAGCGAAGTAACTCAGCAAAGATAGACTGTAGTGGCTGGTTTGGGTCTGCTTTGTTTTCCTTTGTAACTTTAACAGAATTACTTCCTTGGCCCTATAAAGTTGTTCTTTCAATATTCCACGTTCCTCAGTTTTCAGATTTAAAACTTTCAATCAAGAGTCCTTTGAGGCTGTCAAGTTAGGAGTTCTGGTCAACTCTAGTTATTTTTCTTAAATAGGAGCTAGACAAACTTTTTTAAAAATGGGGTAATTATTCTATTTTCCAAGAGGTCATTGCATTTAGTAAAGCCACCCTTGCTGCCTCCTACTCAATATATTGCTGTTTTCATTTTCTCTGGAAAACTAGGATCAAATTCAATCATTTTGACATAATTGACTACAACTGCTTTTCTGATTTTCCTCTAAAGAAAATTGAGCCAGTCAACTTTATTAAATGTAATACACCAATTAAACAGTTTGAACTTGTACATGGGCAGAGCCTGAGTCCTAGCATAGAAGTTCTATGTATGAATGTTTTTCTTTACTTTGTTCATAAGAGACTTTAATCTTGGGAAACCAATTTAAAGGTTTTATACGAAATTTCTCAAAAAAGAAGATTCTGGGGTTCAAAAAGCTAAGGCCAACTTAAATAACTTGAGAAGTGATCTGAACAGCTTGTGTCTTTCAACATGAACCAGATGTCAGTTTTTCAGTGTGTATTCACAGAAATGCCAATGAGCAGACCCTCATTCCATGCTTTAAAGTACAGGTGACCAGTTGATGTCAGTTTATCCACTTGTCTTTGTTTGCTCATCTCTGTACACATATACACTAAAAATGGTTGGTTAAAAAAATGTCATCTCAGAGAATGTTAAACATTTTTTTTTGAATGTCGCTTAAATGTGGCTTTCAGAGATGTCTGTGTAGTAGAGTTAAATGTTGGAATGTTTTTTTCTTGATGACAAGAATATATTATCTCACACTTAAAAGTTTATTCATGAAAAATCACCAGAAAACAATTCACTGAGAACGTCTCTGCCTAGTGTTTTAAAAGATCTCAAAACACCAAAGCCCATCATGATGCCCCAGGGTTTTCCTTATTCCGGGCAGAAATTACATCTGCCACCTTTTTGAGGATTTATGTAATTGGTACCAATACTAATATTTAGTCTCCTTATTAATACAGCAAGGAATCTCATTAAGCCCAATTTGTAGCTGTCACTTTGGCAAAAAAATCCATTGGTCTGTACTGCATTAGGTGACCACACCAGCTTACGTAACAAACCCACCCTGTCCCTTACCAGAAATTTATTAACAAACGAGTTGAGTTTTACTTTGGGGATTGTCAGCTTTGTTGGGATGACTGCGTTCAAGAATTCCAGACATTTGCCAACCTAAGAAATGTTAACTCTATGTGGTCTTCTGAGTTCATTTACAGAAATGGGCCACTTGAATTTTTAGATTTCTTTAAAGTCACACCGAGAATATGGAGTTTGTTTCCCCACCACCTGTCATAATGATCTTGCTTCTTCTGTTCTGCCAAGGACAGTTCTTCCTTATTTCTTTTCACTATGCCTTTCCCTTTCCATCATCATTGACGTACGTCTTGCACATTAAGAGGAAGGACAAAACCCCACTATACACTGCCCCAGTTGTAACATGAAGAATCTGAAACAATAATGGTCACCTAAAGAGCTAGACTTGTCTACCTGACAGGCCCTGGAGTTCAGGGAATACCCACAGTTGTCACTATGCTACAAAGGAAGCTAGGCACTACCTGAGATGCTCAGAGAGGCCCAAAAGGAATAGATTTCCTGGAACCCTAGTTACTGAATGCAAGGCCATAGAGTCTAACACTGGTAGGCCAAGGCTCTCAGCAATATACATGAATTAAGTGTATTATCATTTTCCTCCCACATCTATCTTTTGATGTAGAGTGAAAAGGTCAGAAGGTGGACCATAAAGAAACCAGAGTACCTCCTTCTAGTGAGATCATTCATGGGTTGGCTATAAATGTAGTATTATTCAAATTATAATTTAAATGTAATTTAAATATAGTGGGAGTGTTAGCACTTTAAAAAATCTAGAATACATTCTGTGGTCACATCTCCTTTGTAAAAAAATCAGACTCGCTGTATTGTTGAATTCACTTACAACAGGTAGTCTGCAGGAACAAAGAAGCTTGTTTTGGAGACAATCCACTAATGATTGCATAGTACAAGTGCCAGCAATGGGTCCAAATTATAGTTACTTCAGCAGGCAAAGAAATCAAGGGAAACAAATCATTTCTTTTCTGGAGATGACAGAACTATAAACTTAAATGGCATTAAGATCAAGAACAAATGTCTGCTATAGGTACTGTTCATGGACACTTCATGAATTCCTCACTCAGCAAAGAGTCGCAGCTAAAACTTGCGCCTTACCTCCCTACCCCCAGCTATCAGTTTCTCAAAGCCAAATCCAAGTTTCTGGAGTCTGCCTTCTATCCAAAATTCTAAATGAAGAGAGGCAAGTACAACAGCTTGGAAAACATCAGAGAAGATCATAAATGTTCAAGACCCTGGCTTCTGGCAAAATCTTCCTCGATTATATCATAATCAGGTAAGCTGAGAAAAAACAGCTTTGTTCCAGTTCTAGGAGCTACTTGTTATTGCGACCATATTTCCTCTCTTTGCTTAAATGAATTACAGTCCCTATAGGTTTCAATGGAATTTCCCCTAAAAACTCCAAAGGGAGATTATAATACCATTTTCACTGGAAGAGGAAAAACCATCTATACTGTCTGCATTTAAACACACATAGGAACGAAGACTGGCATTTCAAAGTAAAGGCCATGAACTTATACTTGCTACATAAAGAGGAATGTGAAAAAGCTAATATTTCTAAGTCTCGGTGTGTAGAAAAGGAACCTGAGAGTTTGAAATATTTGGGAGAAAAATTCCACATGCAAGACAGACATCCAAAATGGCTCAACATAATTTATTTTTTTTTATGTTAAAATGTACAGAGTTCTTTTGAAAGTACTTGCTAGAAAGGGGAAAAAAAAGTGATATTACATACAAGGAGAGGAAGGGAGACCGACTGGCCCAGGAGCGCATGACATGGAGAAATACAAAGGCATCTAGGCACCCCTTCCCCGTAGCTTACAAGTCACCATGAACAAAGTACAAAGAGGTTACAAAACAGGAAAAGCAAATATAAACAGACAGGAATAGACTTAGCTTCATTTGTACATGCGGCTTTTAGAGGCATCTGGAGCTCTATTCACACACTCTAGAGATCTCTTTAAAGAGAATTTTTATCTTTCTTAAAATAGTTTTTAATATTCTACAACAAAGATAAAAAATTTTAAAGATGGAATGAAATGAAAAAGCTCTTATTTTAAAAGGCATCAAAGTCACTAACAGTGAGTTTTTTAAATTTCTTTTTTAGAAGATTACCCAAGTTATCTTGCTAAAAATACATTTTTTTTTTTAAACAGAAGTGAAAAAATGACAGGTACCAATATTACTGTGTTGGATAATTTCTTTTATAATATAGAAAAGAACATTTTCTCTACAATAGTTCTACAGTCACAAAAAGGCTTGTGGAAAAGGGAGCTGCCCGATTGAATTTTTTTTTTTTTAAAGAAACAAATAAAACCAAACACAACCGCAAACCAACAGAAACTGAATTCACGGCCCTCATTTCAACAGCTTCTCCTTCTGCCTTGACCCACCCTCCTCCCAATATACCTCCCTCCCGACCCACCCCATCCCCACCCCAACCAGGAAGCAATGACATAGCTGAAGATGTAGGGAGAGGGCAGCACAGTGCACTTTCTACATAGATGATTGGGAACTGGAAGAGTATATACAGAGAAACTGGGTCCTACACAGCCTTGCACATGCTCAGAATTGATAGCGGTTAAGATGTGGAATTCTGCCTTTTTCTACCTAACACATTTAATTGAGAAAGTCAATTAAAGTGTATTTAAAAAAAAAAAAAACAAACCTGTGCATTTGAAAAAATTTAATGCCTAATTAGTACTTCAAAAATTTATCTATATAAAATGTACAAATAAAGGAGAGAATTTAATGCTTACAGGTATTTCTTTAAGCAGTACTTCCCCCTTTTGGATATTTGACTGCACATACCGAGTGGTATAATATTTTCCATCTTCTAATGATGGAACATATATATAGATATATATATATATATTTTTTTTTACCTATCCCTGGAGCAAGTAACAGGAAGAGAATGGGCGAACTGGCTGCACAAGAGAAAAGATAATGGAGTTGGGAGCAACAAAGGAACCTGCTAAAACCCTGCTGTCCAGATTTGCCCTACTATGCTGGTGGTTGGTTTATCCCTCTTCTCTTTTAACCACTCACAGGAGAGGGGCTGGTGCACTCTGATTCACAGGGAATGAACTCAGGATCTCAAGAAAATGAAAACTAGAGGTATGTATCATTTAAGTAGCTATAAAACTCACACCATGATCTCCCTTAAATCATCTCTTCCAACATAAAATAAACAGTGTCAAATGTCTGTCAGGTATTTTTCAAATCACTGAAATGTACAGTCATCCATCAACACTTTGTATAAGAATGTAAGAGGCTAAGCACTGGGGACTGCTGTTTGAGTTTAGTCAAAGTCAAAGGCTCAAGAATCAAGACCCTTAGCATCTCAAAGTACATACTAAAAACAAGAGGCTGCGTGGAATATGTGTGTTATGGCTGATTCACCAGGTGGTAAAAAACAAGAGGTTAATTTCCTCTTTTTGATTGTTAACTGACCATCTCTATTCCTCCAAGGCTGGATTAGGATTGCAAACAGCTTTCCTCTGAGATTCTGCTGTTAATTGAGACTTACAGTATTTTTGTGTCTCTGAGTGCTGAGTGGGAATAGTAAAAAACAAACCCCCCCCCCAAATTATATTACACTTGATTTAAGAAAAACAAACATTTCAATGAAGTCCATCTATAAAGAAACATTCTTGGGGAAAGGTTTCAAGAGGTCAAGAGGGGTGTGTGTGTCGGTGTGTGTGTGTGTGTGTGTGTGTGTGTGTGTGTGTGTGTGTGTAGGGAGTGGAGGGGATTTTAAAAGGAGAAGCATTTTCCTGCCTCGCTTTATTAATAATAATAATAATAATATTAACAATAATAATAAGTTTAAGGAGCTTGGGTTGTTCTCCATGTCCCCATCCGAGTCTCCCCTAAGTGCCTCCTGCTGGAATGAAGTAGGAAATGAAAGGTTGGGTTTGGAGGAAGGGGTCTTGTTAACCCCCGAGATGTATATATAACATTTAAAAATGACAACATTGGGAGCTGCAAACAGTGAGGGGAAACATACATTTTAAAATAAAATAAAGATAATTCACTTTTACACAAATTCTGTCCATGTGGTATGTAAAGAAAGTAAGGCTCTTTTTAATTATGAAAAGATTTTTGTGCATGTTTCCCCTATCCCCAAATCCATTTTTAGATGAGTTCTATTGTAAAATGTTCAAGATTATGAAGAAAACCAAAACCCAGAACAAAATGAACCCAAAAAAAAAAAAAAGAGAAGACCAGGTTTTCTAAAAAATAAAATAAACCAAAGAAAAATTCCTCTAAATCTACAGCAATATTTTAACTGGAAAAAGGTCCATTTTTCTCTGGTTTGTCAGTATAAAAGGTTCCTTTATTTATATATATTTAAGTTTTTAATTGCAAGTTCATCTTGCTCATCTTCTCATGTAAGGTCCATTGAGTGACTGCTTGGGCACACCAGCAGCGTTCATGTAGCTGTGATGGGAGGGGCCAGTGTACATCATGTTTCCATGAGGGTTTGGCTGCATAGGCTGCTGGGTATAGGCCTGGCTCCCCATCATCCCCATCTGCATCTGCATAGGATACTGTGCTGTCTGGTTCATGTAGGCAGGGTTACTATGGTAACTGCTGTTCATCATGGGCTGCGTCATTCGATAGCTGTTCATGGCATTCAAGGTGTTCATATTCATGGAATTGACATTATAGGCAGGGGTCGGCATCAAATTAACCCCCATGTTCATGCCACGCTGAACAGCCAATGCACGAGGGCCAGCCTGCATGGCAACCGCTGGTGGGCTGCGGCCATACAGCTGCTGCTGGTGGGCAGCTGCAGAGGGCAGTGGCGCGGACTTGGAGCGGATGGAAATGTGCCCCTTCACTGGCATCTGCCCTTGCAACCTCTGAGTGTGAGGAATGCCTATGTTGGTGGCAGACATGTTGCACTGTAGCAGAGGTGACGTGAGGTTCATGGTGGTGGATGCCAAGTTTGGGGGCGGCGTCATGGTGGCTTGTGCTTGAGGGGTCCCAGCTAATGGATGAGATGGAGCTAGTTGAGCCAGTCCTGTATTAGACAAAGAAACACTGGTTGCATAGGAAGTCACAGCAGGAGAATGGCTATAAGGCATGGCATGAGGGTCCATAATGGTGTTAGTCAGCTGCTGCAACTTGGCTAGACTGAAGGTGGCTGACGGTTGAGAGTAGCTGCCGGCACCAAAGTCCCCTGGAATCCTCTCATAAATACTTATGTTCCCAGTGCTTCCAGATTCCGGTATCTCCATGATCATAGGTGCTGGAGTGAAACTGTTATTCATACTACACTGTGACAGGGGGGGCTGCTGCTGGGGCGGGGGCGGGGGCTGAGGCTGCTGGGGCTGAGGTGGTGGTGGCGCAGGTGGCTGTTGCTGCTGCTGCTGGGGCGGCGGAGGCTGTGGTGCTGGTTGCTGCTGCTGCTGCTGCTGCTGCTGCTGCTGCTGCTGCTGCTGCTGCTGTTGCTGCTGCGGTGGTGGGGGTGGCGGCTGCTGGTTACTGGGAGGCCTCTCCACCACACAACTCTGAGGTGACTTGATGTTGCAGTTGGCAGCAGCAGGCTGGACGTTGTTCTGCTGCATCATGCTGCAGCTGTTGCCCATGTTTGCCATTTGCTGAGTGACAACACAACTGTTCTGGGTGAGGCTGCTGGAGGAGGACAACCCACCATAGGAACAGCTGCTCTGGGAAGAGTTAGTCCCACAAATGCTGCCACCCATCGTAGAATCGTAACTGCTGGGGTTCTCATAGTTTTCTGTGGTGCTCTCAATGCTGCCCAGGTCACTGAAGCCACTGTCCACCACCTGCTGAGAGTGGTCTGATACGGAAGGCACATCCATCATGGGGCTGGTCTCCATGTTCTGCATAGAGGGTGCGGACAGGGATCCTTGCTCCGGGCTGATCTGGGTGTAACCGCTTTCAAGGGCAGGCACGTTGGGACTACTGACTGAACGGACCGATTGGCTGGGATGAGACTGAACAGAAGATATCGGGCTATTATGTTCTGAAGCGTGGCAGTCTTCCACCATCGACATCTGAGGGTCTTCATCAGCCTGGGTGTAGCTCTGCAGGGTCTGACACGCGGCCAGAGTTTCTTCGCAGTCCTGGTAGGCTCCCTCATGCTCGTTGCTTTCTTCTTGAGTCAAAGACTGCACTGCTTGCACGGTTTCCAGATCCAGTTCACTGTGAGGAATCTCTTCCTCCTCTTTTAGCTCAATTAATTCTTCTTTAGAGTTTGAATCTTCTTCATGATCGTCCTCAGACCCTGGCATGTGCTCTGATACCATGGATGTTTCGTGGGAAGTCTGTTCCTCTTCAGAATCTGGTTCTGTTTCATCTTTATCCTTTATATTCTCCCTACTGCTCTGCATATTAGTATCTAAAAAAGACTCCTGGCCACCAGGCTCCTCTTTGACATCTTCTCTAACGGGCTGCTCCTCTAGCTCTTTTTTCTTGGTAGATTCCAGATGGCCGTCGTCTTCATCATCTGCATCATGGTCTTCATTCTGGTTTGTCTCTACAGCCACCTCATCCTCTTCCTCTTGCTCCTGTTCTTCCAGCTCTTGCTGCTCCTCCTCTGACTGCCGCTGCTCTTCTGAGACACGGGGCTTCTCTTCCTCCTCTTCTATTTCGGGTTCTTTCATTTCAGTCTCGGGACTGTTGCTATCCACTGGAGACGCCGCTCTAACTTCACTGCTGGTTGTATCTTCTTCTTCTCCCTCTTCAACCTCTTCTGCTTCCACGTGCATCTCCTCCTCATCCTTCCTTTCTTCCGTTAAAGGCAAGTCTTCTTTTGGTTCAACAGTCTCTTCATTCTCTTGAAGTTTGGGTTTCCGTCCCGGTTTAGGAATGGGAACGGTGGGCTCAACAATGCATTCTTGGGTAGAAACGGGTAGGATTTCCCTATTCAACTTAAATCCTGGTTTGCGACCAGGTCTTTTCTTCCAGTGGATTGGTTTGCGGCTCTTGCCTTTGGGCCATCCCTTTTTCTTTTTCATAGGTGTGGATGTATCTGGCTCAAGCTGAGAATCCTTCACATCACATTTTCTCAAGAGAGATACTGGCTTTAGAACAGGAGTGTCTACACAGAGGGACAAAAAAAAACACACACACACGTTAAAAAAGTTAAAAGATTTTGTATATTTTCTAGTACTTTTTTCTGAGACCACATGTGCAACGGGAATGATTTTATTAATCATCACAAACTCCTGATTACCTTCTCTTACAAGCTAAGAATCTAAAGGAGAAATCTAATTAATGACATCTTCTAAAGTCACTCAGTGAGCTGGCAGAACAATGAAAGAATCCGGGTCAACATTCTGTTACCAACCACCAGTTAAAGCCAGTTCAGGTTTATCATCACCAACTGCATGGTTTTGTAAGTTAGTCTAAAATACTCAGTTTTATCATCTAGAAAACGGAGATAAGCTGTGTAAAGATGCAAATACTCAATAGTTATTACAACTACTTTAGACAAGCTGTCTTTACTATGTAAGTTACAAATCAACTCATTTCTTCTTTTTTGTTTTACCCCTGTTTGCAATTTATATTATCTCTCTGGCTTTTTTTTTTAGTTTCCATAAAATCATGACTTCAGGTAATATCATGAGTTAATTACTCCAGGCCATGACTAAGCAATCTGACATGCTCAGTCAATGTTGTGTTTGTATGGGAACAGCTGCAAGGCATTTAGTCCCAAATAAATACTGACCTGAAAAAAAACAAGTTAATGACAATGATTTATCAGAAACAAATTTGATATTGGTATTATTTTCTCCCCATTAATTTTTTTCTATTTTTAAAGATTGTAGTAAACTACACATAACATAAAATGTACCATTTTAACCATATTTAGGTGTGGTGCAGCATTAAGTACCTTCACATTTCCTACTAATTTCTAAAAAGAAGAACACCAAGCAAAAACAGGATCTGGAGAGGAAAACTAAGAAGGTACAGTTAGCAATAACTTGAAAATAAAGAATGGAAATGGTTGCATCAGAGAAAATTTGTCCAAGTCAATAAGAACTTAAACGGGGGATACTATTTGAGCTACAATGATCCAAGACAGAAATTTTACTGAAGTGCCAAATTTATACAATAAATATTTAGTTTAATATATACATCACAATAAAAGAACTCAGTCATCTTATCACTATTTAAAACTATTTATTATATAAAAACAGGAGAATGGAGAAAACACAAGTTTCCACTAGATACGAAATTGAGTGGATTTTTAAGAGAAGAATAAAAAAACTCAGTTAATAAAAGCTATACATCCACCAAGAGAGGACAACTAGATTTCTTCAAATTCACCCACCAAAGTAAAAAAAAAAACTCAGTCTGACCTTATGGTGAGGCAAACATTGCAGCTGCAGGCAGCATGAGGCACTGGCAGAAACTTTAGGGGAGGATGAACTAGTCTGTGACCTAGCACATTTCTGAGCCCATTTCTTTACTTCTAAATGACAAGGCTATTTCAAAAGTAAACCATTGGATTTTTAGCTATGCCATAAAAATTGAGCCTATTTTGAGGCAGTGTCACCATTTTTATTAGAAATTTACTACTCGTAGAGAAAGGCACATTAGAGATATGATTCAGATATGATTCACACCCTGAACAGATGTGAGGCAAGTCCAATTTACATGAGTTGGATCTTAGAACCATCTTAGCATGTATTCATTTAACAATATTTACTGAGTGTCCATTTTAAGCACTCAGCATACAACAATTAGCAAAACAGGTAAGTCCACAAGAGTGTACTTTCTGGTAAAGGGTTATTACTTCAAGATCTTCCTGAGGCTAACTCCAATCCACCAACTAACTGAAGATTCAGATAATGGCTGAGAAAGGATTAGGCAAAAAAGAACAATTTCCTAACAGCAAGATATTTTCTCCAGTGGAAAAACTAGGTCCTCAGTTGAAGGGAAGACTAGAAAAAAAACTTTTTAAAAGGACAGAGGACTAAAGGAGAAAATGGGGATGAATGTGCTTGACACAAATTTTTAGAGATTATCAAGCTATCCTTTACTTGCTTAGTGGGGTGTGTCATTTTTCAGCTTTTTTGTTGAAGGGTTTGCAGTTATCACTTGAAGTGTGTTTCTTCAGAGACACTAAAACTACCATAAGCAGTGGGTTCTGTAAAACATACCATCAGCGTCATCGGACTCTTCTTCGTCATCTTCATCTTTAGACTTCCTCTTAGAAGAGGATCGACACCTGAGCACATCCTGTGAGGACAAACGATGGAAGTATCCTCTAGAAAAGAGTTCATTTTCATCCTCTTCCTCTTCTTCCTCATCAATCTCAAACGTGGGTTCTAATCGTGGCATCGGCCTCTCAGAGTCAGAGTCTTCAAAAGGTTCATCCAATACCTCTGTAGTCTCAGAAATCGTTTCTGTGACCACGCTGCTGTTGTGGTGTTTGCGCTTTCGGATTCTCCTTCTTCGGTGAAGAATTGGTTTCTATTTAGAAGAGAAAGAAAGCATTTACAGGAATTAATACTATCATTTCTATTAATAACACGATTAATAGTTTTTAAACCTACTCGAATCAGCCAACAGACATTTTGAATATTATTTCAAAATACTATAATAAGGTACCATAAAGTATCACAGAAAGATGTTGGATAACTGAATAGAACTTTATAAAAGGCACAGAGAGCAGATATTATAATTCCCTTTAATAGTTCAGTTAAATTTAACACCCTAGGAAATTGCCTATTTCAATACTGAAATGACACAGAAGCTAGTCCTTTAACTTCTCTTACTTCAAGAGGGGAAAAAAAAGGACTAAAACACTTTTTGTTGCTCTCATAGCTCTCTGAAGATCAACAGAACTATTAGTAAAGCTGTATGCCATCTTCATGAGCTACCCATAAGGAGTTATGGTGAAATGTAAAAACATGGAGCTGATGTGTAATTACCTGATACGAAGTATTTCAAAAGTAATAAATCTGTTACTGGAAAGTGGCACACTGGGCACAATTTTGTACTAGGGTTGATCTAATAATTCCTTAAATTACACAACAGATAAAACAAAATGATAGGATGCACCAGAAATAATCTAATCCAATCTCCTTACTCCACAGAGGTGAGACAGGTTACAGGACCTGTGTAAGGTCACATACCCAGTCAGTATGTAAACGGTTGTAAAAGACAGTCTCTGACTCCCAGTCTGGCGCATTTCTGTAAGAACTTCAGGTATTGTGTACATGATCTCACGATATTCTCTTTTTTACACAGGGAAATAGCACAGTTTTAAAAATAGGCAATAGAAGCCTGGAATGGCAAAGATACAGTCTTCCTGATCACATAATGAATGGCAGAGTGAGCCAGGGTTCAATTTCTCTCCACTTCAAATTTACTAGTCTGTTTAGTTGAAGTACAATTTTCAAAGTAGGTTAAACATGTCTGGCTCTGCTCTTTGGAAAAATGGCTGACTCTAGGACTGGGACATAAAATATACAAGATAAGCTTAGATCATCTCGCAGTACTAGAAAGTAAGGAAGTGCTCAAAAAAAAAAAAAAAAACCCAAAACACCTTCACAACAATGGGGGTACATATTAAGTTAAAGGGACACAGAAGCGAAGACTCCTATGGCCAAAGCTGGAAGAATCTGAGGAACAAATTAAATAAAGTAGTACTACTGGTTTATAACTCAAAGTGTAAAGTAAATATCTGGGTCCATGCTGACATAAAGAAATGCTTGAATAAATAAGCAGATGGGGAAAAATGGTAAATCTCCAAGCAGAACTCCTATGGAATACAGTGCAACTCTCCACATCTTAAGCATGGCCTGTGGGCAGTGCTGCCTTCCAAAAAGTACAGTATGGGAGAGGGGAACAAAGGAGTAACTTTACAGTGGAGAAACCGACAAACACAACCTCAAACCCGGTGATCGAGACTAACCTCAACAGTGATAAGTCATATTGACAGTAATACTCTTGTGTTTGGTGTGTGCATGTGTGTACATGTACACACGTATCACACACCCTTTATATGATAAGAATGACACTTTACCTCTGTGGTCTTCTTCCCCCAAACCTATTAGCCCATTCTAATATCATGAGGTACATTCTAAAATACCTAGCCAGTACTCGTCAAACTGTCAAGGTTGTCAAAAACAAGGAGTCTGAGAAACTGTCACACCCAAGGGGGCCCAAAGAGACATGGCTACTAAATGTAATGTGGTATGCTAGATGAGATCCTGGAAGAGAAGAACATAAGGGAAAACTGAGGAAATCTAAATAAATATGGGCTCTAGTTAACAAAATATTGGCTATTTGTGACAAATGTACTATACCAACCTAAGAGGTTAATAATAGGGGAAACTGGGTGTAAGGAATACAGGAACTCTCTGTACTTTCTTCGCAATAATTGCATAAATCTCAAACTGTTCTAAAATTAAAACCTTGTATTTTTATATATAGCCCCCCCCCCCCTTTTTTTTTTTTTTTTCATAAGGCTCTGCTTAAGGAAAGGAACAATTTCACTGCTTTGGGTGGAAGCTGTCACCCTGCTACTACACGATGGTTCATCCAGGTTGCTGAGCTCAGTGTGGCTGGCTTGTGGAAATGCTTAAAGTTCACTCCACAGCCTGGGGAAGTTCTGGTATACAGTTTACCAGAACTTGTTTTCATCCTCTCATTGCATTTATAAACTGGTTTCATTCAAACTTTGCAAGATGACAAATAGAACTGAGAAAATATTTTCACAACCAGGTTAAGTCAAACCACTGGAAGAAAGGAGGGGGGGGGCAGGGAGACAGAAATGGGAGAAGAGACCACAGAGGGTAAGTCCCACTCAAGACGAATGGCCTCACTCAGAGCACCCCCGGCACAGGACACCACTGTCCATCAAACTGTCAAATACTTCTCTCCTTTTGTAACATAAACATTTCCGATCTATATATGCTTTTAAAATATTTTACAAATCCCTAAAAGTCATGATCAGAACATCAAACCAGCAAGCTAAAAAGGTTTGTTGGCTCTTAAATAAGCTCATGGTGTCTATGTTCATTTCCATGAACCAAAGAAGTCCTATGCACATTTCAAATGTTCACTGGGAGGATCATAAGCTACAACACACCAAGGTATAAAGTCTAAAAAATAACACACTAAGAATTTCTACATTTACTTTCTCAGAACTCTGGGATAGACAAATGCATATAGTAAGCTGCAACTGGGGAAAGAACAGACAAGTCGAAGAAACGAATCACAAGAAAAGCCTTACCTTTCTCTTCAGTGTGGGCTTTGTAAGAATTGGTGGGGAGCTGGACCGAGGACTTTCTGGCTCTTCTTCTTCCTCACTACTCTCACTGAAGCCTCTGAGGAGAGCCCTGTCACCGTCACTATAGCGACGGGGCAGCCTCTCATTGCCTTCTGGTAATCTACACTTCAGTGCCTCCGGGCTCTTCTTTAGCTGTCCTCGCCAGAGCTCAACCCCCTCACTTAGTCTTCTTTTGGGAATGTCTGGCTTCCCATCCTGGCTGGGCTGCTCCTGAGAGGCTGCTGACTGGTCCTCACTTTCAGTGTATTGTTCTTGGGAGGTTTCTGATTTTTCCTCACATTCTCCATATTGTTCCTGAGGAGCTGATGTCTCTTCCAAGAGCAGTTTAGAATCTTTATCACCAAAACGTTCCTGGGTTTTTCTGTTCTTCCTTCCCCAGCGGCCTCTCCGAGATGGCTGATTGTTTGCAGGAAGACTATCACGGGGAAGGACTTGCTTGTTCAGACGCGTAGAACTAGCTGGTGCCATAACTTCTGGTTTCTTTTCACTTTCTACAGAAGAGTAAGAATCTTGTTCTTTGTTCTCCCGAGATGCAGACTTTCCCACCTGATTTTAGAAAATAAAACCATGCTGGTTAATCTTTCAGCCTTATTCAGTTATATCTCCTATTTGACCTCCTAAATACAGAGATAAGAAAACAAAGCTTTAAAAAAGAAAAGCATAATTTAGTAGCTATCAAGAATATTTCTCATGTGTTTGACATTGCTTTAAGTGCTTTATAGGATACATTAATCCTCACAACAATTGTATGAAGTGTTATTATTACATCCTCATTTTACAAACGAGGTAACCGAGGCACAAAAAAATATAAGTAACTCGCCTTAGGACATGCAACAGCAAATATAGAAGCTGGGATATAAACCCAGGCAGTTGGACCCAAGAGTTAGTGCTCTTAACCACTATGTAATCCCACCTTCAATAAACAAAATGAACAGCATTGTTCTTATAAATGTTAAATGATATAATTTTAAAATTTATCAGAAATAAAAATTTATAAACGGAGAGAAGATGGACTCTGGGGCATGGGCAAGAGAAAAGGGGTGTTTGAAAAAAATGAAAGAAAATTTCTGTAATTATTTTGATTTATTTTTATTCTGAATATTTAATTTCATTTTGAAAATTAAATTACATTAAACAGGGGCATGAGATTGTTTACGTTTATCAAAGGAGGACATAGATTTTTAAAGGAAGAAAGCACGGCTTTAAAAAAAAAAACAGAGAAAGGTATGCATCACATGACAAAAAATACTGAAAACTATACAATGTCATACAGTCCCTCATTAACCCTTTAATGGCTAAAGACATCTGTGTACCCACTGAACTGTTTAGTGCTCTATTAGAACACACATGTTTACATTTCCTTAATGTTTTACTTTAAGGAAAAGGTATCTTAATTTGTTTTAACAATGGTCAGAATTAAATTCAGATTTGTCAGTTACTACACAGCTTAAGATTTAGCTGTTTATCAGCACTCTGGTAAGAAATATTTAGTTCTACATAACACATTATTACAAATTTGAAGGTCTCCTAATGACCTAAGGCTTAAAAATATACAATTTAAGTAAACAAAACCCAGCTTTCTTGAAATCTCTATCACTGTAATCATCTCTGAAAATCTAATGTGAATTGACTGTGTTGGTTTAAGATATTGTAACACATATCACAAATAATCATGAAAACCAAAAATAGAGCCTTCTGTTATCAAAAATAGAGACTACTCATGCCCTTACACTTGTCTCTAATTCTCTTTCCTGGCACTGCGGCTCTTCGTTTTCTCCTTCCTCAGCCTCCTCTTCTTCCTCCTCTGAGACCACAGAATTGGAGACTATGACAGGGGTCCAGCGCAAACATTCTGGATCTACATCTACAGGCCGCAAATTCAGCTGAAGCTTTGCCATGTGATCCTGGATAAGTTTTTCCCGGCGGATTATCACAAATCTGGAACCAGAGCAAAGTTTATAGCAATCAACAACGTATAAGAGTACCTAACAATGAATATAGAGCTATAACCCCTAGAAAACCTGGAGATGATGATAAATGCTTCAAAAATAGCCTGCCTGGGAAGATGAAATACAGAAATATGCCACCATACAAGATAACTAACAAATACAAAGTTGGACACATACTTCATACTCAACAACAGCAATGGATTTGGTTATTTTAACCATTCACTGTCTCATACTTCCCAGCTCTGGAATTTCTGCTACTCTCCTGTACACTATCTCCTATTCTCCATCTTTCTAGCCCAATGCTTCCTTCCTTTCTCTGTGATCTTTTCCCAATCACTCCAGATAAGAGTGAGCTGACTTTCCCTTGACCTATATTTTATACCACATATAATGGAAATAAATCATGGACATATATTTTATTAGGCATTATTTCTAGAGTTGTTCTCATATTGTGAAGAAGCTCCCAACATTAGAAAAGATTCAGTAGCTTATGTCCAAAAGTTAGAAGAAAGACCAGAAAAAACAATTTTAAAAAAGTTAAGGTCAACAGTATCAAGGATCATAGAAAGGAAAATGTCGTCTCAGGATTACCAAATGTATGAGTTTATTATATTAGTTTATACCCTTTCATTGATATCTGGCTGCCTGATCCAAAAACTTCCACCTGATTATCTCTTGAAAGTGTAACAAAGGGATGTGATACTCACTGATCACTACGGAAGTCCAGCATTCGTAGGTGGTGGAGTGTGGAAGTAATGTCTTGAGGACAGATACCTGTCAACTTACTTAACTTCTTAATGCTGATTTGCTTGTCATTTTGGTGATAAAGGCACTCCAATATTACACTTTTCCAATAAGCCATGTAGGAAAGACGACCTAGATCAGATAATGGTTTCTCTGGAGACCCTGCTTGGCCTTCACGCTTTGATAACAAATAACCTAAAGAAACCACCAAATCACAAATATGTCAGCGAGCCTAAAATAGGCTAATTCACCAAAATAACAATCCCCTCTTCCACAACCAATCTAAGTAGTACAGGAAATAATAATTTCAAAAGCAAATTCCTCCAAGAAAAAAAACAAATTAAAAAATTACTTCAACACAAATTTGCAGAAGATTATGTAATTTGTATATACTGAGAGAACATGAGGTTAGCATTACTTTGTCTATACTTGCTATAAACCACATTGTTAAAATATTCAAACTTAAAAAAAAAAGCATACAACCTCATATTAACAGGCTACATAAGATTAAGGCAATAATGCTTTTTATTTTATAGGGGAACCACTCTAGCATGTTTTATCTGGACCACCAGATGGCAACAGCTATACCTGAACTGTAGAACAGTACAAAAGGATGCCTTAGTTTTTAAATAATTCTATCTATTAAGATTATGATTCTTCTGCAAGTGAATTAGATGACAATTTCTCACTTCAGTCAAAGCTCTCTTTGCAATTACCCATCACCCTAATTCTTGATAAGTAAGGATGTCAGCGTGGGGCTGTCACAGTGAGTGTATGGTGGCATTTGTCCTCCTGTCTAGAGCATGACTCTCAAGATCAGGAAAAGAAAGGCATAAGTTCTAAGAAGAAGTATCAAAAATGGAGATGGCAGAAGAAATATAGTTTTTTTTGTCATAAAAGGAAACTTTATTAAAGGCAATCTATAAATGTAATGTGGGAAATTAGGTTACATTAGGAAAAGCAAATGAAAACAATTAGTATAATAATCCTAGACTATTGTTTATCTCAAATATATAACAAATTTTCCCCTAACTTTGCTGTGTAATGGAATAACACATCCAAACATGAGTTCTATTTCAACACAATATATTGATATTAAATAACCTAAGCTGCTCTCTCTACTACTAATCCAAAAAGGCCAAGAAAATGTACAAAATAATCAGTGGCATATTTCCAATAAAATATGGTCAGAAGTGCAGTCTAAGGCCAAGTGGAATAAGCTGTGCTGGTCCGTCTTGAGAATTAACTTCTTACCACTGGTGATGTAACCATCTGATACTTAGAAGAAAAACCGTATCAAAATATTCCCTGAAAAATCACTATTTTATTAATCAATATAAAATTTATTGTAAACATATATTTACTTTCTAAGCAAGACTATCAACATGTTCCATGATGACTTTTTTCAGAACTGTTCCTTTCCATTTTTAAGTCAGATTAAATTATTTCCTGTATTTCCTATAAATTATTTCCTAGACATTTATTTTTAAGATTTTTAAAGGTGCACTGCATATTTTAACCACTAGGTAGAGTCTGTAAGTAAGAAATGATGTATACACTTTCCCAGATAATTGAAAAACAAAAATAAGGCAAGTCCTGTACTTTACTGTATTAATTTAAGTAGTTATACGTGTTTAGTATTGTTGTGAGTTAGAATTAGCATAAAACTAAGTTCCACTGTAAGTTAGCAGTTGAAAATTAAAACTATTTGCAAAAGATCACACAGAAGTTAGTATTCAGTATAAGCTATTTTATTTTATTTTTTTGAATGTTTATTTTTGTAGGAGAGAGAGAAAGAGCATGAGCAGGGGAGAAGCAGAGAGAAAGGATGACACAGAACCCGAAGTAGGTTCCAGGCTCCGAGCTGTCAGCACAGAGCCCGGCACAGGGCTTGAACTCACAAACCATGAGATCATGACTTGAGCTGAAGTAGGACGCTTAACTGACTGAGCCACCCAGGCACCTCCAGTATAGACTAAGTATTTCATGTCCAATCCAAAAAAAAGAAAAAAGAAAAAATTCATGACTTTAGGTTTTAAAGTCCCATACAGCAGTATGACAAAAGATACTAGCAACCAATAAATCATCTGCAAATCTTTAAAAATATACATGGAAGGCCCACAAAAAGAGATAATGAGAAATGATATTATTATAATCCTTACTGAAATCGATGAGAAACCTGCCATAGCCCTTACGCTGGTACTGGGGAAGAATCATTATGCAGGAAACGTTGTACTTCTGCTGGCAGTGCTTTTCCTGGTAAAGAAAGTTTTAAAACAACACGCTAGTAAGACTGAATAGTAATGCTAATTATTAAGAAACAAAGACTAACAGTCAAAACCACAGCCCTAGTCCTCTGAGAATACCATATGCATCAAGGAAAAAATACCCCAGTGGGAGGAGACAGGACCACGTTAAGTCATTGTCACTACCCACAAAGCAACCATCCCAGGAGAATAAAAATATAAAATAAAATTATGCCATCCAACACCATCTGCAACTCAAAAACAGTATGTCATTGCCTAATATGAACAGAGGAATCTCAGTCCCAATCAATCTGCAAAGCTATAGATGATGAGTCGATGTGACACTCCAGAAATGGGAAAATTCAGGGGAACAACTATTTCAACTATTTCAGGGATTCTTTTGTTTCCTGCTCTGGTGCTACATAGGGCAGTCCCATCTCCCCATTAGTTGTACCTAACTTTACAAAAATAACCCCAAAATGTTGTGTACACTTTTAAAAATAAGGCAATATATATAAAATTATATTTAACTTCTGAAATAGCCAACAGAAAGCTGGTACTTTCCACTTAGCCATTTCATATACTTAGATTTTACCATAGGCCAGCTTAAATAAAAGTACATCTTTTACGTTGTTTGACTACAAAAAAAACACCTTTTGTTCACCCCAAAAGAATGAAAGACTATAGGAAGGGAAGAAAACATCCGTTAATAAAAAGGGCTTCTTCTTATTTCTGTGCTTCAAATTTAAAGTAGGAAGAGCAGACTTAAACTGAGAAAGAGCTCAAAGAGGTAATGACTGTGTTTATTTCACAAGTTCTATCTATTATTACCATGGGAATAGAAGTCATTTTAAAACTCTTCCTCTTGAGTATAATCGGCAGCTCATGTTCCTAGGAGACTACAGTCTGTTGAATGTTACTAGATACCTTCTAGCCCTTGGTAAGTATCTGAATATTCCTTCTATTTTCCTTTCCAAAAGCTAGATGGTGCCCAGAAGGTGCTGCACTTAGTAGTGTTCTAGTGAGAACTGACAAAGATTGCTTCAGATTTCCGTGTGAATTCAAACATATTTTAAGCTCATATACTTACTTTAGAAAAGTAGCCAACAAGGTGGCAGCCCTTGACATCATTCTGTGTTAGTACATAAAAAAGAAATGGCTCCACGTCATAATAGAGTGTTTTGTGGTCAAGAAACAACTTTGCCAAGAGACATAGGTTCTGACAATAAATGGTACTCACATTCCCATCAACCTAGAAAATAATAGAACAAAATGGTCAGTAAAGTCGCTCTTTAGTTCTAGAACAATAATACACATCACTTACAAATACCTGTGAGTATCCACAGTCCAGCCTAAGAGAGCTGTCAGTGATCAGAACCTGGAAGCTATCCTCTGAAACAGCAGAATTATGGTACCTGCTGTTGTAAGACAACTAAATATATAAAATACTGCACTTCAACAAAGTACGAATAGCTAGACAAGGAGATGATGACCCTTTTAAAAACAGCACTTTTTGCTTTTATAACAAGATTGGTTGCAGTAATCCTTCAGACAGCAAGCTGATTTGATTCATTTTTTAAAGTAATTCAACAAAAGATCTAAAAGCAGCCTCTTCTAAAATACATTTGTTAAGTAAAACAAGGTATAACTATAGTCCACTCTATGCCAGCATCCAAAAGCAATGCAGTCTGGCTGCCACAATCAGATTTGCCCCGAAATAAAGCTATTTTCAGGAGTATTAACTATTGCCAGAGGCATCAACCAAGCAGGTTCCCTAGGCAGCAACCTGGCAAATGAGAGATTTCTTGGAATCAAGATGGCCAAGATCAGGAGCACCACTGTGTATTTCTCCTGACACACCCCTGGGTTGCTGGAGCTTCGAGAGCTTGTTCTTTTACACAAATGCCAACAGATACCCACATTAAACCTAAGACATCAATATTTCAGGATAGAAACCTCAACAATTTAAGTAATTTAATATTACTTTTTTAAAAATATACACCAATATATGCTTAAGGCGAGAAGCACTTTGCTCTTGGGTATTGTAGACCACACCCTTCTTCCTCCCCACCCCCACCCCCCCCCCCCCCCCCCCCGCCCGAGGGTGAAGAGATCCACTACTTCTCACCTAAAATGAAGGTGCAGGGAAAATCAAGAAAGTTAGAGACTGAGTGATCCCCACAATCTGAAATTCTATCATCACAGTAATTAACAGAACTGAGCACATGGCAGGTGTTCAATTAATACCTGGCAGTAAAACCATGAACTGAGGATCTAGAAACTAAAACCCCATGACCAACAACACAAAATCACGGACATAGCCTAAGTCATATCATCATGATGAAGTAAGAAATATATATTTTTATAACTTTACAAAATACAACTTATTACAGTTATTAAATATCTCTACCAAGTATTCCTTTAAGTGGGGCAACAGAAATTTTTTCATTTAAATACCATTATTTCATAGATTCTAAGACACAATTTTATCACATCTAAACATAAAAAATCATTTGGTATTTTATAATCAAATGGAATCCTGAAATACAGAATAATTTATTCTGAGATCAAGATTGTGACCTCGGTACAATCTGGATTGGCCTAATTCTGCTTCTCCTATAAACTGGATTATCAGACTCAAGAGTGAGTACAACAGTAAAATAACATTGCAAAAAAGACAACTACAATTAGATACAGTATAGGTGGTACTGCATTTGAAATGATAGGAAGACAACTATAAAACATCTACTTTACCTCAAAGACAGAAATATTATTTTTTCTGTAAATCTCATTGGCAGGAGGATGGAACCAACCACATTTCTTCATGTGCTGCTGGAGAATAGTTCTACTTTTCATGTATTTTAGACAGAATTCACAAAGATATAATTTAGGCAGCCTGTAAATAATAATTAAACAAAGAAAGACAGGACTTTTTATAAGACTGTAAACTTTCACAGCTATTCTTTTTTGACTCTCATTACTACTCAAGTAAAAAGGTGGAGACTGTATTATCATCCCCATTAACCAAATGAAAGACAGAAACAAACTAAAGACAAAATTAATTTGGTTAATAGCATCCAACTAATTAATAGCAGGAGGGCAAGGGTGAGAAGATACCCGAGATTCAGTGCTCTTCCTATCAGACTAGTAATTCCTAGTCTTCTTAAAAGCTACCCACCTGGCAGACAATGAAAATCTCATATTCTCCCCTCCTTGATAATCTCTAGTAAGTATAAAATAAAGTCTACCTTCAAAACACACCACTAAGAAGATTTTGTCAAGCTATATATTTTCTTTGGTTCTTTATTTGATTCTTTTTTTTTTTTTTTTTTTTTTTTTTTTTTTTTTTTTTTTTAAGAAAATACACATTTGTTAAATACCACTGATCTCTGAACAACATGGGTTTGAACTGCATGGGTCCACTTATAAGTGGATTTTTCTTGGTAAACACAGTACAGTACTGTAAATGTATTTTATGATTTTCTTAACATTTTCTTCTGTCTAGCTTACTTTATTTTTATTGTAAGAATATAATATATGGGGCATTTAATACAAATTATGTGTCAATTGACTGTTTATACTATTGGTAAGGCTTCTGGTCAACAGGAAGCTATTAGTACTAGTTAAGTTTTTGGGGAGACAAAGGTTATACATGAATTTCTGACTGCACAGGTTGGGGCCCCTAACTGTAGTGCTGTTCAAGGGTCAACTATACTACAGTGTGTTAGGCCTTGTGCTAAATGCACTAGGGACAGAATGCTGAGTAAAACGGATATAGGGTGGGTACTATAAAAGCAGATTTTATATTATCTTTTTAAGTATAAAAATGTAATAATGATTATGTTTTTTCAAGTTAGGACATACTGCACTACCTCCTTCCTTATGAAACCCCTGAAATTCTGGCTTTTCCTCTGGTTAAATATCATATTACATCCTGTAACTTAAAAGTCTATTATTCAACAAATGAAATAAAAGTTCAAATTAATCTTTCAGATATTCTAGTATTAATTTGTATTTATACAACAGTATTGCTATTTTAGCAATAATTTAACAGGACTTCTTCTTTACAATGTTCCTTTTATGAGGAGCTAGGCAAGAAAGTGACTGGATTAGTTCGTAAGAAGGAATATAACCTAATTAAAATTTATACCTGGTTTTAGTCTAATCCAGAAGACCACATGGCTCTTCTATTATAAAATACACACTTCATTTATCCTCAGCACACAGACTTCCCTGCATCCTGAACTGTGTGTGTCCAGAACTGGTCATGCCTTGGTAATCGGAGATCTGATACTATCTTTAAAAACTACATGCACAAAAATACTGGATATGATGACAAAATATATAATCCAAATAAATTTGTCTCTCAAATAAGTATTGAGGCTGAAGGAAATTTTAATAAACCTCATTAATTTAGTTGCTATCAGTTTGGACAGCTATGCTTTAAAAAGATTACAATGGAATTAAAGAAAAGATTAACACACAAAAGGTCTAACTTGTTAAAGTGTCAAGACCACACTATTTTTTCAAGTACCACTTTGGAAGCCACATTTTTTAACGTTTTTTTTTTTCATTCATTTTTTTGAGAGACAGACTTTTTTTTTCATTCATTTTTTGAGAGACAGAGAGAGCACGAGTTAGGGAGGGGCAGAGGGAGAGGGAGACACAGTATCTAAAGCAGGCTCCAGGCTCTGCACTGTCAGCACAGAGCCCGATGAGGGGCTTGAACCCACTAACTGTGACATCATGACCTGAGCTGAAGTTGGCCGCTTAATGGACTGAGCCACCCAGGTGCCCCAGGAGGCCACTTTTAAAACTTAATTATACTTTATCTGAAAACATCTGACATTCAACCAAGGCCTTTGCCAAGGTGTATTTACGGAAACACAAGTCCTGTATGTAATAAGTGTTTCATGCTCAAATAAGGGTGAAAACTGCCATTCAGTGCACTAAAAGCTTCGAGGGAACTATTTCAGTATAATATTTCTAAGTCTCTACAATATCTAATACTGTTTTCCAACATCTCTCATATTAGACCAATACAACTCGAAACTATATCATTAATACAAAAGTCATTCCAAAATAAGGTACTGAGTAAAACAAATAATAAATGACATCATAAACTGAAGTCAAGAAACAGGAACCAAGGGCATGAAAAAGAAAGGTTTCCTAGGCAACTGTGCTTACTTCCTTTGCATGTTGCTTCAAATTCCACTACTCACAGAAGGAAGGGCAGTGAGATAGATGGCTTCCCCCTCCCCCCCCTTTTTTAAGGTTTATTTTGAGAGAAAGAGCAAGAGAGGGGAAGGGCAGAGAGAGAGGGAGTGATAGAATCCCAAGCAGGCTTCATGTTGTCAGCACAGAGCCCAATGCAGGACTCGATCTCACAAACCATGAGATCATGACCATGAGATCATCAAGAGTCGTTGCTTAACAGACTGAGGAACCCCGGCGCCCTGAGCTTTTTCCTTCCTTACCAACCAGAACTAAAAAAAAAAAAAAAAAAAAAAAAAAAAATCACCAAAGGAAATGGCTGCAATTATAAACTTCATCATTAATGTGGGCACTAGATATCCTGAGTCTCAGAGCTGACCCACAACTGCCAGATTGTTTTACTGAATATGTGGATTTTGAATAATTTCTTCTTAAAAAGGAAGGTGGAAGGTAATTCTCCCTATGTAATTAAAGGCATCCTCCTCCCTCCAACTACTCTACTGCTTACCTTTATTTACCTGTGCTAAATTTTCAATGAGCAATTTTAACTTGCTGCAACATGAAGACATAGAAGAATCCATGAACACAGTTTCACTTTGAGACCTAAATATTACAACTAAATATTCCCTACAATGTGAATCTGAGAAACATAGATAAAATCCTGGGAAAAAAGGAAGGGAAAGAGGAGTGACAGACAACTAAAATTTCTAGATTATGCTAAAGATAAATGCCAACTTTAAAAGCATCCAATTTAACTTTTGCGTCTTGGTACAAAGACATGAAAATAAAGTACAGCTTATTTCCTAAGGCCTATGAAAGAAGGTCTAATTTTTAAAGTTCTTGTAGTAAGCAAGTTGTTCAAGAAAACACAGGAAGCAATGAAACCTATAAGAAAATTACTGCCAAGTCTTATCTGGTGAATTTTAAGTTCATGCTATTTCCTTGGAATAGCAAGATGTATGACATTTTCTTGATAAAAAAAAAAAACTTTAGCAAATCTTAGTATTTGAAAAATAACAAAGTAAAAGCAAATATCATAATCTACTTTACTCCAATTCAGCTCTTGCTGAAAACATTTTAAAAGCCTCTTACTTTATTATAACCAAGCCCACTGGAATGACACTATTAGTCTAAAGGGAATCATCTGATAATAAAACATTTTGTTTTTCCAGGAGTTTTAACAGTACAAATGGCTGAAGTTTCCTTGTTGAAAAAATATATAGGAAGAACATGAGATCACATCAAATGAAGTATAGTCATAGAGTATGAATACTCTTAACCCTAAAGATGGCTGCTGCTTTTTGTCACTGTCTTCCTGACAGCCCTAGTCCTTGACTATCAAATAGGTGTATGGTTGCCCAGATCAACTGCATCATGGGATGTAGCCTCCATACCTAAAGTTTATTCTAAGTCAGCCACTCTGCTGACACCCTCACCTGTGAAGTCAGGACTAGGCTGCAGCTATGTGTGCTTTAGAAGCATTGCTTCCCTTACTTCTAAGATGATACAAATACTCTTCCCAGGAATTCCTACAGTATCTTCTTAGCTTCTGAACATTGTCCAAGATAGTAGCAATTTGTGTGGCCTTTATAAGAGGTCCACCTGCAGTAAAGTTTTAATAAAAATTCTATCAAATATTACTTAAATAAAAGATTATGGTACAAGCTATGTGAGATCAAGGCAGACACACAGATGCTATATGGAGCAGCACAAGCTCAGTGGTTAAAAGCTATGGCAATGTGGTAAGAGAAAAGTGAGATTAAATCCTGGTCCTGCTACTTGGAAACTGCATGGTCTTGAGTATGTTTACTGGGCCCTGGTCTGGAAAATGAAGAGAGTAATATCCACCTCTATACAGAATTATTCCAGAGATATTTAGTCCAGTACCACGCTCAATGATGATAACTAAAGATACTATTAATTTATGATTAAGACTATGAATAATTTTATTCTCCTTTCATTCATTTTACTTCATCATTTAACAGTCATCCAAAGACCTTAAGGATGTTGGTCGTTAGTAACTGAGGCTGTACATAATCTATGCATCAAATCAAGTCAGGAACAGGATCAAAAGGGAGAGGAAACTTCCTAAGCTACTCAGTTATATAGAACCCATCCTTTAGGATTTTAATGATCTTACTGTAAAAACGTTATTATAAAGTTAAGTTCTAAACAACTCGGGAGTAGAGGATATCCCATGATCACAGTTACTCTTGCCTTCAGCCCATCCATGTCATGTTTTATTGGCAGAGTGGGGCTCGCTATGAACCTGTCTGCCATGTATGAGCATCACACAGCCCTGTTGGAGAAACTTAGGGTTAAAACTCTGGTTTATACTATTCAATGTCTAAGACTTAATCATACTGCTCCACATAAAGTAGCATTACTGCTTCACTGTTGTTGATTTTGTTTTGTTTTGTTTTGCTTTTTTTAAGTCAGGGATGCAAGATTACTTCATATACAATGCACACATAAATATCTGGATATTATGGGAAATAACGCATAATCCCACTTCCCAAAAGAATATCCTTTTGGGATTCTTTTTCTTTTTTTTTAAGTTTATTTACTTATTTTGGGAGAGAGAGAGAACCCCAAGCAGGTTTCACACCATCAGCACAGAGCCCGACGTGGGGCTCAAACTCACAAACTGTGAAAGCATGACCTGAGCTGAAACCAAGAGTCAGACGCTTAACCGACTGACCCACACAAGTACACTGAGATCTTTTCTTTTTCATTTGCCCCAATTGTTCTGTTTTTGCATGCTTTGGGATTTTGAATTTTTAAAAAAGTCCTTAAAACCTTTAACAACAAAAAAATAACTTAGAATTTGGCAAAGAATAGTAAGTAGTCATTAACAAAGTAAGGATATAAGTTTATTATTTGGAAAACATTAAGAGTTCTAAACATTTTAGCCAACTCAATTTTAATAGAACTCAGAAGTAAAACAAGCCTAAACTCGTTTAAATTAGACATATGGTTTTTTCTTTTTTTTAATGTTTTATTTATTTTTGAGACAGAAAGAGCATGAGCAGGGGAGGGGCAGAAAGAGAGGGAGACACAGAATCCAAAGCAGGCTCCAGGCTCTGAGCTGTCAGCACAGAGCCCGACGCAGGGCTCGATCTCACAAACCACGAGATCATGACCTGAGCTGAAGTCAGACGCTTAACTGACTGAGCCACCCAGGCACCCCAATATATGAATTTTTTCAATGTAACTAAGATAATTATGAATAGAGAAAAAGTCATAATTACTAAAGAACCTATTAAACTACAGAATATTTTCTTGGAACACGGCACAAAGAATAAGGAAATGTACAGAAAATGTCTAAAATTTTATTTAAGAAAGTTGATAAATTTTACAGTTCTTATCACACTGCTGCCGTCTGCTATGATTCCTACTTAGTGGTTATTTATTTTTCTGCCTGCAATGCTTATTAAGAATAAGCTGATAACCAATTCCCTCAAATCTTATTAAGAATCAGGTTCTAGTGACAATCTAATCAGAATAAAAAGCAACATTTTTAATGAAACCTTTTCATATCTCAGAAGACAACAACCTCACGGTTACATTCTCATTACTCTCTTAAAAGTGCGTGCTGAGGCTGGCCCTCTAGTTCCATTTCTAAGTCAATTTCCTCTCCTCCCCTTGAGTACAAGAGTCAAGGTGCCAACAGTTTCAGTCTATCTGTACCACAATCCGTGCAACAGTTGATATATGCACATGTTGAACAAACTTTTGTTGCCTAAGTTGAGCATGCTTTTTTGATTTGAATAGCTTGCAAAGAGCTCACTAAATAAATTATAATAATAATTTACTTTAAACCTGATGAAGAAATTAATTCTTCAGCATATTTCTTATTGATCCTGTAATTCTCTGGCTATCCAGAACTCCTGAGGAACTGCCTTGAGTACCTGAGCTCTGTAGGTAGTTGAGGAATTTCCTGCCCTCTTTTAACATATATAAATATAAATACATAATCACCAATAAATATAATTTAATATTCTTTTAACAAACTCATATTAATTGTTGTTATCCCAGGATATAAATAGAATGCTGCCTTAAAGATCTAACATAGTGTTCGGGGTTAACTGACCTTATGATAATTGGCTCTCAGTTGCTGTTTTATAAACTTGTGTGTTAGTTTCCTGAAATTTTGCTTTCTCTTTTTTTTTTGGGGGGGGGGGGTCACTGAGGTCTATGTCTATAGCAACATTCTCACTCATTTTTTTTTCTACTTCTGCTTAGGTTTGGAAACCAACTATCAAATTACACGGACAGAAAAAGTAAGAACAATACTGAGTTTTAGTTTTTTAACAAATATACTGGCTTATTCCCAGCTTCTGGTAATAACCCATGTTAAAGATCTCTGTATACTGTAAAGTACTAAATAAATTAATGTCATTATAATTAGTTTTGCTAATGTCTTAGACTAGCAGTGTTACTAGACAGGTAAAAAGCCAAATAACGAGAGTACTCTGAACATATGTTTAACTCACAGAGCACTTATTATTCCTCACAACACTCTGCTAAATGAGAAACTTGAGATATAAGTAGTTTACAGATTAAAGAGAACATTAATGTAAGCTGTCACATGTCAAAGTTTAATTTTTTGACCAAATCTTACTTTCCAACTCTTTTAATTTCAACCCTAAAGGAAAAAAAAAATACCTGCCATTTTTGAGCACTTAATCATTTTCTAAGCAATTTACATGTTTTAACTCAGTGCTCAAAATAAACCCTATGAGGTAAATACTATTTTTATCCCCATTCTGCAGATGAGGAAACTGAGGTACAGACTAGTTGGGTAACTTCTAAGGTTATACAGCTTATGAATGTCAGAACTGAGTCATGAAACCAATTTGGCTTCACTAAACATGCTGCCTCATCCCAAAAAGCTGGTGACTGATGACTTTTTAATGTCAGGAAACCCAAGCTATTTACATGTAACATAACTGTATACCATTTATCCAAGTATTTCTGGGAAAACAAACCATTCACTAGGTTTGTTAAATCATAAAAATTTAGATAAATGGCTACCCAGTAAAACTTGTAAGAATCTCTCTCCAATTCTTAGTGTGAAGTATGAAGGCAAATTTCTCTTAAAGAAAAAATGTTCCCCTTGTCATTGTGACCACGCGTCAGGTTTCCAACTTTAAATAAAAGCTTTGGACAGGTTACAGAAAAGAAA
This sequence comes from Felis catus, assembly GCF_018350175.1. Lineage (NCBI taxonomy): Eukaryota > Metazoa > Chordata > Mammalia > Carnivora > Felidae > Felis > Felis catus. The sequence continues at coordinate 40,831,904 of NC_058371.1, read as the reverse complement.
AAAGAAAATCTAAAGCCAACTGGGTTTAAGTGGCTGCCAAAATATCCTGTTACTATGGACATTTAAAAGCCACCAGTTTCCTCAAATATATAAAGATGAGCCAGACTAAAATGTCCTCAAGATCTAGTGTTGGGAGTTCTATGAATCTAAAAACAGAAGGTAAAGGGTCTCTCAAAACATACCTTGAGTATTCTTGAGGATATGGGGAGGAGTACCAGGTGTGAATTTCATACTTCCCAAACTCAATGACAGAGGGACAGCGAACTTGTGGATCAGGGGGACCAGTCACTCCAACTTTCTGTGCAGTCAAAAAATACATCACAAAAGTTAGCTAAATTAAATACACTGAGACAGATATAAAAAAAAAAAAATCTGAAACTAAACATCTTCTTAGGATTCCACAGAAGAACAAAAAAAGCCAGAAATAAGCTAACAAGTTTTGAAATAAGCGGTCTTATTCTTTGTAAACAGGGTACTTTAATGAAGAACAAAAATGCTAATAAATCTTTTAGAACCAAATGCAGTTGGTCTCATTGCATATTCCATATTTAATAATACTGCTAATATTTTCCGCATTTAAATTTACTTCCCTAATGACTTAGTTATTAAAGAGAAACTTCTGGCATTTGGGGACAGAAGATAAAGCATAATTTTTAACAAGGAGGAAGAGGGAACTCTGCACACTCGCCCACGTCATACATACAGTGCCTCCCTCACCTGACAACAGAAACGACCTACTAAACATGTATGCACACAGAGAAAAGAATGACTTTCTGGTTTGGGAAAGTAGATAGTATTAGAAGAATATGACAAAACAAGTATCAAAAGAGTCCATTCATTTTACACTAAAATTCCCTTCATTAGTAGCTCTTTATAGATTTAAACCAAAGGGAAAAAATACTGTTATACACATACTGTTATCCCTTTTATCTGCCTTCTGTTTATAATGAAAACAATCTCGATGCCCCCATCCCTGCAATAACCTGAACTATACTATCTAAAAGAAGAATAATTTGTAAAGCCTTTATGACGTCCACACCAGCAATTTAAATACAAGACATTACTGACAAGCACAAAGATCAAGTTTTAAAACCTTAAATTCAAGAGCAATTTGATTTGCTCTACAACCAATACAGGAATAGATTCATATATAAATACACATAGGTGAGTGTATTACGTATGCACTATATGCACATTTATCATGAATACTCTGTAAAAACTCATTTTTAAGATTTAACATTAACACTGACTTAAGAAAAAGAGTTAGAATTTAGCCTAATCCAGTATTAATAACTCTTCATCAAAAGAATAAATATTATCCTTCAATTTTATGCTTTAAAAACCAGAGATAATATATTAAGAGTCTCACTGGAGACCATAGACAGACAGACAGACAGACAGACACACACACACACACACACACACACACACACACACACACACACACTTTCTAACAAAATTAAAGAGACCAGGTATTTTCTATTTATGTAAATTCATTTAAGGAAGAAGCCTCTTCACTACAACTCATGAGAACTCTCCCTGGCCTTTCTAACCATTCCCTTTTATAAAAAGGCCAAGGGACTTATCTCCGGTTTCATACTGGAGTACAGCCAGGTGAGAAACCTCAACCTCTTCCTCAGACATCTCAAAACAAAGACAAACATCTATTAGTTGGATCAATTGTGTTATGATGCCAAGGAATACTGGGACTCTCCCAAATGCAAAAACCATTAAAACCAAATACAAGACAGGGTTAAAATTAGATTTTTTCATTTCTCAAAACCAAAATAGAACTTTGTAAAAAGGCTTTAAAAACACTGTTCTTTAAACTACATTCCAGAATCAAGTATTATAATTCATAAAGTAGCAACTTTTAACCTATCTTCAAGGCTCAAAACAATAAGAATAGAACATATCAGAATGACCAAGTATCAGAAAACAAATCCAACTTCCTGATCAAATAGAAAGCACAAAAGTTGAAGAAGATGCACCTGCCACAGCACTGCCTGTTCTTTGAGGGCTTTCCCATCAGCTGCCCATCGCTCCTCCAGGCGGATGCCCGATGTGAAAGTGGATATCCAGTTCCAGTATAACTGTTTGCACATCACCGCAACTAAGAGAGTCTGTGTAGAACTAGATTCACAGATTTCCCCCACTGCCTTCACCTATCCTCACCTTTTTGCACTACGAAATGTCTGGCTCATGCGCTCATCCACCTCTGTCCTCCACCACCATCTCTAACTCCCTTGTGAAAGCCTCAAGAGCCAGTGTGTTGCTGTGTTTCCATTCACTAAGGTAAGTTAACAAAGGCTCTCTGCGGTGAGGAAGCAACAGGTGCATCCAAACCACTCGTTAACCCAGTCCTTGCCAAAATCAGACTGCCTGATCTAAATTACAACATCACTTCTCCTAGGTCATTTTATTTTTAAATTTCAGCCAAATACTCTCTCATTAAACATGAAGGTTTCCAAAGCAGTAGAGCACAAAAATAATATTTAAAACTTTTAACTAGAATTCTGCCACACTCTGTGCCTCCTTTTCATTTGAATATGCCAACATCTTGAAAGGATGACATACATTCCTGGCCAGAATGGAGCTTTCAATATAAGAAAGCAAGGGGCGGGGGGCACTAAATGCACTAATAATTGGGTTAAACCAAAAGATAACTTTACATATGCCTATTCTAGATAATAAAACTTTTATTAGTAGGAGTTTATAAGAAAATTTACTGTTCTGCAAAAACTCCACCTCCACTAAATGGCTGATCTAATTCCAATTTCCAATGTATAGAAGCAACTCTTCCAGAGTCCCCTCCAAGTCCAGATTGGTACAAACATGAAGATTACAACTGATCTACAACTGATCTTGACACAGTTCTGCTCCTTTCCTCTTGCCTTCCATTAGATAGCTCCCCCTTGGCCTACCCTTTCCATTTCTCATGGGAAAATGGCATTTTGAAGTGGGAATAGAGGGTAGGACTATACCCTTATTATTAGTATCAGAATGTGAAGTGTAGAGAAAAGAGATGTCTTCTAGTATCTGAACATTTTCCTATAGAAACACTGTAATAAAAAATAATTCTGTTCATTAGGGATCAGAAGTTGCATGATGAAAGAGATATGTAAGGATGAGTTCACATGCTCCCAAATGGAGACAGCATGAAAAAAGAGAATAAAGAGAATCGGCATTTGTGGAGCAGATACTATGCCAGACTCTATGCCTTATATTGTTTATCTCATTTAATCCCCACAATCTGTTCCTCAAAGTAGAAAACAATATGTCCACTTCATAGATGGGGAAAAAGGCTCAGAGAAGTTAAGAGGCAAAAAACTTCAGGAAAGCAGCATGAACAGTAAAGAATAAAGACAGAAAAGAACAAAATGGGAGGGGTGAGATACAAAGGATGCACTGCCCTCAATTAATTAATGTTTTGAATTCCAAAAGTTCTGTTTACGGTTTTTAGAACGGGAATTCAGTTTTCCAAAGAAGTGAAGCTACAAGTTCACAGACTCTTATCCAAAACCCTTGGTACAAAATGTGCTTTGGAATCTTGAATTTTTCTAATGTTAGAGAAGTATTACATATGTATCTGAAATCCAAAGAAGTGAATCTACAAGTTCAGACTCTTATCCAAAACCCTTCACACAGAATGTGCTTTGGAATCTTGAATTTTTCTAATGTTAGAGAAGTATTATATATGTATCTGAAATCCCAGTAGGATTTGGGGCAACACTCCATAATCAGACAAACTAGTATTTCTTTAGCAAAGCATAGGAAATATTCACATTAAATGGGGTAAGTAAAGAATATGTATAATTTCATGTCAGTTAACACCATGTTTTGCCAACAGTTCTGTTTAGGTAAATGAGATCTTACTGCAAAATGAATTATAATTTTTTCCATTCTCCAAAGAAGATATACAGATGGCCAGTAAGCACATGAAAAGATGCTCAAAATCACTATCATTAGAGAAATGCAAATGCATTTGAGATATACCACTTCACACCTACTACAATGGATATTATCAAAAAAACAAAACAAAAACAAAATAACAAATGTTGGAGAGGATGTGGAAAAACTAGAACTCTTGAGCAGTGCTGGTGGAAATGTAAAATGATGCAGGCACTGTGGAAAACAGTATGGCAGTTCCTCAAAAAAAATTAAACGGAATTTTCATGTGAACCAGCAATATATAAAAGAACTGAAAGCAGAGACTCAACAGGTATTTGTCCACCCATGTTCACAGCAGCATTATTCACAACAGCCAAAAGGTAAAAGGAATTCAAGTGTCCATCAGATGAATGCATAAACGTTCATGGTATATACATATATCAAGTGATATATATATAAATTCTGGTAAGGGAATTTTGACACATGCTACAACACGGATGAACCTTACAGAAGTTATGCGAAGTAAAATAAGCCAGAAAGGGACAAATATTTTATGATTCCACTGAGACCTACCTACAGTAAATTCAAAATCACAAAGTAGAATAGTGATTGCCAGAGGATGGGCAAAGGAGGAATGGGAAATTATGGTATATTGGGTACAGAGTTTCAGTCTGGGAAGACAAATTCTGGAGACTGATGATGGTGATGGTTGTACAACAATGTATTGCCACAGTAATTTTTTGTTAAGGCTTCAGGATTCCAGATCTCAGAACTGTAGATGTGATTCCAGGCTACTTCTTCTCTTTCTTCTCCTATGTCTCTTTTGTTCGTCTACACTTAGACATCTCCTTTGCTTTACCGTTAAATACTGATTAAAATCTAGGATTTTGTCTTTAACCCTCTTACCCCTTCTTTCCACAGGACCTATAATCCAATGATCTACCAGTTTTTCACTCTCCATATGCCCTCCTTCTCTTTATCCAGCTTAAATTCCAAGGTCTTTTACTGTACTTCATCTTTGCCTACATATATCCTTAACTTCCCTGATATTCTCCCAATTCAACAACAAAATCCCAACTCTCGTTAAATTCAGTTCTCCACATAATCCAACATCTGGATATGGTCAGAGAAAAACACAGAACAAATTGACTAGACTCAATTTGTAATTTTTAAAAAAAATTTTTTTAATGTTTATTTACTTATGAAAGAGAGAGAGAGACAGAATCTGCGAGCGGGGAAGCGGCAGAGAGAGAGAGGAAGACAAAGAACAGGAAGCAGGCTCCAGGCTCTGAGCTGTCAGCATAGAACCTGATGCGGGGCTCGAACCCACGGACCACAAGATCATGATGTGAGCCTAAGCTGGACGCCTAACCAACTGAGCCACCCAGGCACCCCTCAATTTGTAATTCTTTTTTTTTTTTAATTTTTTTAATGTTTATTTTTGAAGGAGAGAGAGAGCACGAGTGGGGGAGGAGCTGAGAGAGAGAGGGAGACACAAGAATCCGAAGCAGGCTCCAGGCTCTGAGCTGTCAGCACAGAGCCTGACTCAGGGCTCGAACTCACAAACTGGGAGATCATGACCTGAGCCGAAGTCGGTTGCTTAACTGACCGAGCCACCCAGGCGCCCCTTAACTTGTAATTTGTAATTCTTAACTACTGACCTCAAACGGGCCCTTGATGGTTCTCTAACTCCATTCACTCTCTCAATTCTCCTAAAAAATTCTTTTATACTTTCTCCTATCTCTTTAAGCCTCCAACACACCTCTTACCCCATTTTCACTGTCAATCAATGCCTTTGCTTTCTACTACACTAGAAAACTAAGAAGCAATCACAAGAGAACTTCCAAAGCTTTCCAAGGCCACATCTGTATGTCTACCCTCTGTGCCCACATAGCCTACCTTTCCTTAATATTATGTCTAGATGGTCTATGCTCCCATCTAAAGCCAACGCTTTCACCTGTGCATTAGATGACATCCTCTCTTACATTCCAACAATCTTCCCTTCCCTCTTTTGCATCATCAGATTTCTATCCACTAGATCATTCCTATCAGCATAAAAACTACTGCTATTTCTCCCATATTTAAAAAAAAAAAAAATGGATACCTTCTTTTGCCCTCACATCTTCACCCAAATATTCTCCTTCTGTTCCCCTTCACTGCAAACTACCTCAAAATAGTAGCCCCATATTACTTCTATAACCAATTTCTCTTTTCTTTCTCAAACCAGTTCCAATTATATTTTCATCTTCCCCCTCCCTCACTATGGAAACTTTCTCAAGATTACCTCCATGTTACTAAATCTGATGGTCAATTTTCAGTCCTCAGACCTATCCGCATAATTTTCCATTCCTTCCTTCTTGAAACATTTTGTTTCAATTGGCTTGTAAGGAACCAGTATCTCCAAGTTTTTTCCTCCTTCCCTAGCCATTCACAGTTTCTCCAATCTCTAAAACGGGACTTCTCAAAGGTCTCTCCTTTTCTTTGGTGACCTCATCTAGCCTCATTTCTTTTAGTACCACCAACTTGCTAACAAGTCCTGGATTTAAATTTTCAGTCCAGACCTGCACTTTGAGCTTCAGACATATACTATCCCACTGTCGACTTGATATCTCCTCTCCTGAATGCCTTATAGGAATCTCAAGTTTAATGCGCTCAAAATCAAACTCCTGATCTTTTTTCCCCCTCAAACCTGTTCCTCCAGTATTCTTCTACATCTCAGCAAACAGCAACTCCTTCCTCCAACTGTGCTCTAGCATCATCCTTGATTCCTGGTTTTCATAACCATCCAACCCATCAGCATATCTAATGGTCTACCACCTTCAAAACATAATCAGAATTCCAATTCTACCACTACCACTATGATACAAACCACTGTATCTCTTACTTGGATAATTCTAATAGCCTCCTAAGTTCTCACAGTTTCTGTATTTTCCCCTCATTCTACACAGAAGCCAGAGTAATCCTTTAAAACCTATGTCACTCTTCTACTCAAAGTCCTCCAAGAGTTCCTACCTAACTCAAAGTAAAAGCGATAGTCCTTGCAATGGCTTACTTGGTTCTGCCCTCTCCTTCAACCCCAACTCCCAACACCATATTTTTCCCATTCTATCCTAAAATCTTTCTCAAAATCTCTGCTACTGTATCTCCTCCACCTTCATTCAGTCCTAGTCACTTCTCGTTCTGACTACTGTAATCATCAGACTGGTAGATGTCCTTGTCCAGGTCGTCAATCCAATGCTTACCGAATCACTGAAGTTGACTTTCTAAAAGCAAATACAATCATGTCACTCTTTTTAAAAAGTCTTCAACTCAAGAGCTATTTAACTACTTTAAAGAGCTACTGTAACTAAAAAAGAGTGCAAACTTTTTCACAAGGACCATGGGAACTTTGCGATCTGGTCTGTCCTTACCATTTCAATCTCATCTCTTACTTGAACTTCAGCCAAACAAGCTACATGCAGCTCCAAGGGTTCAATATGCTTTCTCACACTCAAATTGTTCTTTTTGAAATGCTTTCCTCCTTTTGCCCAATAGTAAATTCTTACTCATTCCCTCAACAGCCTGCTCAAATAGCACCTCTTCTATGAAGGCTCCCCTAACATCCCTAGACAGATGCCTTCCTGTTCATTCTCATATCATCTTATGCCTATCTCTATGGTAGCAGACCATGAACTAGAAATTAAGAGTTAAGGATCAGAAGTCAGACTGTGGGTTCAAATATTGACTCTGATACCAACAACTATATAATTCTAGGTAAGACAATCCTTCTAAAGCTTCAGTTCCTTCATCTGTAAAACAGGAACAAGTAACAAGGTTGAACTAAATGACAAAATTTATATATGACGTTGAATGCAGTACCTGACACACAGTAAAAGGATACTATTACTAACCACATGGCTTTATTTATTTATAAATGACTCTTCAACTGGAGAAAAGGGACACATTTCCTATTTATCTAAGTATTTCTAGCACTTACCACTAAGATAACTAGCAGAAGCTCACATTTATTTAGTGCTCACTACGTGAATGGCATGCTAAGCACTTTGCAAATATCAACTCATTTAATCCTTTCAACAAACCTATTAAGTAACTTGTTTGACCAAGGTCACTTAGCAGAGGTAGGATTTGGATCTGTTCAGGCTATTTCTAATACCTAGGCTCTTAACCAGGATCTTAATAAATACTCAATAAAACCGTGCTAAACTGTCAAATGAATGAACTCAAAATACAATTAACTAGCCTTTAATATGTAACTTAACAAATGGCTTAAGACACTAAAACAATCTCCCACTCCTCATCTCTAATTTCACCAGTACCAAAGAGAAATCATTTCAACAACAAAAAAGCAGTCATGGGGTTACATTAAAATCCTGGCATGCCAAGACAAATGTCCTCTTTCTAGCTTTTAAAGCCCTCCAAATTTCAGCCCTATACTACTAATTCAATATATTTCTTACCAATGCCCAACAAAAGTTCACTGTTTTACGTATTAAACTAAACCACAAGCAGTTCTTACTTTACATGGTGCCATGTTAACTGAAACATAAGAATACCTAAACTGAGATCAAATATCAGTCACCACAGCAATGTATAAAGAATGGACACGATTCTAACAGGCACATGTTTCCATTAACACAGTGACGTGCAAAGCAAGGACTGCCTGTATTGTGACACCTTTATGAGCAGCTATTGTGTTTTCTACATCAACTCCACAATGTGAGTTGCACATATTAGGCCCACAAGTATTTGTTGATCTCATGGGACCAATAATCACAACGTCTCTTGCATTTACAGTTGTCATTAATTCCTCAAAGCTCAACTTAATGCTGGTTACTCTATCTGGGAAGCCCTCATTCTCTCCATTTACCTAAATCTGAATCATCCTTTAAGCCTGTTTCTTCTGTAATCATCTCAGATCACACCAGCTCTTACTCATCTTAGTATATACTGTTGCCACATGGAACAATCTGTATCATTCAATACAGCAATGACTTACATTAACTGGTAATCTTATGTCACTGTTTGCTATTTGTCTTCCTATGTACTTTGCCCTACTTGCATAAATGCACATGCCTTATGATTTTGATGCCTCCATAACATTTTTTAACAGGGTAATATGGATATTATTATGATTAAGGGCATAAAATATGAAGCCATACAGGCCTGGGTTCAAATTCCACTTCTGCCATTACTAGTTACATAACTTCAGGAAAGTCACTCAACTAAAAGTCTTGGTTTCCTCATATGTAAAATGATAATAACAATCCTTATGAGGTTAGGAGATTTGGTGAACCTAGTTTATTCCATTTCTAACAAATGTTCAATTCTTTATGCAAAGAAAAAAAATATTTTCATAGCCCACATAGATTTCAAAATTGCTCTGTTAACTTTCTACAACCACACACACACACATAAACTCTTCAAAATTAGCATTAAAATTAACATGGAAATATAACATGTTCTTTGGTGACATTTTACGTAAAAATCATTGTATATATTTCAGAAAGGTTGCTATGCTCCAATGAGATGAGCCAAATACAAATGCTTCTTTTTGGTGGTGGAACTCTTTAAAAAACCATTTACTCCAAGTCCGTAAGATTACTGTAAAAAAAATTCCAGAACAAAAGCTTATACTGCTAATTTTTCATGCTTTTATTTTCAGAGGTGGCTCTTTTTTTTTTCTTTTTATGAACATATTCATTGTATAGCTAATGAAACACAGTACCAGGTAAGTGATATTCTTACTTCTCCTGAAACTAAAACAAAACAAAAAACAATCAAAACCAATTAATAGGGCCCCCTTTTTATAAACATTTCAATAATTCTTGACTGACTTAGGTAATGTACCATACAAAACCCAATTACTCAATAAAATCACTCAAAAGCAAATACTGGATTTGCTTTTTTGGGCACATTTCCTACGAGATGATAAGCTCTATGAAAATAAAAAATATATAAAATAAAATTGGTTTCAACCCACTTTCTCTATTCCATGAGGTCAGAGAACATGGGAGTCAACCCTAGTGTTCTCTTGCTCCCTCAAACAACACGGCAAATCTATCACCAAGTTCTACTGATTCCATCTCCAGAATATATTCTAAATCCATCCACTTCTCTCCCATTTCCACTGCCATCTCTCTAGTCTAAGCTACTGTCTTCTTTCAGTTGAACCATTGAAAAAGCCAATAAATTGATTTCTAAATTGATTTCTGTGCCTTCTCTTGCCTAATTCCACTCCATTCTTCATATAGTGGCCAGGAAAAAACGTTTTTAAAAAAAATTTATTTATTTATTTTGAGAGACAGAGAGAGAGAGAGAGAGAGAGAGAGAGAGAGAACAAGAACATGAGCAGGGTAAGGGCAGAGAAAGAGGGAGAGAGAGAATCCCAAGCAGACTCCCTACTGCCAGCACAGAGACCGATGCAGGGCTCAAACTGACAAACCGTGAGATGATAACCTGAGCCGAAATCAAGAGTCTGATGCTCAACTGACTGAGCCACCCAGGCACACCAAGAAAAAACAAATTTTAATGTAAATATGATCCTGCTATTTCCTTGCTAGAAATCATTCAATGGTTTCCTACCACAATTACAATAAAAACTCAAATCCTAACTTACCTCTTCAATCTCTCTCTCCAGCTTCATTTTATATGGCTTTTTTATTCATCGTACTCAAGCTATACTGGCCTTCTTACAGTTCCTCAAACTTACCAAGTGCTTAGGTACCTCAGCACAAGCAGTATGCTTATGTCCGGAACATTTCTTCTTTCTAGCTTTTTGCCTTGCTGACCTTCTACTCATCTTTTAAGTTTCAGTCTCTGTGTAAATTATTACTTCCCTAAAAGAGGAATCCCAATCTCCAGCAATCTAGATCAGGAAGCTCCTGTTATAATCTCTTGCTGCATTTTTATTTTTTTCCTATTAGCTATCAGTTTGTAATTACAGATTTATTTATATGATTGTCTATTGTCTTACTCATGCAACTGAAAGCTTTGTGAAAGCAGTCTATGTCTTTTTGTTCACCCTACAGCTCTCATAGCATGCCAGGCACATGAATACTAAATGAATGAACCTCACGGACAAATACCACCATCCTAAGAATTTTAGTGCACTGCCAATGAAAATAAGGACCAATTAGAATTTAAATATCTAGCTGTTTATTTCCATGGTGCCGATATACACATGGACAATCACAAGTTTAATAAAATGTGCAAGAAACACACAGTTAGATTACTGTTGATACAAATTTATACTGTCTCCACTTGGCCTCAGCATCCCTTTTAACTCTTTCTATCAATCTTTCTTTCTGCAACCCTATTATTCCAACCCCTGCCAACTAGACATCTAGACTAGAGGAACAGCAATCCAGGCAGAGGGAACAGTAAATACAAAAGGCTCCCAGGCAGGACAGTGCTTGGTGTGTCTAAGAAACAGGAGGCCTGTTGCTGGAGTAGAGTGAACAAGGGCCAGAACAAGGGGAGTAGCTAAAGAAACAGGCAGGCAAAAGATGATACTGGGTCTAAAGAAAAAGGGGGGGAAAAAAAGGATAAAGACTTTGGTTTTAAAAATTCTAAGCAAGACTGAAAGACATTAAAGATTTTCTGTGCAGAGGAGTGGTATGATCCAACTGAAGTTTGAAAATATTTACTCTCGGCCCTGTATAAAGAATATGGACTACAGACTGGGGTGAGGGACAAAAGTAGAAGCAAGGAAATTAGTATAGAGATATTACAATAGCCCAATCAAGAAATAATGGTGGCTTTGACTAAGGTAGTAGACGTGGAAGTGGTAAGAAGTAGTCATAAGCTGTATATATTTTGAAGGTGGAAACTATCAGGATTTCCTGATGAATTAAATATGGAGTATGAGATAGAAAAAGAGAGAGAAAAAAATCAAGAATAATACCTCACTGGACCTGAGCAAGTGAAAGGGCAAAACTGCCATTTACTCACATTCTCCAGTAAAAGAAACCAAGGATTCTTAGAGAAATGGCTAAATCGACAGCCAGAACAGTAAGACCCTGGAACATATTGCTGTGGTCAAAGGTAAGTAAGAATGATTATATATACAAACATCGAATCATTATGTTGGGGCACCTGCATGGCTCAGTTGGTTAAGTGTCCAACTCAGGTCATGATCTCATGGTTTGGGAGTTCGAGCCCTGCATTGGGCTTTCTGCTGTCAGCACAGAGACAAATTCAGATCCTCTGTCCTCCGCCCCTGCCCCACTTGTGCACACACATTCTCTCTCTCTCTCTCAAAAATAAACATTAAAAAAAAAAAAAATCAAATCATTATGTTGTACATCTGAAACTAGTATAATGTTATATATCAGTTATCTCAATTAAAAAAAAAAGAGTTGAATAAACTGGACAAAGTAAAAAAAAAAATGACAGAGCCATGTCAAAAGGACACAGGAGCAGGCTTGAAAAAGCTCCCCTACCCAAATGTGGAACAATTTTAAGCATCAAAACAAATATTAATAGCAACAAATTATAAGTCATAAGAATCTTCAAGTCTAAATGAAATGAATAAATGGAAAGAAAAAAAGGACCTTCCTTACACTAGAATGCCAATTAATAGACATAAAAGGAATGATGAAATTAGAATATCATCTGTTTAATAACCAACAAAACAACAGTTTCAGGCAAAAATCACCACTGGATGCTAAATCTAGTGGATAAAAGTTTGATAATAGGTACATTTACGTGGTTTCAAAGTGTATTGCTGCAAGATATTTATAGAAGGAAAATAATCTTACAGGGAAGCAACAAGGAAGAATACTACCTTAACCAAGTGATCAGAGTTAACATCATTCGTAATAGGACAAATTAATACTACATACCTCCTGATATCATGCAGAGAGGAGGACACATCGTCTCTATAGTATTTCTGCCAAAAGTAGATCACCTGAATCTAATCATGATGAATCATAAAACAAGCACAAACTAATGGATAGTCTACAAAATACATGATTTGCGCACTTCAAAACTGTCCAGATCATGAAAGATAAAGACTGAAGAGCTGTTCCAGGTTAAAGGAGACTAAGGAGACATGACAACTAAGTGAAACACATGATCATAGACTAGATAAAACGAACCAGGGCAAGTTGTTTTCTTTTCCCCCTTTTGCTATACAAGAACATTAGTGGTATAACTGCTAAAATTTGAATAAAACCTCCAGGTTGGATAATATACTTTATCTGTGTTAAATTCCTGATTTGATGATTGTACTGTGGTCATGTACAAGCACGTCCTTGTTTTTAGGAAATACACACAAATAAGTAAGAGTAAAAGGACATTAGCATTATGTCTGCAACTTAATCAGTAAAAAAAGTTCTTCAAAGGAACTACTAATTCCTTCTTTGAATTCCCACTGAACTCCATGTGAATTTCTACTATAGTACCTATAGCACTTTGTTTTACTTATTGGTAGGAAAAGAAATGTGCTTTCAGAGGTTAAACAACCTTCCCAAAGTAGAAGTTAGTAAATGACAAACCACAAATTGAATGAAGATCTATCTGACTCAAAGTTAACACTCTGTGAAATCATAAGATGGTAGAATGCTCAGTAAATGTTTGCTGACTATTCATATTGTTATTTTAAAAAAATACTCACAGAATGATCTACATAAACAATCTATGCACAAATAGGTTTCTTAATCCCAAGAATTTCACCTGCACAACAGGAATCCCCAGTATCATGCTTATAAAACTATAAACTCTTACTTTCAAGACAAGAGATAGAACTCAACTTGGCTAACATAGTGAGTTTGTGGCAAAGAAAGAAAAAACACAAGATAAATGAACTTAATATAGAAGAGCCTTTATGATCTAGCCCTGTGCTTTTCCAATCTCATCTCTTGTCATTATCTACACCCAGTATTCTTTATCCTATGTGGAAATTTATTCCCACAAGTTAGTGAAAACATGCTTTGTTTCCCCCCATTTTCAAGTCTTTGCATTTTTGTTCCTTCTGATTATAAAGGACCCCATTCCTTGTCATCTGGATCAATTCCTACATATTCTTTGTAAGACCAGCTCAAATAGTATTTCCCATCAACGAATCCTCTGACCTCCCCAGGCTTAGACAAATGCTTGCTCCCTATTCTTCCAAAACACCATATACCCTATAATTAAACTTTTTACATGAATGAAATTATTCATTTAGTCTCTCCAGGACTATACTTGAGAGAAGGAATCTTGTCATTCACATTGGCTTCTTCAGCATCTGAAGCCTAATCAGGTTCTTTGTCTATACATTTATATTTTGCTACATGTCCCAAAGGATCAAGGCAAAAGCAGTTAATAAATATTTACTGAAGTAATGAAAATGGGTGTTTTATCACTTGAAAGGAGCTTGGTTTTTGTTTGTTGGTCAAATCCCAAACTCTTCTTCATACATAAGACAGAAAATAAATACACCAAACTCATTTAATACTGGTAGTCAGAAGCAACCTGTTTATCTGCAAAACCAAAGAAGTCACAATGTTTAAAAGGAATACCTTAACAAGCAGAACTACATATATGCACAAACCACATCTATCTGCAGATCAGATGGATGAATAAATTGCTGTTACTTACTGCTCTATCCCAATACAATTAATCCTGTTTCTCATTCACGACCAAAGTATTTAATTGTCCACTCTGCATATCCAACTTTACCTGCAGTGCTTGTTCTTGGATATCACGAAATAATTCCATATCTTTCTCAGTCATGATTTCCTGGCTCCCAAAAAGCCGTTCCTCACTTTCTTGTTTGCCATCCCAGCCATCCTGATTGTCTGCACATAAAGAAAGGGCTCACATGTTATTAACTTTATCCTTAGTTTAATACATGAATTAGGAAACATTTCAAAAGTGTTGATTTCAGTTTGAAGACCTTAATATTATAAAAGAAGAGGATACGAGTAAATGGACACCTAGAAAGATGTATCAGTAAATAATATGTACATATTCTATCTGCTTTATGATGGAAAATCTGAACTGTCCTAAAACTTCTTAAAATTATCACATAACTAAATTTGAACTCCATCAAGACATTAGATTTTAGTATAATACATATAAAAGTTTGATGAGCACCAAGTGGTGATGTATGGAAGTGCTGAAATACTATATTGTACATCTGAAACTAGTATTACACAATTTTATACTGTGTATGTTAACTAACTAGAATTTAAATAAAAACTTAATAATAATACAAAATCAGAATAGAGTAAAGGTCTAAGGAATATGAAACCTACTTTGAAATAATCTGAATATAAAAGTTTTACTATGAATTTAACATATCAACATTCAAATATTGCTTTTTCATACTTCAGTAGTATGGAAGTTGTTTATGTTTTACCAGGACATGATTTTCATCATATGGGACCAAAACAGGGAAAATTTGTTCCTTTTATAATTCTCAATGATTCCACGATCAATATAAGGCCAGTACATTCTTATCTCAGCAAGAAGATAACCTTTGAAATAATTACTGTAACTCCCCACACTTTCTGGGTGCCGTTTTAAATAAAGCAGAACTCCACAAATCTGAGGATCACAGATGATAATCCTCGGGGTAAGTATGAGAAATTATAATAAACATCCATAAATGACGCATCTTCCTCAGATGGGCAAGGAAATTCATGAAAGGAGTACTGGAGGGATTATGTAGATCGTTATCCTCTGCATTTGAATATGACACTGTTGACGGACGAATTTCCTCTTTGTAGGAGTATGGCTGAAAAGACAGTTCTTTTCAAATTAAATAGACATATAGGCTGTCAACAGACACCTGTGCACTTAGTATAAGAAGAATAAGGACAAGGACTCACTGCTGAAAATATTCCCAAATTGAAAAATATGTATCTGAAGATCCTTTGTGATTTTAATGCCCCCTAGTGCACGACACAGATGGATGCAGGCACAAATCTAGTATGGCATTCAATAGCATTCTATCATATATATGGTGCAGATTGTTCCTTAAACTCTACAATTCATAAGAAACTTACAGAGCCAATTATAGCAAAAATTCACATCAATGCAGAAAAGTCAATATTGATTCTCCATATACTTTACACATTTGCTCTAATTATTTCTATTTCTAAAACTTTCCAGGAGATTCTTATAATAATCCATCTCCAATCAAACAGTTTATTCAAAAATGGCTTTCATTAGAATCTGCTTTAGATTCTTTCTTCCTAAGCTCTAAAGGACTTGTATATTTTCTTAGATAAACATACTCAGACTGAAGCTACAGTGTACATGGCTGATAAAGACATGAAAAGTACCTGAATGCTCAAAGAGTAATTAGTTGATTGCCACTCTGGTGAAAAGCCAATCAATACAAGCATAAAAAGAGGGAACTGATAATGATGAGGATTTCCTCTCTTGTGCTGGACCAATCAACCATTTATAAAAGCAGGAATGAAGAAGCAGTGAATACAACTACCAATGGGAAATTCAGAGGAAAGAAATCAAAGCTAAGAAATTCTCTTGCAGTATATTAGACACTCACTACACCTTTGGCCGTTGTGAACCAAGAATCCATTCTCATTCTTCTACTTTCCTCAGAGACTTTTCTACTTACTTCAGAGGGTTACATTCTCTAAACTCAAGGCACTAAATAGCGAGACCAGTTTAAGCTTTAATTATCAAGATAGATAATCAAAATTTTTCTCCTCTGATTTGAATTACCTGCTACACTATTAAGTCTTCTCTACAGATCTTTTCTACCTTGAAAACTAGGGACCTTAGCCTCATATTTAAGTATGAAATGAATAAAAGAGGGGATGTTACAACTGATACCAGAGAAATACAAAAAAATCACAAGAGACTACTATGAACAATTATACACCAAAATGCTGGGCCTATTTGGAAGAAATGGATTAACTCCTAGAAACATATGACCTACCAAGACTGAATCATGATGAAATAGAAAATCTGAACAGGCCGATTACTAGTAAGGAGACTTGAATGAATAATCAAAAATCTTCCAACAAACAAAAGCTTCACTGGTGAATTTCGCCATTCAAAAAATACTTAATACCAATCCTTCTCAAACTCTTCCAAAAAACAAAATGGGGAACTCTATTTTGTGAGACCAATGTAACTTAACCAGACAAAGAGACCACAAGAAAAGAAAATTACAGGCCAATATCCCTGATGAACACAGATGGAAAAATCCTCAACAAAATACTAGCAAACCGATTTCAACAATACAATAAAAGGGTCACACACCATGATCAAGTAGGATTTATTCTAGAGATTCAAGGATGGTTCAATATCCCCAAATAAGTCAATACGATACACCACATTAACAAAATGAAGGATATAAATCAGGTGATCATTTTAACAGATGCAGAAAAAGCATTTGACAAAATTCAACCTTCATTTATGATAAAAACGCTCAAAAAAAGCAGGTATAAAGGGAATGTACCTCAACATAATAAAGGCCATATATGATGAGCCCACAATTAACATCAACCTCAATGGTGAAAAGCTGAGAGCTTTTCCTCTAAGATCAGGAGTAAGACAAGGATGCCTGTTCTCACCACTTTTATTCAACATCAGATTGGAAGTCCTAGCAGAGCAATCAGGCAAGAAAAAAAATAAAAGGTATCCAATTTGGAAAAGAAGTAAAACTTGTTATTTGCAGATGACATATAGAGAAAACCCTAAAGACTCCATTAAAAAAAATGTAGAATAAATGAATTCAGTAAAGTTGAAAAATATAAAATCTGCTGTATTTCTATACATTAATAATGAACTACCAGAAAAAGAAATTATGAAAACAATTCCATTTACAACTGCATCAAAAAGAATAAAACACCTAGAAGTAAATTTAACCAAGCAGGTGAAAGACCTGTATGTTGAAGACAAAACACTGTACAGATATACATAAGACATTAATGAAGGCAATTAATGAAAAAACAAATAAATGGAAAGATATTCCATACTAACAGACTGGAAGAATATTGTTAAAATGTCCACATTACGCAAAGCCATCTGATAGATTCAATGCAATTCCCATCAGAAAGTCAATGAGGTTTTTCACAAAAACAGAAAAAACAATCCTAAAATTTGTATGGAACAACAAAAGACCCCTAATAGCCAAAGCAATCTTGAGAAAAAAAGCTCCCTGATTTCAAACTACATTACAAAGCTATAGTAATTAAAATAGTACAATATTGGCAGAAAGACAGAGATCAATGCAACAGAGTAGAGGACCCATAAATAAACCCATGCATATATGGTCAATTAATTTACAACAAACAAGGCGAGAATATACAATGGGGGAAAAGATAGCCTCTTCAATAATGTTGGCACAATGTGAAAGAATGAAGCTACACAACTCTACTATACCGCACACAAAAAGTAACTCAAAATGGATTAAAGACTTGAATTTAAGACCTGAAACTGTAAAACTCCTAAAAGAAAACATAGGTGGTAAAGTCCTCAACAGTTCTTAACAATAATTTTTTTTTAATCTGATACCAAAAGGCAAAAACAAAAGCAAAAATCAGTAAGTGGGACTATATCAAACTGAAAAGCTTTGGCACAACAAAATAAAAAGGCAACACACTGAGTAAGAAGGTATCTGCAAATCATATATCCAAAAAAGAGTCAATATCCAAAATAATAAAGAACTCATCCAACTCAATAGCAAAAAACAATCTAGTTAAAAATGAGGAGATCTGAACAGACATTTTTACCACCACAGACATAAAGATGGGCCACAGGTACATGAAAAGATGCTCTACATCAATAATCAACAGTGAAATGCAAATCTAAAACCCAAGAAGGTATCACCTCACACCTGTCAGAATGGCTATCATCAAAAAGAGTAGAAATTACAAGTGTTGGTGAAAGTGTGGAGAAAAGGGAACTTCTGCACTGCTGGTAGGAATGTAAATTGGTGCAGCCACTATGGAAAATATTATGGAGGTTCCTCAAAAACTTAAAAATAGAACTACCATACAATCCAGCAATTCCACTTCGGGGTATGTATCCAAAGAAAACAAAAACAATTTAAAAAGATATGTACACCCCCATGTTCACTGCAGCATTACTTACAATAGCCAAGATACATAAGCAACCTAAGTGTCCATAAATAAAGAAACTGCAGTGTGTGTCTAAGTGTATAATCTTATTCAGCCAAAACAAAAACAAAAACCTAGCAATTCCTAACTCAACCACCAGCTGTGCTGAAATGAAATAAAGTGGGTATGTTGCAAAACTAACCCCCCAAAAAAAACAAATCGTGCCGTTTCTGACAACATAGACAGACCTCATTACGTTAAGTGAAGTAAGTCAGACAGAGAAAAACAAACACCATGTATGCTGTTTGTATGTGGAATCTAAAACTAACTAACTAACTAACTAACTAACTAACTAACTAAATAAATAAATAAATAAATAAATAAATACCAAACTCCTAGATACAGAGAACAGAACAAATTGGTGGTTGCCAGAAGGGGGTAAGGTAGAGGGTAGGAGAAATGATGAATTTTTTTGTTTTTCAGTTTCAATAAATTGAATTTTAAGTAAATAAATGAAAAGTAGGAAACAGCCTGATACATAAGTAAATTATCTGAAGCTGTAGTTCTCTCTCTTTCTCTCTTTTAAAGTATAATTCATGAAAAATTACAAATCTATTTGCCAAGATTTGAAGTAGAAAAATTTTGTTCTTTTCTCTATACTTACTTGATCAACAGTATTTTATCTACCCACATTCTTTCTAATTTCTTTCTGGAAATAAAGCAAGCATCATGATGCTCATCACATGATTTATTTTGTAATTTATGAAATGTAAAGATATTCTTGACTTAAGGTTATGGCTTAAATTTCTATAGGAAGATTCTTTGTGGTTCTACCAAAAAAGCACCATCTTTTTCCTACGAGCTCTTATTTGTCCATTCTTGCAACTTCATCTTCAGCCTCTCAATTTCTGCCATAGTTATTACCACCTTACTTTCATCTAAATAAGTATCTTTAATATCTTCTTCTATTCCATAACCAGTGTTTAATAATCAAATAAACCTATTCCAGATAACTAGTGTTATTTCAAATAATGCACTTGTGGAATACATTTTGCTTCTAAGTGAACTTTTACCTGTGGGCCAATCTGAAGTGCTTGATTTTCTGTTGCCCTTTTTCCTGATTCTATATTGCTCAGAGTAATCTACCACTTCCCCTCGAGGTTTCCGCCCATCAGGGGAAGGGGTGAAGAATTTGGTAAGGCCATCAATGAGCCCTTTGGTTTTCTTGTTGAACTTCAAGGGGTGACTGCTATCTCTGCAGAAGTCCAAACCATCTATTCGCTCTAAATATCCTTCTTCTGATGACGATGCTGATTGGCTGGAGAGAGTGATTTTACGTTTACGACCCCTTCCAGGACCAGTTCGAACTTTGCTGAAGGGACCTTTTGATCTAAAGAATCAAACAGGGAAAAGGGTAACTATTAAAAAAGAAATTTTTAAAAGGTTTCTATTTAATATATAACTTGTAATTGGTAAATAACCTATGGCTTTATTAAAAAAAAAAACCACAGTTAAGAATATTCCATAAATCATAAATACTATAGGGAATGAGAAATAATAGTTATTAGAAATATCTACTTCCAGGAAGCCTAATATTTTATAGCAAAATGAATCCTAGGTTGGGAGTCAGAAGGCATGTTTGACTCATAATTCTGCCACTTTCTAGCTATACCTCTTGGAGAAATCACATTGTCTAAACACCAGTGTCTTCATCTGTAAAATGAGAGTTGGCCCAGATGACAACTAAGACCCTTCCAAGTATAAAGTCTCATGATCTCTGCACCAACTCAGAGTTACACTTTACCTTTAAACACAAGGATGTATTACCCTCTGAAAGTCAGAAATCAAAAGATTATCTCATAGGAATATTTTAAAGCTTAGATTTAAGATTTAAAATATGAACTACAATACTGGTGCTATATATTTCAAGCTGCTAATGCCCATTCCTTTCAGTTATTAAGACTGTCATCTTTAAGACACTCTTAAGTGTAGAAAAGGTGGGTAAAATTTTTAATAGAGGTTTATAGGCTTAAAGATATTTTGCATATTATCAAAGGGGAATTACTTATAGAAATACTCCATAAAAAAAAAAAAAAAAAAACTACTACTGAATCTTGCCCCACCTCCTCCAGACATAGCCCAGTTTCCTAGTCCACAAGGGATAATTATATACCTGATTTCTGCTAATAGATGAAAAACACATTATTTTATTTTACATCAGGACACAGAAATGCGACTTAGCTATGACCTCAACAGAAAAAGCTACGCAGTGATTTGTACATCTAATATAAACTACTGAGACTACATGAGAAATCTGTGAAATGCTATAGCAACATAATTTTTTCTTTGTTTACATAAGAGGAACAATATAAGACAGTGGTTGAGTCAGACTTTGGTGCCAGGCTACTTGGGTTTTAATCCCAGTTCAACACTTATTATAAAATGTAGTTTCCTTATTTCCTTCTTATTTGAAAAATAAGAGTAACAACAGTATCTACTTCATTTGGTTGTTGGGAAAATTAAATGATTAACACACTGTAAGACACTCAGAACTTTAATAACTTTGTTCTAACTTTATTCTACTGAATAAAGAGCTCTTTATTAAGAGCTCAGTAAGTATTAACCCTTTCTATTACATGAAAGTGCCAGTTGTAACAACTGAAAATTTTTTTCATAAAGCAAACAAGTGACTCCTACACTATAGACAAACCCTATTCTTTTCTCCCCTCACCTTGCCACAAGTACAACTTACACCGTGTTTTGTTTCTTTAACCTGTTTTTTGGACGTCCTATTGGGTTAGCATAGCGCCGTTTTATCTGTGCCGCCTTCTTCTGTAGAAGTTTTCGTCCTTTTTTCCTAGGTCGACATATTTGACATATCCACATACCTATAAAAAAATCAAATTCCACATAAAAGCACAATAGACACAGATACACTGAAAGAATTCAGATACTCTAAGCCAGTAGTTCTTAACCACTTTTAGGTCAAGAACTCTTTTAAAACACTGATGAAAGCCCCCTAAAAAAATAAACACGAAAACATACACACACAAAATTCTACAAATGATTGGAAAAGACGCACAAGTATTCTGAAGCCCACATATGGTTGAAGTCCACTGATCCTCAGTTAAAAAAAAAACAAACCATGGTCTATACCTGGCACCCAGATTCTACAAGAAAAGAAGCCAGGTTCCCTTAAGTAATAGATGATTCCAGGACTGAAGCAGGGAAAAAGGATAACCTGAAGCATCTCATGGTGCCAGAAAATGGAAAAGTATTCAAAAGATGAGGAAGGCATGTCAAAAGGACCTACAAGCCAACTTGAAGGAGCTCCCAATAGCCAAATCTGGGTCATTCTGAACAAAAAAAAAAAAGAAATAATCATGTCAATGGATTATAACCCACTGAATAAAATAAATACCCATCAGTCCATAAGAATATAAGTAATTGGGGGCGCCTGGGTGGCGCAGTCGGTTAAGCGTCCGACTTCAGCCAGGTCACGATCTCGAGGTCCGTGAGTTCGAGCCCTGCGTCGGGCTCTGGGCTGATGGCTCAGAGCCTGGAGCCTGTTTCCGATTCTGTGTCTCCCTCTCTCTCTGCCCCTCCCCCATTCATGCTCTGTCTCTCTCTGTCCCAAAAATAAATAAACGTTGAAAAAAAAAAAAAAGAATATAAGTAATTGAATAAATAAATGGGAAAAGCGATAGCTCTTCTTTACAGCAGAATTCCAATTAGTAAATACAGAAGGGATGATGGAAGCTGAAAAATCATCAATATGCAAACACCAAAGTAAAACTGGTACAAACAAGAATCACTGATGGATGCTAAAGTCAGTGCAAAGAGGAAAAAGAATAACTTTAAGGTCAGGTTTCTTCTGTAATCAAGTGATCAAAGTTAACATTACCAGTAATAAGACATATTAGTATTATACACCTACACTACAATGCACTAAGAAGGGCACAGTATCAATTCTGTGGTGTTCTTGTCAAACTTCATCATCTTAATTTAATCATTATAAAGAAAGAGACAGACCCAAATTGAACTTTCTACAAAATCGCTAACGAGTATTCTTCAAAAGTGTCAAGGTCAGGAAAGATAGTCTAGGGAATTAACAGATTGGAAGAGACTAAGGAAGCATGATGATTAAATGCAGTATGAAATCCAGCACTGGATTTTGGACCACAAATTCAAATAAGGTGTATAGATTTACTAATCGTATCATATCAATGTTAGTTTCCTGGTTTCAGTAATTGTACTACAGTTTTATAAGATGTTGACATTAGAAGAAGCTGTGTAATGGGTACGGTAGGAAGTCTCTGTACTATTTTTGCCACTTGTCTGTCAGTCTGCAATTATTTCAAAATAAAATGATTCCTGCTTTAAGCTGCTATAAAACTTCTTTTGTAGGCATTAAATACAAACAAATGAATTCCTAAGAAAATCTTTCTTATCTTGAAGGATTCTCAGAAGACCTGTTGCCCAAACTTCCAAGTAAATGGAAAAGGTAGCAAAGGGGGTATTTATTCTTCCAATACATATCAATTTAAGATTTTCCAGAAGCTAACAACCCACAGAGTGACATAAGAAGAGACTCAAGTTAAGATTCTAAGTGGAATAACTTAACTATACCTAAGGTTGAGTCCCTTTCCATCCATAGGAAAATTTTTTCTGAGCAGAAATTATAAAATACTCTATAAGCATTTTACTTAAGAAACCTGTTAAGTCACAAAAACAGAGTTAAAAATGGAATTTATGATAAGGCAAAGCAGAAGACACTAACTGGATTTTTTTTTTTTTAAGAAACTATAAGCATATAATAGGATGGAAGTTCAACCAACAGGCAGTTACATCCCAACCAAATACTTGTCAAGGAATAGGAGTCAAAAGAATAGAATACATTAAGCTATATTCTTATGATTTAGCACACAAAAATTATCTGTTTACAAATTATTTTATAAAAAAAAAAGGCTCTAGGCCTTTCAAAAGTGATGAACAGTGAAATAACCAATACTGATATAATCAACATGATCTAATACAATTCCATTTCTTCCTTTATAGAAAGAGATATTTCAAAATTACATAAGGCATGTATTTTGTCCTCTAGCCATAGGACTGGCAAATACTCATAAATGAACCACTTCACTCTCCATGGACACTTAAACATTGAAAATAGAGGAAGATAATAATGAATCCATACACATAGGAATGTCAAGATGCCTAAACAGACTGTCCCCACCTTTAAGGTGCCAGCTCTCTTCCTACTTATACAACCCCAAATAGAAAGATGGAAATTATTCTTTCATTTTAACAAAGTAGACAAAAAATGCTTTCACGGATTTGCCCATTACAGTGCTAGTCTGACTTCAGAAGTACTTCTCACCTTTTGGCATCCGGGTGAGTGGCGGATCACAACACTCCATGTGAAAACCTCGGTCACAGGAATCACAAAAGAGCATGTTATCCTAAAAAAGAGAAGGGACAGTTCTGCTTAACCTTATGAAACAAAAACACATCAGGATCACGGCTTCATAAAACCTAGAAAGCTTCAATGATCTCACAATGATGATGAGCTACTATAGTAGTAAAAGTTTCCTTAATTTGCATTAAACTGAGTAAATGGACACTCCAAGTTAGCAAAAAGTTTTGCTTCATCTAATCTTTAATAAAGAACTACAGTTTCATAACTTTCAGATATAAGCTAACTTTAGTTTGTTCTAATGGAAAAGAGAAAAGGATGATTTGTAGTTAATACACTGACCATTCCTAAATGAATGCCTCCATAATACTCAAACAAATTTCAGAAGTATTTCTTTAAAGTAGCTTAGTCTTTCTGCAAACATAGAATTAAGGTGTTTTAGAAACTACCTAGAATAGAAAGAATCCAAGTCTCAAATACCAAGTATTCTAAACTAATGATGTGTAATTGAATGGGACCAGTGTTTCAAATTCTGCTGGACCAAGGGAATGAAAAATAATCAACAAAACTTGAGGAAAATATTAGGTGTACACTCTACTTCTAAATGAAATAGTCACATCAGAAAGCAAGGATACTCACTGCATTCTTGCCTTGATCTCGACAGGAGCTGCACGTTTTACACTCAATGCACTGCCACCGTAAGGCCTTCACTCTAACCGTTAATTCAGGGGAAAACTTTAAACAGGATGGATGACCTAACAGGAGGGGAAAGTTCTCAAATGAAACAATCAAGAATCATTTTGTAATTGTATTAAAGGAATGATGAAGAAAAAGGCAATTACCTTAAATCAAAATATATATCAAAGAAGAGATGCCCTTGAAAGCTTGCCATACATGTCTCATCAGGATTTGGCATTCCAATTCAGTTGTACTGATGCTAAGTGTAATTTAGTACACCACCTCTCCAATATGATTATAAAACACCTGACAAACTCCTAACTTGTAATAAGCCTGCATTAAAGCATCATGGGTATACACATGCTTATATGTATACCAATACATAATATGCTCAGGTCATTTCTGGAAGGACACAAAAACTGTTTGCAACTATAATGTCCTAAGATATGAAACTACAAACATTTTGATTTTTAAAATATTTTTTATAAATTTTATTTATTTATTTTGAGAGAGAGAGAGACAGAGACAGAGACAGAGACAGAGACAGACAGACAGACACACCCTTGAGTCGGGGAGAGGCAGAGAGAGATAATCCCAAACAGGCTCCTTACAGTCAGCGCAGAGCCCAACTCAGGGCTCAAACCCACGAACCATGAGATCATGACTGAGCCAAAGTCGGATGCTCAACTGACTCAGCCACCCAGGTGCCTCAAAACTATAAACATTTTGAATAAGGATTTTACCTTTCACTTTATACCCTTCTGTGCTCTCAATTTTTTAGCAATAACGTATTACTTTTATAACTGAAAATCTATTTTTATTAAATCCCATCATTTAAAGTGAGCTACTTCCTCATATTTTAAGGCACTCAAGCTAAAAACTAATACCTAAACAATATTTCTATTGTGATCAAAATTAACAGCAACAGAAAAAATTTTCCTCTTCCAAAAGAGTTAGTATCTGTTTGATTCTCAAAATTATAGAAAAGTATATCTGCCTTCACTCTGGGAAGATTTGTCCTTTTCCTCTAAAAGTTGGTTATGTTTATTTTTGTTTGGTGAAAGAAAAGGATGGTTATTTTTTCTCCTCTCCCTTCTATTCCTAAATTTCTTTGAGATGATATTAAGTTTATTATCAAAATATCACTGACATTAAAGGAAAATGGGAGAGAAAGTGTAAAAATCTCATTCATAATCTCCTCGTCCTAGATTAGCCATTTCCTGTTCTACTTTTTCTTTGTAGACTTCCTGAAGGTGCTTGCATGGTTTTAATTATAGAGTATATACAGTTTTGTTTTGCTTTTCTTCATACTTTTAGTCAAGTAAACTTT
This sequence comes from Felis catus, assembly GCF_018350175.1. Taxonomy (NCBI): domain Eukaryota; kingdom Metazoa; phylum Chordata; class Mammalia; order Carnivora; family Felidae; genus Felis; species Felis catus. The sequence continues at coordinate 40,805,566 of NC_058371.1, read as the reverse complement.
ATATTCTTTAAACTGATTGATACCCTATAACCTACCTGACACTACTTCCCTATTGTTAACTAATTAAACTACTACCTGTAATAGAATACTACAATGAATTATTTTATATCTACAGATTCTTCCCTTCTTTTATTTATTGACTTTGAGAGAGACGGAGAGAATACGCAAATGTGAGCAAGGGAAGGGCAGAGAGAGAGAGAGAGAGAGAGAGAGAGAGAGAGAGAGAGAGAGAGAGAGAGAATATCCCAAGCAGGCTCTGAGCTGTCAGCATGGAGCCAGATGTGGGGCTCGATTTCACAAACCGTGAGATCATAACCTGAGCTGAAATCAAGAGTCAGATGCTTAACCGATTGAGGCACCCAGGTGCCCCATCCTTCTTTTAAATTAATTCCTTAAAATAAATTTCTGTAAGTGGGGTTGGTAAGTGAAATGAAAGAAACATACCAGCAAAGTACCAATGTTTTAATACAATTTCATCAACTCTAGGTTTGGGCTCTTTTATCTTTCAAATTTTATTATTATAAAAGTTATAAAACAGCTTTCACTGCTGCACTGGTGTGCATGCCTATAATTACTTGGGTAAAATGTTTTTTTAATATGTTCAACATTAACTTTCGTTCACAGGCTCTGCCCTTTGACTTTATGCTAGAAATGTAAGCACGCTCTTCATAGCTTTCGGCCCTTTATCATATTTAATGCAATTATTTTCCCCAAAACTTTTTTGCTTTTTAAAATTTTGGGTATTTTAGTTCTCACTTTGGTAATTGGTAATATCAAATATCATATACTTAACTATGTTCATAGTTTTCTTCCTTGCCTACTGTAATAGTCAGGCTCCAAGCTGCCCTCCAAACGTTCTTGTCTTCTGGCAAGAATACCAATTGACACCTGTGTAGTTCCCTCCCACACAGAATAGGGCTGATTTGTGTGCTGCAATGACAGGCTACGGCTAGGTAACAAAAGATATTGCCGATTCCACCTTGCTACCTCTATCAGATACCTTCTTAGGGGATGCTGTGGGCAATTCATTTTTTTTTTTTTTAATATGAAGTTTATTGTCAAATTGGTTTCCATACAACACCTAGTGCTCATCCCAACAGGTGCCCTCCTCAATGTGCTGTGGACAATTCATACAGCCCTATGAAGAGGTCCACATGGCAAAGAACTGAGGCTCCCTATCAACAGGCAGCATTAACATGCCAGCCAAGTGAGTCATCATGGAATGGAAGCCTTCAGATAACTGAGTACCAGTTAAAATCTTGATTGCAACCTCATGAAAGATTCCAAGTAAAAATGACTTAGGCAGGCCATTCCCAAATTCCTAACAGGAACAACATGAATTAAAAACTGTTGTTGCTTTTAGCTGCTATGTTTTGGGGTGGTTTGCTTCTATAGCAACAGATAACCAATAGTTATTTATTCTACTAGTTCTTTAAAAGTTCCCTCTATTGTTTTCAAATTGCAAAGAACTCAGAGACCACCCCAAATATAATGCTTCTTAGAAGACAGGGGTATACCACAACTCTCCTTCCACCCCCATTTTATTCCCACCTCACCTGAGTAGATTTTTATCTGTTTTATGTATTTGGGCTCCTATACAATTTCTTAAGGGTGCTCCTACTAAAATAGTTTGGAAGTCAATGCATTATAGGACATGTCACTATATTTTTATCTAATATTTTATGATTTTATGGTTTATATTTAACTGTAAAATCCATCCCAAGTTCATTACTGTTTGTGATTATTATGCTGGAATATGGTCACCTACCACTCAAGATCTCTTCCCACCTTCTTTTAAAGCCTTCTATAAACAAAAACCAAAAAGCTAAAAACTGTACTTCCTAGACTCTTTTGCAGCTTGGCTCTAGATATGAATTAACTCCTACCAACTGGATGTTTGAGTGACTTTTTGAAAGGGAGAAATGAAACAAAGACCACTTTTCTTCTGGTACTGCCAGTACCCAGCCACTTTTCACCTTCGTGGCCATCCAGAGGTAAATGTGGCGATGGCCAAATTCAGCCTTTCAATATCCAGCTATAGCCCAGTAGCCCCCTGCTTCCACCTCTTCCAGATGGAGATAGATATAGTGACTCCCCTGGTGGATCACTTCTGCGATATTCTAAGATCAGTCCCTAAAGCCCAGCCTAGAGCTCTCCCCTTCAGCATTTCTAATAATTTCACAAATATTTTGTTCTCTCATTAAATTTCTTTCCTCTTGAAGTATCTAGAGTGATTTCTGGTTTCTTGACTAAATCATGGTTGTTATAGATATAAAACACTGAAAATTAAGCCAATGATCAGATGTTGATTTACTAAGGCCTTCCTACAAAAACTTTTAAGTTCTGAAAATATAGACCAAGAATATCTCTAGAATTGACAAACTAGAAGAGTCTTTGCAAAATCTTTTTTAGACCTCAGGATCTCACACAGCTCACTAAATTGCAGTGTCAACATTCCATTTCCCAATGTGACACATGTAAGTTTCTATCAAGAAGAACAAACGTGTTATCATCCCCGTTCTATTCATAAAGCCTGATGCATAAATCAAGAAAGATAAGTAGTGATTATTAAAGAAGCTAGCAATAATTTCAAACTGATTGCTGTGATTTGAACAGATGTTTGATAGTCAAATATAAAGATCAACAAGAAAAAATAAGTCTGTGGAAAGATTTTTATAAAAAACAAAAATCTGAAACTAAGACCTGATTGAAATTAACTGAATAAAACATGTCAACTATACATTTAAATCCCTCCCTCACCTAGAAGATTCATCTCAGTTACCTAAAACCAGCATCAAAGTATTGTTTTATAAGGATCAAGGATACCATCTCAGTTAAATACACTTCCCTCCTGCCTGAGAGCATACATCAGAAGGAATAAAGGAGATTACATACCACTGTTGCCACAGTCGGCACAGGAGATGAGTTCTTCTGGCTTCTTTTCTCGGTTTTGTTCTTTTGTACCAAGACAGAAACTACAGATGGGGATTGGTTCAGCAACGGGCTATAAAGAAAAAAACAATTCACTCAGGTACGAGTACTTTATTTTCAGTATTAATTCAAGGACATTAAAATTACAGTTTTAAATTCCTATGAGAGTTACATGTAACCAAGACAACTGTATCACTCTCCTAAATTTCCAACTAAGTAAGGGAGTTTTAACAAAGCCTGCTTTGGCTGGGCCTTTACAACTAGTCCTTCTAGTGACAACTTTGGTCCAAAAAAATCACATACCAACCATCATTTTCACTCAGAAACTAAATGACACAATATGGATTGGACAAAGCAAATCCTTCACCTAAAACAAAAAATTCAACTGAATTAAGCATAAGAAATCACAGTATCAAACCTTAAAAGGTATGTGGTGTCAGAGAAGTGATAAAATGTGCAGAAATAAACACCATACAAGGCAGCAGACCTTAAGTGGTAGAAGAGACAACCAATAAGTACTCTGTACAAGTATAAAAGATAAATTTCAGTTGTGGTTTGGAGGAGAAGGGTTGAAAGAGGAAGATAACATGTATTAAGTACTAGTACTAGGCTATGGGATCTTGAGAAGTTTGTCCAAGGACAATAGACAAAACAATTGTTAAAACTGGGTTTAAACCTAGGCTTACATGTGGCTCTACAACGCTACCCCCTTCCCCTCCAGCCCAAAGGATGGAGAGAAAGGCAGTGCAGGTAACATAAATAAGATAAATTTAGGTGTGCAGTCTGCTAAAGCCAGTGCTTAAAGGATATGGTTTCTGTCATAAGTGGTAGTAGAGAGGGTAGGTAGATCACTTCAGTTTGTGAAGACTGCCACTGAATGTCTTATAAAGTTGGATTTTACACTGCAGGAAGAAAACAATAGAAGGCTACTGAACCAAAAGAAAATCATCTGTATTTGAGCAAAACATCCAGTAGCAATATCAAAGATGAATGAGGAGAAACCTAAAGATGGATAGAACATTTAAACAATGACCACAATAGTCTGGTGAAGACAAGAACCTGAACCAAAGCTAAAAAAATGGAACAGAAAAAACAGCTATGGACTTAGAAATAAACTAGTTGTGGAAGGTAATAGAAAAGGAAATGTGTTTAATAAGACTGACTTAATGAAAAGATGGTGTGAAAGGTAAGTCATTTTAAAGAAGAAAATCAGAAGAAAACCAAAGATGCTGAGTCTGATTTTAGATGTGTTTAGCTGGAGGCAATCTCAGTCAAATCTCAACCACTTATATGGGAGAGAGGCATAAAGACCTCAAGATTCTTTTAGACAACTGGTGAAAACAGATAAAATGCCTGTCAGTGCTATTACAGAAGTGTTACAATGAGAAACAACAGAGGAATCAAGCGGGGGAAATGGGTAGCAAGGAAAGGTTTCCCAGACTTAAGTTCTTCTGGAGGTACTTGACAGGGAAGGTGTTCAAAGAAAATATAGAATCAAGCTTGAGAGGAGGGGGATGAGCTTAGTTTGGGACTGACTCATGGAGCTTAAAATGCCTATGGAGCATCTATGTAGCAATGCCCATGGGCTTTGTGATACAGGAATCGGAAGTCCAGGAGAATGGTTAGTCTGGAAATAATCTAGAAATCATATACCTATAAAATGGCATTAAGATTCTCAAAACTGAGGAGTTCTCCCATGGAGAACAGGTAGAAAGAAGAGACCTAAGGTCAGAATACCAAAATACAAGTGGCTGTTAGAGGAAAAATCCTGAAAAGGAAGTGGATTAGTGAGAGAGTTGGATGGTACGTCAATAACGTCCAACACAAGCAAATTAACAGTATTGCTCAGCCAAGAGATGAAATGAGAGATGAAAAGCTGGAAGTTGTCTTAATAATTATGGCTGTGGTAAAGACTACCACATGCTTTCTTTAAAAAGGAATATAAAAAAGAACCAGGGAGTAAAGTTAGGAAAGACTTCACTGAGGAGTAGAAATTGGAAGTAAACACTAAGTGAGAAGACCAGCGACAGAATGGAAGATATTAACAACATATTTAACTAACAAATGGCTCACAGCCAGAATATATTAATAACTCTTACCTGTCAGTATGTAAAAGACAGACAGTTCAATAGAAAACTAGGCAAAAGTCTTCACCAGGCACTTGACAACAACAGGTACGTAAGTAATAAATGGCCAATAAACATAAGAAAAGATGCTCAACCCATTAGCCATCAAGGAGGTAGAGCTTCATGAACGACTAAAATTATAAAGACTGGCAATAGTTAAGTGCTGATAAGAAACTAGAACAACAGAACTCTTAACACTGCTGATAGGAATATAAATTGACAAAACTACTCTGAACACGATTTGACAGTATTCACTAAAATTAAAGGCATATCATATGACTCAGCACTTCCATTCCTAGCAATATACCCACCAAATGAAGTACACACACATATGTACAATAAAACATACACAAAAATGGTAAGAACAGCATTATTCATAACAAAATTTACTCAAACAAAAATTACCCAAATAACCAGCAATGGGTGTACAGATAAACTGTACTATATCCACAGAGTATTAAACAGTAATGAAAATAACAGTCAACAACGTGGGTGACTATTACAAACAATGCTGAATGAGAGAAAAGACACAGAAGAATACATACTGTATCATTTTATTTATATAAAGTTCTAAAACAGTTCTATATAGTTATAAGTTGAGACAGCAGTTACCTTTAGAGAGAAAAGAAGAGGCAGTGAATTGGAAAGGGACTCTGAGGTGCTGATAATGTTCTTTTTCTTGACCTGGATGGTGGCTTCATGAAGGCAACACTGGAGTTTGGAAATTAGAATAGGCTAGAGAGATTTAAAAGGCAGCAACATGTAGGTGACAACTGACAGCACCTGGTGAGCAAGAGGAGTGAAGTTGTAGTAAAAATGAACAAGGAGAGGGGATTGGAGAAGTGAGACCAAGTCTAAGCAGAAGAGTATGGGGGCAGGGGAAGAGGGGGGACAAGAAAGGACCAGTCTGAGGGAAAACAGAACGAAGAGGAAGTCCTAACACAAGAATTTCAAGAAGCAGAGAGCAACCAACAATCAATTTGGGGAAGATAAAATATCTACTGGATTGCACAACTGAGAAATAGTTGAAGACCTCATTAATAGTGAGCCTTTTTCAGGATAGGATTTGTCTTATCCTATGACAAGATAAGAGCTAAAGTCATAGGAACCAAGAAACTGCCATGAAGGGACAGAAAACAGACAAGAGATGGCTTAAAAAAATGGCAAAAGGTTTTGATGTGTTCTAGGTATTTAAGATGCAAAAGACTACACCTACTTAAATGTGGAGAAGACGACACACATGGTCAGAGAGATTCAAGAAACAAGAAATAACAGGAACATATTTTATGGTTAAGGTTTAGAGCTATACTATTCAACAAGGTAGACACTAAACCATGTGGCTATTTAAATCTGAAAATAAATTTAATTCCTCGGTCACACTAGCTACATTTCTAGTGCTCAACATTCACATATGGCTAGTGATTATGGTACTGGACAATACAAATATAGAACAATTCCATCATTTCAGAAAGTTCTACTGGATAATTAATACTGGTTTTGAAAAAAGGACGAATTTTAAAGCAGGGATAAAGGGACTGCCCTTCATAGTATAGGATGGTATCAATGCACACTATTTGTAGGTGGGATATGGTGGGAAAAGGGAAATGTTGAGGGTGCTCATTTCTGACAGATTCATTATTTCTGGAAAATAGGACATAAAAATTGCCTGCCAAAAGTGGGACAGGAATTGGCTGGATAGAGCAGGAGAAAGTGAAAGCTGACTGAGAAAACTGACAAGTGAGATTGGCTGGGTCTAAGAGCAAAGATGGCAGAAAAAAACCCTCCTATAAAAATGGAAAGTGGACACACATTTTTCAGGCAAGAAAGAACCAGAAAAATATGTTATTAACATAGAGAATAAATTCAAAATAGAAGAGAGAAAAGTTGATGGAGTTCCTACAAAATGGACTCTATCTCTTCACTAAAATAGAAGACAATGTCACTTACTTAAACAGAAGTAGACCAGTATGAGTTTGGGCATTTACAAAAAATGAAAAAAATAAAAAAGAAAAGAAAAAGGCTGGAAGTCTCCATGTGGAAGATGATAGAGAATCAATTAGTGATGGAAAATAAAACTGTCAATCAGCCCTAACCACACAGCTAAGATCAGAAAGTGTAATTTGTAGTGTTTCCAATCAGAACAGCTCTACATCTTTCCTTAACTCCTCTGCAGCCTTGGACCGATAAAATCAGAGAGCTGTAGACTGATGAGATAAGCCAAAGGGTAAAGTCTACTAGAATGCAAATGCAAACACAGCTGACCTTTGAACAACATGGTTTGAACAATCTGGGTCCACTTATAAGTGGGTTTTTTACAAGTGTATGTTGTTACCTTATGATTTTTACTTTTTACTTTTTTCTTGGTGGGAGGGACAGAGGAGAGAAAATCCCAAGCAGGCTCCTCACTGTCAGTGCAAAGGGGGATCGATCTCTCAAACCATGACATCATGACCCAAGTCGAAATCAAGAATTGGATGCTTAACCTACTGAAACACCCAGGCGCCTCTATTTTATGATTTTGTTTTCTCTAACTTACTCTATTATAAGAATATAGTATATAATTATATAACATACAAAATATGTGCTAATTAACTATTTACATTATTGGTAAAGCTTCAGGTTAACAGCAGGCTATTTATTTAGTTTTGTGGAGCCAAAAGTTATATATGAATTTTTGACTATACAGGGGTCAGAGTGCTGCGTTAAGAAGGGTCAACTAAAACGGTGGGACACAATGTTGAGGCTGGATCATAAGCAGGTGGGAGTTGATAAAAAGTGTCTGGAGTTAAAGTACCATGGAAATCTGGTGAAATGAAAACAAAGGTCCACAGGAAGAAAAAAGGATTGAAGACTGGGGTCCACAGGGAAACTTTAGAATTTGTGATTCCTAAGTCTAAAGTCCTAACTAATAAAGGAAACCTCCAATGGCAAATGTGCATGAATTCTTTAATATTTAGTAAGCACTGGGGCGCCTGGGTGGCGCAGTCGGTTAAGCGTCCGACTTCAGCCAGGTCACGATCTCGTGGTCCGTGAGTTCGAGCCCCGCGTCAGGCTCTGGGCTGATGGCTCAGAGCCTGGAGCCTGTTTCCGATTCTGTGTCTCCCTCTCTCTCTGCCCCTCCCCCGTTCATGCTCTGTCTCTCTCTGTCCCAAAAATAAATAAACGTTGAAAAAAAAATTAAAAAAAAATATTTAGTAAGCACTATTACAGACATTTGAGGGAACAATGGTGAAAAAGGCAGCCAAAGTCTCAACTTTCATAAAGTTAACACTCCGGCTGATGACAGAAAAAAGTATAATTAAAGACAAAGAAATTAAGAAGGCAAGGGGAGCCTGGATGGTTCAGTAAGTTAAGTGTTCAACCTCAGCTCAGGTCATGATCTCATGGTTCATGGGTTCAAGCCATGCGTTAGGCTCTCTGCAGTCAACACAGGGCCTGCTTCAAATCCTCTGTTCCTCTCTCTCTGTCTGCCCCTCTCCCCTTCTCTCTCAAAAATAAACAAACATTTAAAAAAAAATTAAGAAGTCAAGAAGCTGGGAATGCATGATTTTAGAAGAATCGTATAAATGTGTTCAAGTCAGCAAAAATGATGATTTCGCCCAAGAATAGGGAGGTTTTGCAAAAACTTTTCTGAAGTTTTAGAGAAAACTTTTTATTTTTATGTTTTTAACTTTTTTTTTTTTAACGTTTATTTATTGAGAGACAGAGAGAGACAGAACATGAGCAGGGGAAGGGCAGAGAGAGAGGGAGACACAGAATCTGAAGCAGGTTCCAGGCTCTGAGCTGTCAGCACAGAGCCTGATACGGGGCTCGAACTCACAAACTGTGAGATCATGACCTGAGTCGAAGTCGGACGCTTAACCAACTGAGCCACTCAGGTGCCCCTAATGTTTATTTTTGAGAGAGAGAGAGAGAGAGAGAGAGAGAGCGCGCACACACATGTGCACACGAGGTGGGGGGAGGGGCAAAGAGAGAGGGAGACAACAGAATCCAAAGAAGGCTCCAGGCTCTGAGCTGTCAGCACAGAGCCCAATGCCACGCTCGAACCCAGGAACTACAAAATCATAACCTGGGTCAAAGTCAGATACTTAACTGAGCCACCCAGGTGCCCCCACTACACACTTTTTAAAAAGCAGATGGGAAGAACTTCATGTCAGAAGAATTTGTTCAATAAAAGAACAAAAATCATCTTAGAGGCTGTGAAGACCAATGTGTGACCAATGTGTCAACTCTTCTTCTTGGGTCTCTCCCCACCCCTACCCTCCTTTTACAATAGGGTAAGAGTATGAAAAGTAGCTCTACTAGTGGCATATGGACATAAGGTTATAATTCAACGTAATGACCTACTAGTGCTAAACCGGTACCACTTTCACATATAAAGTATATTATATTACTTCAGCAGTCTGGTTAAAAAAAAAGAACAACTTGGGTTCAGATAAAGAATCCTGTGTAACCTACAGTCATAGTGGAGAAGAAGTCTACATTATAAGAAGCTGTAGGGCAGAGTAGGAATAGTATTATGATTCAAACTCAGTTACCATAATTAATAACATTAGTAATAGCAAAGTACTTGGGTTAATCTGCTGCTACTTTTAGGATTAGATTATATGTAAGGGAGATTATATCATACTTAAGGAAGCAAACATACAAGGATGAAGAAAAGAGAAAGTCTGAAAAACAAATTATTGTTATTCTTCAGCACAGGAAAACAGTTCGAAAATTAAAACTGACATAGCAATTTGTGTTTTTAAATATGTGTCTTTATCATCTAGAAAATAAAGTTCCCAATGACAGAAAATGTTATTTAAAATCATACCTAAGAAATCCTTAGCAAAACTATCCCTATATATTCCTGTATAATCTCTGTAATATTACTGCTGTTAATATTTTTATATATGATCAATCACTTAGTATTACTAGGTTTTATCTATCTCAAAACAAAATAACTGATGTCATTTAAGTGTTCATTAAAGTTGGTGCGGGAGAAGGGGAGTGATTTAGACAAACTGGCTGCCTGGCTACTTAGAGCTGTGTAGACAGTTTAACTCAATTATTTTGATTCTTATCAAATGACCACAGTCTTAGACCTTGCCTACTTACTAGACAAAACAATTTGCTGATTGTTCTCAGTATGAAATCTTACCTAAGTTTAAACAATATTGATATTTTCAAAGTTTTTATTTAAATTTCAGTTAACATACTGTGTAATATTAGTTTCAGGTATACAATTTAGTTATTCAGTATTGATATGCATAGTGTGAAAATAAGACATAAGCTGAAAAGATATTTGTTAAGTCAAATAAAGACACTGGTCCAAACAGACTCAAATTACAAAGAGAGTTGTCAGTAATACAGAGGGTACAGCTATAATTTCCCTAACCTACACATTTCACATTGAAGATATTTACTCTTTGGCATCACAGAACCAAGCACAAATATGATAAATTTTTCAGCTACCAAAACAAAACTAAATCCACAGAGAAATACTATTACTGGCAATGACTGTATCTTAATTGGTAATTTCAGGATTTTAAAGTGCAATTTGGGAAAGCATACTACTACTCTGAAGATTGGTCATTTTACCTGATAAGAATACAAGCCAAAAAAGTGGTTTAAACATATTATCTCGGTTACAACATAAATCTGAGTTTTTCTTTGATTAAACAGCACTGCTGATCAGTAATTGTGTGATTTGTTTTAGAATATGCCTAAATAGAACATAAAAAATTACAACTCCAGATCATTCTCATTCCTAAAATATTAAGAAGCATGAAAATAAATAAGAAAGGGGCTAAAACTACATTGGGTTTACTATAAGATTTGAATCTGAAAATGTACTGGGGTGATTTTAGGACAGTGAAGAGATATTAATACCATTTTCCAAGTGAAACTCTACAAGCTGATTTCAATTATTCTGTATCACAAAGAATAACTGATAACCTATGAATACAGTTTTTAAAAACCTGTGCAGAGGGGCGCCTCGGTGGCTCAGTCGGTTCAGCGTCCGACTTCAGCTCAGATCATGATCTCGCGATTCGTGAGTTCGAGCCCCGCGTCGGGCTCTGGGCTGATGGCTCAGAGCCTGGAGCCTACTTCCGATTCTGTGTCTCCCTCTCTCTCTGCCCCTCCCCTGTTCATGCTCTGTTTCTCTCTGTCCCAAAATGAACATTAAAAAAATTTTTTTAATAAATAAATAAATAAATAAATAAAAATAAAAATAAAAACCTGTGCAGAGATATGCAACATGACATACAATCGCTGTTCCCAAATCTGTCCACACTAAGTCTTAAAGCCTGTTCTCATATCTATATAAAATGAACCTGTTCCTACAGCTAATAAAACAAGAAAAAAAGTTTGTAGCAAATGACTTTACATACCATTAAACACAGCAACCCGAGTGAACCTGTTAAAAGGTAAATCAGAGCACCTCACTCGGCTGCCCCAAACCCTCCATCCAGTCCAGAACCTTCCATCTCAGATTACATGCCAAATGAACTACAAGGCCTTATGTGACTTGTACCCCCACATATAAATACACAATTACACCCCTCTGACCTCATGTTCTATTGCCCTCTTCCTCTTACATTCTACTCCAGCTTCCTAGCTTGCAAGTCAGATGTCCTAATCACAGGGCCTTTGCATTTGCTTTCCTTCTATCTGCATGCTCTTCCCCAGATCTTTCCAATCTTTACTCAAAAGTCCCCTGCTTGGTAAGGCTTTCTTTGACCACTGCATCTAACATTTCAAAACAACTCACCAACCACAATAATTTATATCCCCCTTTCTTGTTTTATTTCTTCTCCTTAACCCTTTTCATTAATTAACATATTATGCACATGCATGTGCGTGTGTATCTTATTATTTGTCCCCCACTAAATATAAACTCTATGGGGGCACCTGGGTGGCTTGGTCGGTTAAGCGTCCGACTTCGGCTCAGGTCATGATCTCACGGTCCGTGAGTTCGAGCCCCACATCGGGCTCTGTGCTGACAGCTCAGAGCCTGGAGCCTGTTTCAGATTCTGTGTCTCCCTCTCTCTCTGCCCCTCCCCTGTTCATGCTCTGTCTCTCTCTGTCTCAAAAATAAATAAACGTTAAAGATTAAATAAATAAATAAATAAATAAATAAATGAATAAATAAATATAAACCCTATGAAAGTTCTGATTTCCATGTGTTTGTTCATGACTGTATTGCTAATACTGTCAACAGTACTACAGGATCCAGTAAGAACAGTGTCTAACAAACAGTATGCATCCAATAAGCATTCAATACCTTAAATTAC